>NC_079193.1:48826497-49139414 GCF_029499605.1 Hyla sarda
TTTTTAATGACATTTTCATTTGTTTATGGTCTATGAGTTGTGATGTAATAATAAAAAAACACGTCAGTTTTTCTATCAATGCATGTATTAAATATTGTTATTGAGGCATGAATCATGAGATGGATCAGTTAAAAAAAAAAAAAAAAGGTTAATCCTGACATACCTCTGACTTTAGATTTTTTAGATTTTTCACATTTATGCCCTATCTGCATGAACCAATGTTTGGTTAGTGGAGTCTCCTTGTTGGCATAAAGTCTCATCTCTACAGGCAGCCATTGCAGCCATTGCGGACATTGTTGTTGGATCCCATTCCAGTCACTTCATTCGGATCAGACCCCCATTGATCTAACAAAGATGGCCTGTCTCAAGGATGGGCTATCAATGTTTCGCTCCAGGAAAGCTCCTTAAATAAGGTCCTTCATTTTGTCTAGTGTTTTTTGATGATAAAAAAAACAGTGCTGCCGACTGTGCCAGAAAGCCTGAAGCCTATCATTTTTTAAATCATCATCTTTGGAAAGGCTATCAACATCAGACTGGTGGGGGTATAAGTTTCGGCACACCTCCTGATCAGCAGATTGAAAGATCTGCAGTGTTTGTAAGGCTAGGTACACACTAAGTAATTTCAAAGCAGAATTCCACTCGAAAATTCCCCTGCAGCAAAATCCCATTGCACGCAATGGGATTCCGCTGCACAGTGTGTACACACAAAAAACAAGCTTGTTCATTCTTTAGGTGGAATCCATGATGCATTAGACATCGCCGTCTATGAGGACTGCAATGTCCATGCGGTCTTATCGCCAACTGATTCAGTCGACATTGGGTGCACTCGGAATCTCAAGCCATATTTTGCCTGGCCGGAAATTCTGTAGTGTTAACCTAGCCTAAAAGCACTGTGGCCTGTTCACTGCTTGGTCAGCTGCAATACCAAGTACAGCCACTACTAAATGTAGGGCACTGTGTCTAGTCATCTATGATTAGGCCACATTGCTCGCTATAGTTCCATGCTCTCTTCCCTGCAATCTAGAAAATAAAAGAATGAACCAAAATACAAGTGATGAAGGGAACTCAAGTCTTAGGATATGTTCACACGGTGGAATGCCCGTCAAGAAAAATTCCAGGCAGACAGCAAGCACCAGCTGAACATGCCGGCACTAGGACCACTCTGAGCAGCGCCATCTCAGACAGCAATGCATTTATGAGCACTGACATGTCAATTCTCAATGCGGAGGATGAAATCTGAATTAAAGCGTCACGGAGCGGCCAAATCCCAATGAAAACAATGGGATTCTGCTGCAACTGAATTTTTCTACAGGATTTCTCTCTGAAATTCTGCCTTGTGAACGAGGCCTCAGAGAATGTTGTATAATAAATACATTTAAAATAATTCTAGTCCATTAGAAGGAAAGGGCCTGCATCAAAGGCACTGCTAAGACAACTCAAAATAAATGGATCATATATCGGGAGCCGTTGGAGAGGTTGAGATGTGAAATAAGACAAAAAGTAATATCCCCTTAAATGTGTAATACTGCAAAACAACACAACACTGAATGGACAAAACATTGCTTTCCTAAATAAAACCTGTTCCTTTAGAGGGGTTCTCCAGTGGAAAGAATTTTTTTTTTTTTTAAATCAACTGGTGCCAGAAAGTTAAACAGATTTGTTAATTACTTCTATTTAAGAACTTTAATTCTTCCAGTACTTATCAGCTGCTGCATATTACAGATAAAGTTCTTTTCTTTTTGAATTTCTTTTCTGTCTGACCACAGTGCTCTCTGCTGACACCTCTGTCCATGTCAGAAACTGTCCAGAGCAAATCCCCATAGCAAACCTATCCTGCTCTGGACAGTTCCTGACATGGGCAGAGGTGTCAGCAGAGAGCACTGTGGTCAGACAGAAAAGAAATTCAGTTAGAAAATAACTTCCTCTGTAGTATACAGCAGCTGATAAGTACTGGAGGGATTAAAACTTTTTACTAGAAGTAATTTACAAATCTGTTTAACTTTCTGGCACCCCTTTAACAAGAGAGCATGATGATACGAGTATGATGCCCCTATAGCTTTTTTTTTATTACACTAAAATGCTACTATGCTACTATTATACTTAAAGGGGTACTCCGGTGAAAACCTTTTTTCTTTTAAATCAACTGGTGCCAGAAAGTTAAACATATTTGTGAATTACTTCTATTAAAAAATCTTAATCCTTCCAGTACTTATTAGCTGCTGAATACGACAGAGGAAATTCTTTTCTTTTTGGAATTCTCTCTGATGACATCATGAGCACAGTGCTCTTTGCTGACATCATTATAATAATAATAATAACTCTTTATTTATTGTTGTCCTTAGTGGGATTTGAACCCAAGGCCCCAGCACTGAAAGGCAGCAGTGCTAACCACTGAGCCACCATGCTGCCCTTAGCATACATCTGCTATGCATGGTTGCTAAAATGGACAGAGATGTCAGCAGAGAGCACTGTGTTCGTGATGTCATCAGTGTTCCAAAAAGAAAGGAATTTCCTCTGTAGCATTCAGCAGCTAATAAGTACTGGAAGGGTTAAGATTTTTTAATAGAAGTAATTTACAAATATGTTTAACTTTCTGGCACCAGTTGATTTAAAAGAAAAAAGGTTTTCACCGGAGTACCCCTTTAAAGCAATAGTATGCTAAAAAAGAAAAAAAAAAAGAAATTCCTGTTTCTTTGTGGTCACAAACAGCACAACATGATCCTTCTTGGCCAATCAAAATCATTGGTGAACAACATGTTAAGTTCTAAAGTGGAAGCGCGTTTCCAGGTCAGTACTTTTTGGGACTTTTAAGTGAGTCATGTTTATTTTTCTGCTTTTTAACTTCTAAAAAAAATCCATTATTAACTTGTGCAATACATGATACCAAATAATTTAACCAATTCAGACATCATTGCCAAGCCAGTCTAGGACAGGGTTTCCCTACCACCGTGCCCCCAGCTGTTGCAAAACTACAACTTCCAGCATTGCCGGGCAGCCGGAGGCTGCCCGGCCATGCTGGGAGTTGTAGTTTTGCAACAGCTAGAGGCACACTGGCTGGGAAACATTGGTCTAGAGTGACAAATGGATTTCCTTTTTCTAATGTATAATGGCAGTTCGGCCATTCTGGGAGTTGTAGTTCTGCAACAGTCGAAGGCTGTCTGAACATGCTGGGAGTAGTAGTTTTGCTAAAGTTGGAGGCGCACTGACTGGAAAACATTGGTCTAGGATGTAGGATGACATAAATGGAAAAAAAATTTTTTTTAAATCTGGCTTTTTTTAAATGTATTTATTTTTTATGTATAATAGCTGTCCAGCGGCCAAGCTGGGAGTAGTAGTTTTGCAACAGCTGAAGGCATTCGTCTAAGATTATATAAATAGATTTTTTCCCCCCATCCACAGGGAAGGGTGGGGTTGGGTAGGGGTTAAGGGTTAATATTTATACTGTATTTGTGAATTTCAGGTTTTTGTGTAAATGTAACTGGTAAAATGAAGCTGTATATGTTGGTATATAAACTTGAAGGGGAATAAAAAGATTTTTTTTTTCTCTTGCGTATGATGAAATCTACAATAGTGTATGTACTGTTTACCATGTTTATAGCAAAACATGGAGACCACAAAAAATAATTATTTTTCTTAATTACGGTGTTAATGAGCTCATTAGAAACACTGGAATCTGAATGAACTAATCACTGCTTGGGTCTTTATATGCAAGAAGGGAGGGAAAAAATTACTCGCCGGTAAGGAAAAAAAAAATGTCAGGAACAATTTTAATCAAACAGCTCATTGTATTTCAAATTTGAAAATCCTCACAAACTAATCCCAGGACGGACTGATCGGTAAATCCGAGTCCTCCGTGGCCAGACAAGTCTTTATTAACTGGGTCTGTTAAGGGAGAAGACTGGATTGCTGCAAAGCAAGCGCTAATAACCTCACCGGCCACAGGGGACGGCAGAGCCGGCGTGATGCCGCATGATAACAAAGGATGCAGAAAATTATCTATACACATTCAGAGCTAATGCACTGAGAAATAGGAAACCCAAGCAAGTCATGGATGGCACTCCGATGACCCATTCCACAGTCTTACGTTTTCATGTTTATGTTCTGGCTTTGTAAATATTTTAGAGATCGCAAAATAGTTCAAAAACATTGGAATACCCAAAAGTCATTGATATTCATTTGCCGTAAGAAATGTCTAACAAAATCCACATCTTCGTTTTCCAATTCATTTGTAAGGCCGCATTCACACAAAGTAATTTGGTCAGTGTTTGTAGACACCGAGTGGACCCAGAGTGGAAATTGCACAAAAAAAAAAAAAAGTTGAAAGAAAATTTTTGTACGGTTTTCTGTTTTGGACCCACCCGAGGTTCTGGCTAAAAATACTGAGGGAGGTTAACAATTGCCTTCCTGACATTTTCTTGGCACAGTTTTTAATGCAAAATTTTGTGCAATTTCAAAATAAACAACTTTGGCAAAAGTGATTGTGAAATGCAGTGCTCCATTCTTGACTATGCAGTGGACAAGATTTATTAACTAAGTCTCAAAACTGTGTTTTTGATAAATTTGGCGTACATAAGCCAAAAAACACACACAAAAAAAAAAGGCTGTGCAGTCGCTGCACACAGACACATATTGATAAATCTTCCCCACTATGTATGAAAAATGCCAAGGGAAGGTTCAGAGGGCAGAATTTCTGGGCATTATCTGCCAGAAAAATTGCATTGCTGCAAACTCCCATTGTTTTCATTAGGATTCTGCTGCACTGTGCACCGCGTCAGTTGTCTCCATTAGGGAAATTCTTCACAACCCGCAGTAGGGGGTTTGGGGGGCACACAGTCCTAGCTGTCAAGTTAAAAAAACAAAAACAACCCTGTAGTAAACTATAGAAATTCATTTTTAAAGAGTACCTGTCACCAAACTAATTTTTTTATATATTGTTCCTTATGCAATTATAAGACACTTTGCTATTTTCTTGCTGTTAAAATTCTCAACCTTTATATGTTTTTATTGTGATTGAAAAAATGGCCACTAGGTGGCTCTGTTCTGTTCCCTGCCCCAAGTTAGTTTGGTCACCCCCCACCCGGCCTGGCAGGAGACTAAACTCAGGAAGTGTGTGCTGGGCATGACAAGGCACAGCTCTCGTAGGCTTCAGTGACATTGCGCCTGTTGGGGAACGCCCACTTTCTCCTTCCAGGAGCTCACACAATTTGAGTAAGGGGAAAGGTATGAAACACAGGTTTTTTAAGGGCAGAAGGGGTGTTAGGAGTAGTAAAGGAATATTATCTGAGTAAGTTTAGAAAATATGGTTTGATGACCGGTAAACTATTTAAACTATTAAGCTGATAGATGGATTGCCATTAATTAGCAATATGTCCCCGGCTGTTCAAGCATGCTGGGAGTTGTAGTTTTGCTGGAGGCACCCTGGTTGGGAAACACGAAGGTAAAGGCAAAAAAAAAAGAGCTTACATAAAACAGACAACAGAATGGTGGCCAAAGAGAATTTTTGGGGTGAGATACATAAATGCATCTGACATCAATGATGGACACCAAAGGCACCTAAAAGACACAGCTATAAAGTGATTGTGAGGTTTTTGCCATACTGTTTATGTTATTGAAAATGTATATGTGTATATATATATATATATATATATATATATATATATATATATATATACACACACACACACACACACACACATTTTTTTTTTTTTTTTTTACATTTTTCTTGATTATTTTTTATTTACACCATCAGGTACCCCAAGTTGCCACACTATGGAATTGTCAGATAATATGATTTCCACCTAAATCCTATTAAAAATGCAATGTTCTATGTATTACAAATAATAGTGAAATCTGTTGATCGTGATAAAAATAAATGAATCCATATCACTTCAGCACGGCATGTTTCTTTACTGTACAGCAGTTCACTTCAGAAGAAGAGTTTAGGTGGCAGCTTTCCAAAGTGCTCAGTAACCCATGCTCCACTAAATGCTTATCTCAGGCATATAGTGCTGACATAGACAAGCTAACATACGAAAAGCGGGAAAGCCTCACATTACCCGATGATGCTGAAGTCACTATCTAGAGCACTTTTGGCCTATTAAAAGATTAATGAAGAAACACAAAAAAATATAAAAAATAATCGAATCTTCAAAACGTCAACAAAAAGTTTACTGGAGAAAAATCCTCTTTTATTCTCCATGTAGCAAGAGAATGGGTTGTTCAGACATGAAGTCTTCTCCCAGCAGAGGCCTTTCCTTTTGAGTCAATAAACATCAAATAGAGCGAATATGCATACATTACAAGTGAGCCTTCGAGGGCGACACAAAGAAAGGGCTCAATGATTTACTAATAAAGCCCTATCAAGCTCTTACCATGTCGAATGCACATCCTCTAATTTAATAGGCCCATTATGGGGCGAAAGACAAAAATAAAAGGTAATCCAATAAAGAACAGGCCCAGCGTAAAGCCGAGTGGCCATTTCACCTGTTTCATTAGGAAAAACACTATGTCAATCAATTTACAATTCTTTTTATCCCGCTCCTTACAAATAGGTTTGCGAATGTTGTATGCTGCCTGTCACCATTGTAAATAATGCATTAATCACTCTTCAATGAACAGCGAAAAGAACAAAAACAAGACATGATTAGTAGAGTCGACTTGACTCACCCATTATCCTACTTAATGCTGCATTCCTTGTGGGCGATTCGTCAAACCCCTCAATGCCGCTGTACAGAGAGTGGGAAATTCTTCGTTCCCTGTCATCCAGCATTGTCTCAATGGCCAATTCAGGCCCCGAGGGGCTTCCAGGTGACTCCAACTGTAGAATCAGAAAAGAAGGGATATCAGTGCTGACGGTCTATTTAACAGCATGGGGGAACAATAACAACGTGCCTGAGGCCTGCACCCGGCTGGGTACCAAATGAGCTAGAACTTTTCACCCTCTACCAAAATAATTTGCACTGACAGTTATGCTTAATGGGCAACTTTCTATGCCGCTTTGTTGTATACCTCCCGTGGAGCGCCTGTCATATTTCAACACCCTTAAGCAAAAAATAAATAGCACAAAGGCAATGTCTCTGATCATATTAGACCAAATTTGCTCTCATGTTTATGGTCTTTTAACCCCCTCATACTCCGGTTTCCGAATTTGTCTCTTGTTTGTAAAAAGACAAAGCGAAAAAAATGGAGCTTTCAGCATGGTTGCCCATCAGAAGACATGGTGCTGATTTATGAGATCTCAATTCTTTCACAATGGATTTATAATACAATGAAATATGTACCATCATGTGTCATCACAGCGTGTTGTGTATATGCATTACTCGGCTATTGTCTACCTATACAAGAAATACTAAGATATCTAACTTGGACCCACATTTCTGCAAAAATAATTTTTCACTGAAAAATGTCTTATTTTGGCCTTAATGTCGAGTACAGTTCCTAATGTACTGGCTTAAAATATTACATTTGTTATATTTATATTAAAGACTTAATAGAGTAAACATGTTTTGCATATATTCAACATTATAATTAATACTAATAATAACAGCAGAAATGTCTACTGACAATAAAATCATGTATAATGTTGCTATAACACATAGGTGATAATCATCCACATTAAGAAATAAATTAGGTAAAATAATGTTTCCCAACCAGTGTGCCTCAAAGTCTACTAACAATACAATCGTAAGACCTTTTTGTTTTAATAAAGGAAAAAATTGAACATTTTAAGTGATTACTCACACTGTTTTACTGGTCGTAGGTCATATGTGCCTGTGCCAAATTTATAAAAATATAAAAATGGCACAAAAACAAAAAACAAAAAAAAAAGCTTAGAACTAATCAAGTGTGGTCTGAGTGAAATTTCTAAAGAATTAACAACAATTTTAAATTGTTGCGTTTGATAAACTATCAACGCAAATTTGCATTCAAAAATACCTCGAATGGCATGGAAGTGAAAAGTAGCTGAGTACATACATAATAAATTCCCCCCAAAAAAGTTTAGACATTTTTTAAACACATTTATTTGTGCTGGAAAAATAGAGAATGCCCATCATGCACCAGCCCGGCACTAGGTAATACAATGAATCAGTCTTATCTGGAGTATAAACTCCAGAAAAGAATCTTTTGCACAGTTTCTTCAATGGGAATTCCTAATGCATTGGCTTAAAATGTTATATTTGTTATACTTATATTAAAGACTTCTTGTTGTAAAAATGTTTTGCATACAGTCAATAATGTTATGATGAAATTTATTATGAATAATTTCATATTTAAGCTCCATTAATTCCAGCATACTGTACACATGGAAAAGTGGGTTTGTCTAAAATAAGACAGGAAACAAACATTACATATAAACTAAATAAAAGACAAACTTGTAAAGAGGGAAAGAGCCCACTGTTCGTGTGGGCTTACAATCTACATCTATAAATCTACATTTATCAATATGTGTAATAAGCAGTATGTAAGTAAAGGATTGATTCCCACCAGCAACATGGATGTAGCTCTGAAGATGAGATGACAGGAGTGTAGGACAGTAGCTTAACTGGAATCATTTTTCACACCAAAAAACAACCAGTGGTTTGGAAAAATCCTCCATTGGTGGAGATCTAATTAAAATTTCTATTATGGATCCTCACAGCCAGCAGGGAAGAGCTTCTTCCCAATCCAGTAAGGAGTGTCACTGTCCTACAATACTCTAAAGGCAAATATTGACACAAGCGGTATATACAGCAAAATACGATAAATAATATCTTTTCTAATGTTCTCTGTGCTTTAAACCCAACAATTATCAATATGATTGTACAGAAACTAGTGAACTGAAATGAAAACTGTCCAGTCTTATATTGAAATGTCATAATGACTACCTATATGAATAGCACATAGAAGACAGATGATTGTAGAGCAGAAACCAGTAATATCAAATAAAGGTAAGATGTATCATCAGCAATGCGTTGCTCCAGACTGGGAGTCGGGAGCCAGGAATGGAGGGTAGACAATATGGGGCACTTTCACTGTGTACACGTTCTGTGGTATTTAACGTCCAGAACATGTCACAACGATGTATGCACAAATGGAGTAACGTAAAAAGAATAGACGGAGCACTCAGGTAGCATGGATAGGCAACAATCATTTATCACCTGACAGGTGCTTCTTCTGGCCTCCAAAGTGAGACAAGAAACAGGCGGGTAGCTTGGACAGATGACGACCGTTTCTCACCTAATAGGTGATTCTTCCGGCCTCCACGGAGAGACAAGAAACGGAGTGAAGTAAAAAGAATCGATGGAGCACTTACCGGGTATCCATATGAAAACTTCAGTTCATTCCATATCAAAAATGATGGAAATATAGCGGGGAGTCAAGGAACAAGTGGATAGGCGACAACCATTTCTCACCTAACAAGTGCTTCTTCTGGCTTTCACAGTGAGACCAACAGGTGGGTAGCGTGGATAGGCGGCAACTTTCTCAACTAACAGGTGCTTCTTCCGGCCTCCATGGTGAGACAAAAAACAGGGGAGTAGCGTGAATAGGTAAAGACTGCTTCTCATCTGTTAGGTGAAAAACGGTCGTCGCCTATCCACTTGTTCCTTGACTCCCAGCTACATTTTCATCATTTTTGATATGGAATAAACTGAAGTTTTCATACGAATACCCAGTAAGTACTTCATCAATTCTTTTTACTTTACTCCGTTTGTACATCCATCGTTGAAACCAGCAATAAATCTGGCATTGGAAGCAATTTATTTATCAAATCGTAACAGATTTTTTTTTTATTCTTGTAACATGAAATGAGTATAGTAAAATGTTGTAAGACTATAAATGAATTAAAATTTTAAACTTCAAATAAAAATAAAAAATAACTAAGAAGAGATAAACCAAAAGGGAAATTTATTAAAATGTGCAGATTGTGTCAGGGAAATGATGCAAAAGGCAGGACAAAACAAGGCAGCCGGCAGCTCCTCTGACACATTGAGGCCTGTCTCTTGTTTTCAGTTGTAAGTAATCAAATCTGCATCAAGTATTCCTTAAACAAAAGTGTCACCCACAAAAGTGAAACCATAATTCACAGCTGCCGGTGGAGCCGTCGCCTGCGCTTGTAAGACTGAAGCTGTCAAAACCCATCAAATATTCAAACTGGAAATGGCTGCACTAAACTCTTATTTGAAGGAAGACGCTTCTGGCAGACAATAAGCGCTGACACCCACAATGCAACTATCTTCTCTCGTACTTAAATGTTATTTCTTCCCATCAGAAGAGTCTCTGTGCATCCCATGTGAATGGATTCCGCTCACAGAACAATCTAATGGTGAGAAGATTGTTTTACTATAGCAGTGTCACCTGTTGGAAGGACACCTACCATTCGCTATAATTGTGTGTTTTCCCTCCATACATACTTCCCCCTGTAAAGTGATTATATGTATCCTCTGAAATAGTAGCCTACTTTTTCTGCCTGGTATACTTGTTGACAAATTGGTTTTCTCTGTGACATCTTAAGACGTTCAATCCTCTGATGCTTCTGTACTGTAAATACACTGAAAACATACGGGATCATTCCGAAGGACATCAATTTGACAAATGTATGTGATCAAGACTATTTCCATTTAATATTTATATCTCCTCCTTTACATGGGAATAATAAACTCTGGCTTATCTGTTTTTTTTACCAAGTAGTGGTTAAAGTGGTACTCCGGAGGGAAAAAATAGGTTTTCAAATTAACTAGTGCTAGAAAGTTATACAGATTTGGAAATTATTTCTGGATAAAAATCTAAATCCTTTCAGTACTTATCAGCTGCTGTATGCTCCAGAGGAAGTTGTGTAGTTCTTTCCGGTCTGACCATTGTGCTCTCTGCTGCCATCTCTGTCCATCAGGAACTGTCCAGAGCAGGATAGGTTTGTTAAAGGGATTTGCTCTTGCACTGGACAATTCCTGACACGGAAAGAGGTGGCAGTAGAGAGCACTGTGGTCAGACTGGAAAGAACTACACATCTTCATCTAGAGCAGTGTTTCTCAAGCGCGGTCCTCAAGACCCCCCAACAGGTCATGTTTTCAGGATTTCCTTAGTCTTTCACAGGTGATATAACTGTGGTGATGCCTGATTCACTGACCATCATTATATCTCCTGTGAAAGACTAAGGAAATCCAGAAAACATGACCTGTTGGGTGGTCTTGAGAAACCCTGATCTAGAGGATACAGCAGCTGATAAGTACTGGAATGATTAAAATCATTAAATAAAAGTAATTTACAAATCTGTATCATTTTCTGGCACCAGTTGATTTGAAAACATTTCCTCTTTATATTCTTCATTTCAGTATGGGAACCAAAATACAGGACGGAGGTCACATAAAGGAGCAGAAAGCTACCTAGCAGTTATAGATTAGATTCTTCTAAGGTCTTAGAGAAAAAAAAAATCTAAATCTCTCCTTAAGCACATACCAAAGCAGTATATGCCAATAGAAGAGGTAAAAGACTGAAAAAATGTTTATTGCATTAAACATAATAAACCAATAAATAGTGCTGCAGCTGAAAGAACAGGGAGAATTTGCATTGCAAAAACTTTTTGAAACAGTTCTACCTGTAAAAGACATAACTATTACACAAACTATTAAGCTGAAGATGAAGATCAGTGGGAATGAGGCTGTTCAATTGTCAACCATACACTTGCATTTTCATCCCCTGGAAGAAGGTTGCACCAAAACACGTGTTACGGTGGCATCATCCCTTTTTTCTCTCTCACCATGTTGTTTACTCTCGATCAGTTTGTACACTTGGTTGTTGCTGCTTTATGTTTAAGATACTTATAGCTACCATGCTGTGCATCATCACACTTGTATGATCCCATATGGCAGTGTTTTCCAACGAGGGTGCTCCAGCTGTGGCAAAACTACAAGTTTCAGCATGCCCAGACAGCCATTGTGAAACACTGCCATAAGGGTACTTTTCCACTGTGCAATAGGTGTATATATTTATGGGATGCTGCCTCTTTTTAGTGTAAAGGAAGAGAAAAGAAAAAAGGCCCAAAGAGGCGCCTAGTGCATTACCCTAGGGAGCAAGTAATGCCCCACATAAAGTGGGGACGGGTGGGGGGTCTAAATAGATGGCCGCATATAACCTCAATATGAGGTAGTGATGAAGGAGTCCTGTGCAAGTCCGCAGGTCTCAGGATAAGTCCAGAAGGAAATCCTGTAGGAATACTGGATAGCAGGAAAAAATGACCTTTAACCAGGCGCTCTGGAGTCCAAAGAGATCTCACAGCCAAGTCATGGAAGTGAATGTAAGTTCAAGCTTTATTGGTTCAGAAAACAACAACGCGTTTCGGGGTTAACATACCCCTTCTTCAGATTGACAGATTTGTCTTTTGTAGTGTGGCCTCCTATGCTTTTGTAATTCCTATTCATAGATAACGTTTACTGCCTATTAGAATGTCATGATATATTTACTATACTTCCTTAAGTGTCAACATTTTTCAGTATTTTCCTTGTAATTAAATTTATTAATAAACAGAAAAAAAAAACAAAAAAACACAACAACATTTTTGAAAAACACTGATTTACAAATAAATTATAAAAGATAGTTGGCTAAAATAGTAAAATTTGGTCAATTCAGTCGACACAAAGGGCAGCCTTAACTCTACAGAAGGACCAGAAAGCACACAGTCAGAAAAGACTTCCCCCACTTGCATATAAATGATTCCAATCTAACATTGTCCATTAAGTCTTCATACCCTAAAGTTTTTATCTGCTTTAGACTTTCTAGCTTGCATTATAAATGTACGAAAGCTTACGGTTAATATTAAGGTTTCATTTTACTTCTATTTAGAATTTTCCACATCACTTTAAAAAAAAAAAAAAAAAAAAAAGGAGAGAGACTCTAGCTGTTCTGTAGAGAAAATGTTGCTGAAGTCTCCTCCTTATAATCACAGGTAGGTTTATTTTAAAATGTGACACTGGTATGTAATGAACACAGGATCCACCACTCACAAAAGGTGACGGTTACAGCTCCCCTTCTCCCCCTCCCTGTACAGGTCACAGTATGCATAGAAATTTCCCCATAGAAGTCAGATGTATCAATATCTGACTTTAAAGGGATACTCTACTGCTCAGCGTTTGGAACAAACAGTTTCAAACGCTGAAGCCGGGAGCTTGTGACATCATAGCCACACCCCCTCATGATGTCACACCCCGCCCCCTCAATGCAAGTCTTTGGAAGAAGGCGTGACGGCTGTCACCCCCTCCCATAGACTTGCATTTAAGGGGCAGGGAGTGACGTTGTGAGGGGGCGTGGCTATGATGTCACAAGCTCCCGGCTCCAGCGTTCGGAACAGTTTGTTCCAAACACTGAGCAGCGGAGTATCCCTTTAAATATTGTAAAATTTAAAGGGGAATCCACAGTAAATCCCTAATTCTGCAGTTACTGTTAAAAAACATGTGCTTTGATGTAAAAGAAAAAAAATATGAAGGATAAAAAAAAAAACACCTGGCTGAAAGCCAAGGATATAAATAGGGGAGGGATTGGGAGGAAGAAAACAAGACATTCCAAGCACATGAGCCCATGAGCAGGAGGTCAGAGAGTCTGCAAAGAAGATTCCCATTCCAACACTCAGCCTGCCTAATACAAATGAGATATTTAATGAAGCTCTGAATGGTAGCCTTATCTTCCCCTGTTTGATAAGCGCTGGGGAGATTTACTGCAATAAAGGGTCAACACAATTACAATTGGAAGCACGTCAAGCTGCAGGAGAACAATAAACTTGCAGTGCCAGTGAATTAGACTCAATAAGGCTTAAATTGCAAAATAAGGATTTGTTTTATTAGTTTTTACATAAAATGCAGATTAGGAGTGACAGCTTCACTAAAACATGAATTAATCACTGTTTACAGCGGCTGGAGGCAAAAAAGTGAAATAAATAAGGTGAAATTAAAGAGTTTACCCAGGTAGGTGAGGATCAATTGGATCATTTGTGGATTTAAGGCTGCAAACAGTCTGGTAACACACAGGAAGGGAGACTGCGCTACTGTCCGCACAAAGACTATTACAGATATCAGAGGAAAAGAATGCAATACGGCATCAACATTACCTTGTCTAAGGTCAACTGGCCATCTTGGGTTTAGCCTTCAGTGGGGGAAAATTGCAGCCTTAAAGGGGTACTCCAGATAATTATTATTTTTTTCATATCAACTGGTGCCAGAAAGTAAAACAGATTTGAAAATTACGTCTATTTAACAATCTTAATCCTTCCAGTACTTATCAGCTGCTGCATGCTACAGAGGAACTTGTGTAGTTCTTTCCAGTTTGACCACAGTGTTCTCTGCTGACACCTCTGCTCTCCTACTCTGGACAGTTCCTGACAAAGACATAGATGGCAGCAGAGAGCACTGTGGTCAAACTGGAAAGAACTACACAACTTCTTTTAGAGCATACAGCAGCTGATAAGTACTGAAAGGAGTCCTTTTTTTTTTTTTTTTTTTAAAGATGTCATTTCCAAATTAAGAGTTCATTTGCATATTGCATCTGAATGTTGTACTTTCTATGTTGTTTTTTTTGCTGGGTGTGTATGAGGTCTCCTGGTATGAAGCCCATACCAGCCAAACACATTGGAGGGATACAGCAAAACTAGTTTAAAAGGAAAAGTGTAGTTGCCCCTGGTAGGCAATAGGCTGCTTAGTGTTTTAATGTGCCAAAGGGACTTTGAAAAATATAGGAAAAACAAACAAAACTGAACTCTATACTATGACCCTATTCACAAACACTCCAAACAATCTGCAGCTCTGCTGCCCCCCAAAAATAGGTTAGACTGTAATTACTTTATGCTTCCCTCAGAAAAGAAGTTGACAATTTTAAAGGAATTTTTTTTCTCATAGGAAGAAACAATTAATGGAAGCGATCAGTTTATGGACTTCGACCACTGTTCATGAAGTTGTGATATCACGGGGAGCTTTGAAGTGCCACATGGCTTATTCATGGCTCTAAGTTGTGTAAATCCATAGCGTGCATTCCTGTGAAAGTTGGCTCAGACCATAAAAGGTTTTTCCTCGCTGCGTGAAGTATATAGCCGGGTCCCCTTTTACTGTCAAATGGTAAAAATAAAGCTTTTTGTAGTAATTTCTACCATCTTCAGTATAAGTTAACTCAACACTGGCTTTGTGGTTGTCATTGAGCCGGCCCCCCGAGGAGACGGACTGACACTTACTACTCATCTTTCCCTATGTGGATCTGTCACAGTTAGTAGGGAATACATCCTCCAAAACATATGTTACCCAGGTGTATATAGCGAATAGGGGAGATCTTTATCCATTTGGTTCTGATTACACTTGGAATTTGTTTCAACATGACCGTGTGAAATGCAGCTATTTACTGGCAACTTTAATATTTGTTATTTTAGGTGGAAATACTTTGTAAATGAAGATGCTTGGCACACTGAAAAGATGAGACGGGAGATTACTGAGAACAAATCACGGAATCACCTACTTAGTTGTGTGGAGTTTATACCTTAGGTCATTTGTGGATGTTACAGAGCTGAATTTGTTATTTGGAACAATATATAAACTAATAGCACTGACCAACATATATTTATATATATATATATATATATATATATATATATATATATATATATATATATATCTCAATGTGTTTACACTGGTTGTTGATCTCTTGTGACTATTCTACTCACTCACTAAGTTCACATTGCCGTAGGGCACCGTTGTGTGAAACTCCGTCAGCAATTCTTTCATTTTAATTTTTTAAACGGATAAAAAAAAAATATTAATAAATATATACATGGATATATTTATTTTTTCCAAGCAGAAGAATATAGAAAGTGCAGGCACTGCTGAACTACCATAAAAGCCAGTCTTTCAGAGAGGTCTAATGCGGTGAATGTAATTGCACACAGTATGTGGAATGGTGGTGCTCATTTGTGAAGAAACAAGAACATATGTATACAGTCCAAAATTGCAGAGATAATAAAGGCACTCACCAGATACAGTGTGACGACTTTTTTTTTTTTATTGCTTAAAAGGGTACTCCATCCCTAGACATCTTATCTCCTGTCCAAAGGATAGAGGATAGGATGTCTAATCATGGGGGGGTCCCGCCACTGGGACCTCCACGATCTCTGTGCAGTACCCGACATTAGTTTAAAAAGCTTGGAGCAGGCAGCGGGGGTCGTTAAGTCACTGCCACGCCCCTTGTGACATTACACCACGCCCCCTCAATGCAAGTCTATTGGAGGGGGTATGGCAGCCACGCCCCCCCATAGACTTGCATTGAGGGGGCGTGGTGTAATGTCACAAGGGGCGTGGCAGTGACGTAACGACCCCCACCACCTGTTCCAAGCGTTCGGAACAAAATGTTCCAAATGCTGAGGCAGGGGACTACCCCGTTAATGCACATTCTTGCAGGTACAGGCGGCCGCAAGCTGCTACGAGTGTAAGACGCCAGTGCGCATTGATTGGTGACAGCTATTTCTTAACGTGAGGAACTTCAACAGACCATTTCCTCTGACCTGTGCACTCCTACATAAGTGTACACTCTACTAGTGACGTAGAATACAGGGGAGTGTAAAAAAAATAGAACATTATTGTGCAATACAAATACATAGAAATTTATTCTATTTAAAAAAATCCTAATTACAACGTTACAGAAAAATTCCCATATCGATTCTGTCATTTAGTCCTGCATTTTCTTGTGCACACGTACCGAGTATCCACCTGGCTTCTAATTCCCTCAATCTTTTCACATTATCTGCTCCTGGTTCTATATTTAGTTTTTGCAGGCCCATAAATGATGATTTATCAATATGTCCATTATGCTCTGTATTAATATGCTCTATTAGTCTTGGTGACCCTTTACCAGTGGCTATAGATCTGACATGTTCCCTAAATCTCACATTTACCGGTCTTCTAGTACTCCCTATATAATACTTTTTGCATTTGCAGGTGATCACATACACAATGTGCTGTAGAACAAAAAATAGTGTATATGCGATCACCTGCGAATGCAAAAAGTATATAGGGAGTACTAGAAGACCGGTAAATGTGAGATTTAGGGAACATGTCAGATCTATAGCCCGGACCAGCTCACCCTACCTTCCCACCGAGGGGAGGTGAGTAGAAAACTAAAGGGGGGTCTGGATGATGACGAAGGCCGCAGTGGTCTTCAACCTGCGGACCTCCAGAGGTTTCAAAACTACAACTCTCAGGATTCCCGGACCGCCGATGGCTGTCCGGGCATGCTGGGAGTTGTAGTTTTGCAACATCTGGAGGTCCGCAGGTTGAAGACCACTGAGAAGGGATTGACAGGCGGAGAGTTCACTCGAGTATAAGCCGAGGGGGGGCGTTTTGAGCACGAAAAATCGTGCTGAAAAACTCTGCTTATACTAGAGTTTATACGGTATTGATAAATCATCATTTATGGGCCTGCAATAACTAAATATAGAACCAGGAGCAGATAATGTGAAAAGATTGAGAGAATTAGAAGCCAGGTGGATACTCAGATCGCGTGCACAAGAATACGCAGGACTTAATGACAGAATCGATATGGGGATTTTTCTGTTACGTTGTAATTAGGATTTTTTTTAAATAGAATATATTTCTATGTATTTGTATTGCACAATAACGTTCTATTTTTTCCACTCACCTGTATTCTATGTCACTAGAAGGGGAGTGTACACTTATGTAGGAGTGCACAGGTCAGAGGAAATGGTCTGTTGAAGCTCCTCACGGAAAGAAACAGCTGTCACCAATCAATGCGCACTGGCGTCTTACACTCCTAGCGGCCGCCTGTACCTGCAAGAATGTACATTAAGCAATAAAGAAGAAGTCACACTGTATCTGGCGAGTGCCTTTGTCACCTCTGCAATTTTGGACTACACGGCCAACGTCATTGTCTTTACACAGTTTTTTTGTGTCTAGAAAAGGCGCAAAAAAGGCGCAGACAGGGTTTATTTGCGCCTTTTGGTTTACACGTTTCTGCTGAGTGAGTTGCAATCCACTGATTTTGGCAATACACATGATATGGAAGGGTTTTATGAACTGCGCCTTTTTGTGAAAAAGCACAAAAAAAGGTGCAAAGCCACTGAAAAGTCTTTAAAGGAGATGTCCGGTGCTCACTTTTCTTATTTTATCCGTTCTGGGCTGAAAAATGAAAGAAAACACATTTTCTCTTACCTGCCTATTCTCCCCCGGTGCTTCAGTACAGGTGTTTGGTCCCCGGGCTGTATTCTTCTTACTTCCTGTTAGCCCGGCACGTCACAGGGAGCTTCAACCTATCACCAGCCGCAGTGATGTCCCGCCTCTGCCAGTGATAGGCTTAAGCTCCGTGTGACGTGCCGGGCTAACAGGAAGTAAGAAGAATACAGCCCGGGGACCGAACACCTGTACCGGAGCACCGGGGGAGCGTAGGCAGGTAAGAGAAAGCTTATTTTCTTTTTTTTTGCAGCCCAGAACGGATACAATAAGAAAAGTGAGCACCGGACATGTCCTTTAAAGTACACCAGCCCAGACTTAGCTTAGCTTTTTGGTGTATGTGAAGAGTAAAATTTCGGAAAAGGTGTACCTGCACAAAATGTATAAAATGCTCTGCAACCATTTCATAAATGTGGTGCTCCTATACATTATCAGCACACAAAAAAAGGTGTAGAAAAATGCTTCACTTACACCTACAATGATAAATGCCCCTCTATATTTTTTTTCTTCTAAATATGTAAAATGATGCCCAATTGGTGACCCATACCACATGTACAAGAGTATCCATTAGAGTCTTCAGACCTGACACACAGCTTTCGAAGACACATATGAGCTCAGCCTATATGTAGGAAGCCTTTTAAACCTTTCTCCCTGGAAACAAGAATCCTAAATAGCTCTCCACCAGAAGACTGAAATGGCCTCTCCTGAGGGTGTGCGTGGGAGATAGTTGTCTTCCTTCTGGAGGAGACCAATTTTGCACAGGTTATAAGCTTCAGTACGCACTAGATGGCATACATTTTCAGTTACTATATTAAATATAAATTTTAATTGGAAAAAAACTAAAAATTCTAACAAAAAACCTGGCTTTCTATTTTGTTTCTTGAGCAGGAAAACAATTAAAAAAACATGATCTTGTTTACAAAGAATGGGGAGAGTTTGAAAACCATTGGCTTCTTACATCAAGTCTCTTTGCAAATTAGCTTTATAATAGATGCCATTTGTAAACCTATCTTTCTGCACTGTGTAGTAATGAAGTAATGGCAAATTACCCAATTTAACATATACCTCGACCAAACACTGCATTGCTTCTGGTGAACTGACATGGGGAGAAATAAATCTGGGTGGCAGTGAATGAGATTCAGTAACTAAACATGAACACATACAATCTACGCACATACATTTACGAAAGGAAATTATTTCTGCAAAATGAATTATATCGCAACCAGCACAAGGATGGTAAATACTTTCTATTAACTCTGATATAGTTGAAGGGGTACTCCGCCCCTAGACATCTTATCCCCTATCCAAAGGATAGGGGATAAGATGTCAGATCGCCAGGGTCCCGCTGCTGGGGACCCCAGGGATCGCTGCTGCAGCACCCCGCCATCATTACTGCACAGAGCGAGATCGCTCTGCACGTAACGACGGGCAATACAGGGGCCGGAGCAGTGTGACGTCATTGCTCCGCCCCTCGTGATGTCAATACAAGTCTTTGGGAGGGGGCGTGGCGGTCGTCACGCCCCCTGCCATAGACTTGCATTAAGGGGACAGGCCGTGATGTCATGAGGGGTGGAGCCATGACATCACGCTGCTCCGGCCCCTGTATCGCCCGTCATTACGCACAGAGCAAACTCGCTCTGCGCAGTAATGATGGCGGGGTGCCGCAGCGGCAATCCCCGGGGTCCCCAGCAGTGGGACTGCGGCGATCTAATATCTTATCCCCTATCCTTTGGATAGGGGATAAGATGCCAGGGGCGGAGTACCCCTTTAAGTTTATTTTCTCCATTCATATTACTATCAATTAGCCTTACAGGGGTACTGCGCCCGAGACAAAGGATAGGGGATAAGATGTTTGATCATGGGGGTCCCGCTGCTGGGGATCCCTGCATTCTCTCTTGCAGCCCCCCAAGTCATCACTGCACGGAGTTAACGCCCCCTCCCATAGGCTTGCATTGAGGGGGCGGAGTGTGATGGCACGAGGGGGCGGAGCCGTGATGTCCTGATACTCCGGCCCCTGTATCGTGAGTCATCATGTACGGAGCAAACTTAGCAAACTGTGCAGTCTAGGGTGGGTTACCCCTTTAAAGGGGTACTCCACTGACCAACGTTTGGAACTAAATGTTCCGAACGCTGATTTTGCGCTGCTGGCCACACCCCCTCAATGCAAGTCTATGGGAGGGGGCGTGACGGCATTGAGGGGGCATGGCCATGACATCACAAGGTGTGTTGTTGACCACCGGAACATCGAACACTGGCCAGTGGAGTACCCCTCTGGCCCGCAGCAGTGCATGGACTTTACTGAAGGTGTCCTGTGGTTTATGGTGCCAAGATGTTAGAAGCAGATCTTTTAAGTCCTGTAAGTTGTGAGGTGCAGCCTCCACGGATCAGATTTGTTTTCCCATCGTTCAAAGTCGTTCAATCGTGTCAACATCTCACTGGGGAATTATCCTGCTGGAAGAGGTCACTGCTATCAAGGAATTCCATTACCAGGATGGGGAGGACTTGATCAGTATAAAATGTTTAAAAGGGGGTACGTGCCAAAGTAACATCCACGTAAATGCCAAGACAAAATGTTTCCAAGCAGAACAGATGCCTACGTTCACTGGTCATCTTCCCATAATGCATCTTGGTGCCATCTTTTCCACAGATATCTGGCATTCCACATGATTCATCAGACCAGGCCTCATTCTTCCGTTACTCCATAGTCCAGTTCTGTTGTTCATGTGCCATTCAGCAGTGAACAGGGGTAAACATGGGCCCCCTGACTGGTTTGTAGCTATGCAGCACACCGTAATGCACTGTGTGTTCTGACCCATAGCCAGCATTCAGCATCTCATAGGACTGTACAGAGAAAATCATTTCCGCTTCACACAGTGGACACTATGGGATCTGTAGAGTCAGACCGGAAGGGGGATTGTAATTTAGAAAGAAAGCCATCAGTAATAAAACTAATTTGCGCTGCTATTAAGCTAATCTACATAACTAATGGCGCAGAACAAAAAAAAAAAAACCTAAAGTGCCCCTAAAATATTTTTTTTTTAGCAATCTGTGCTACAGTAGCTCTTCTGTGGGTTCAGACTAGATGGTTTATACTCTCCTCCTCACATATATCAATGAGCTTTAATTGCCTATGACCCAGGGTTGCCGGTTGTCCTTTATTGGATCACTTTTGTTAGGTACTAACCACTGGGTACCACAAGTACCCCACAAAACCTGCCATTTTAGAAATTCTCCTACCAAGCTGTCTTGTGATCACAATTTGGCCCTCGTCAAAGTAAGGTTGGGTTCACATCACGTTTTTGCCATACTGTTTTCAATCAGTTTTTCTAAAGAAAACCGTACGGCAAAAAAACGGATGGAACAGTATGGGAAAAAGTAAACCGTATGAGTTTTTAAACCGTATAATGTTTTTAAAAGTGCATACAGTCCGTCCGTTTTACGGTATTTTAAATAAAACATACGTTTTTGAAAATGTTGTCCATTTTAATGGGAGGGGTGTTGGGTGGAGACTGCAGGATGCAAATGTGCATGTGCCAAGTAAATAACGTATACGGGTTCCCGTATGGAACCGTATACATGTGCGTTTCCCATTGACGTCCATGTTAAAAAAAATAAAAAAAAAAGTATGTAGTTGCAGTACGGTTTTTAAACCGGAGACAAAACTGTGTTCAACTACGGTTTTGAGTACGGGAGAAAACCGTATTGCAAGCAAACCGTATGCAACCGGATGCATCCGGGTGGATACGGTTTTCAATTATTTGTCTATGTATACGGTTTTCAACACGGTTCCATGAGTTTTCAATAATGAAAAGGTATACGGGAAACGTACGTGAACCCACCCTCACTCAGATCCTTCTGCTTACCCATTATCCTGCTTCCAACAGGTCAAGACAGGTGTCAATGTCATTAGAAAACCAATGTTATTCAGTTCACCAGTGTATAACTCTCTATTCCAGTTTTTCCCAACCAGGGTGCCTCCAGCTGTTGCAAAACTACAACCCCCAGCATGCCTGGACAGCCAAAGGCTGTCCAGGCAAGCTGGGAGTTGTAGTTTTGCAACATCTGGAGGCACCCCGGTTAGGAAACACTGGAGTTCGTTCATGCTGGGAGTTGTAGTTTTGCAACAGCTGGAGGCACTCCGGTTGGGAAACACTGCTCTAGTCCATCAATTGCCTTTGGACTGGACACCTGATTTTTCACAATGCATTGCAATCGAATAATGACATATTCCTTCATATTGGGTTTGTTGGACAAATTTCTGTGACTACCCTATTGATCTAAGTTTGGAATAAAAGAGTCAAAAATGCTGGAAAAAAAACAACAACCCCATTCCGTTTCATTAGAACACAATTTTAAAACTCTGCTTCATGTACAAACACCCCAACAAGAATCCAGAAAAAGTCTACATTTTGCATTTTAACTAGAAAAGAAAAAATGCAATTATAAAGTAGTAAAAGATTTACAAAGTTTGGTAATGTTTTACGCTATATTAAGAATGCTGTACAGCAAAATAATCAAGAAAACAAAACAAAACAACAACAAAAAGAGAACATTTGTAAGGAGGCTTCATTGTGCTGGGGCTGCTCCCTGCAGAGTAATGGACTTTACATGAACTGTCAGGGATGGAGGGTGGGAAGGAGCAGATAGAACTATTCTGAGAGTTGTCTAAGCTCAAGACAACTACTGTCCCGTTTCAAGCATGTTAAGAACCTTTACCTTTCCAGCAGAGACTACTTAAAGGGGTACTCCGGTGAAAACCTTTTTTCTTTTAAATCAACTGGTGGCAGAAAGTTAAACATATTTATAAATTACTTCTATTAAAAAAATCTTAATCCTTCCTGTACTTATTAGCTGCTGAATACTACAGAGGAAATTCTTTTCTGTTTGGAATGCTCTCTGATGACATCACAAGCACAGTTCTCTCTGCTGACGTTATAATAATAATAATAATGCTTTATTTATTGTTGTCCTTAGTGGGATTTGAACCCAAGTCCCCAGCACTGCAAGGCAGCAGTGCTAACCACTCAGCCACCATGCTGCCCTTAGCATACATCTGCTATGCATGGTTGCTAAAATGGACAGAGACGTCAGCAGAGAGCACTGTGTTCGTGATGTCATCAGTGTTCCAAAAAGAAAGGAATTTCCTCTGTAGCATTCAGCAGCTAATAAGTACTGGAAGGATTAAGATTGTTTTACAAATATGTTTAACTTCCTTCCACCAGTTGATTTAAAAGAAAAAAGGTTTTTACCGGAGTACCCCTTTAACATTACCTCCAGCGTATAAATATCTGCAACAAAACGAGTTTAAACTGAAAGGCTACAAAGTATGTAGTATTTTTTATATATTTAAATTATTTAAAAAAAATAGAACATATTTAGAAGCATTCTAAGAATGAAAATGAGTAAAGGATATAGATATACATATATTCATAGAACAAACATTATTTTAATTTGTTTTAAATAACAGTCAGTCATTAGAATGTGTGTGTGTGTATATATATATATATATATATATATATATATCCTACTTTCTTGTTGCACTGTAGATTCTACTTTTATTTAAATACCTATCATTTACCTTTTGATTGTGAATAAACACACACGTGTGTGTGTGTATAATCTTTAGGTTTTTAAAAATATTATATGCTACTTTGTTGCACTGTAGATTTCACTTATTTCAGTACCTATAATTTACTTGTTTGTGAATAAGCACACACATAAATATATATATATATATATATATATATATATATATATATATATAGATGCAAATCAAAAAAAGTTGCAGTATCTTGTAATACCTTTTTTATTGGACCAACAGAATTTTGTAGAGACAAGCTTTCGGGATTCCTCCCTTTATCAAGTCCAAAGCAAATTAAAAAAAAGCAAATCAAAAAAGCAAATATATATATATATATATTTATATATATATATATATATATATATGTGTGTGTGTGTGTGTGTGTGTGTGTGTGTGTGTGTGTAATCTTTAGTTTTTATAAAAATTGTACTTTTATTACTTGTACATTAACTCTTTATTTTACTACCTACTCGACATCAAGCCGAAGCCAGAGATAACTTTCTTATCTCCAATTAGTGCTGCATTGTTAATTAGGTTTAACCCTTTTCATCACACTCCACTGATAGCAATGCACACAGTGACACCTACAGTCTATAATCTGGTACTGAATCTTCTACACTACTGCCAAATGGTTACAGGTCCTTTAATAACACAGGTAATACCATATACAGACTCCAAGCCTCTTTTTCTGCACATGTGCAGTGAACTATAAAGACAGACGCTATGGAGGAGATTTATCAAAACCTGTCCAGAGGGAAAGTTGCCCATAGCAACCAATCAGATCACTTCTTTCATTTTGCAGAAGCCTTGTTAAAAATGAAAGAAGCGATCTGATTGGTTGATATGGGCAACTGGGCTACTTTTCCTCTGGACCGGTTTTGATAAATCTCCCCCTATATCTCAATGAAAGATATTTATCAAGCTCCGCAGTAGATTTTTTTTGCGTAAAAAAAGTCACACTTACTAGCGCACGTGCGACTTTTTCTATACATGCTCTGACTTTTAGATTTTGGTTTATTCCAAAGTAAATTTCTGAAATCTGCTCACGTAGTAATTATTTTTTTTTTTACATTGCAGTGGTCATGTATTTATCAAATGCGATTGTCGCTATTTATAAAGAAAAAAAGTTGCATCTCCATTTAAAGGTTGCATATGTATTCCAGGTCCAACCTGGCTTACAGAAAGTGCATACGTCCACAGAAAAGGAAAAAATTAATGACCTAACTAATAACTCTTAATTTTAAGGTTGAAAATACACACTGTACATCTTGTTAATTTTAGGACACGTACATGTGTACATGTGTTAAAATAGAATAAGGCACAAAATAATTGTGTAGGAATTTTTACAGACTGCGTAAATAACCCACGTGTCACTTAAAAAAACAAAAAACAACATTCACAGTAATACAGCTGCATGCACATTTTGGGGTGGGCAATGAGCTGTGTTTTTTTTTTTTTTTTCGTGGCTTCACTATTGTTTGCGCCTGTTGGTGCTGCACTGTCTTCCTTCCTGACGTAAACTCCGGCCTCAGCGCAGCGACGCAAGACTCCGCCCACCAACATCACAATATGCAGGCCCAAAAGAAGACAAAAAAGCCTCCAGAGTACGGATATTCATGGTGCAGCATAGTATGTTTTTAATATTTTTAATTTCTGAGGAGGGTGGATCGGTTGCTGCGGTATAGTTGGTGCAGCTACTTCGTGCCAGACAGGCCAGTCAGTGTCACCCGAAGCGGTACCGCTAAAAGCTCTCTTACAGGTCAATGATTTACCACATATTACAGGTTACAGATGTAAATGTGACGTTTTACCTCGTTCCGCTTTATTCTTCTGGCTACGATCAGCTGAATCATCCCTCGTCTATTGCCTTCTGTAGACATAGATTTTCGCAGTGTTTCCATGGCATCTTGATTCGTTTTGCCTAGTAGGGATTCACCGTTGACAGCAACAAGCTGGTCATTCACATGAAGCCTTCCATCCTTGTAGGTGTGAAAGAATAGGTGTCAAACTCATGCACAATTCTAGACAGTAAGATGAAGTTACGTCTAGGAAATGTCACTGCAAATGTTATTTCATCTCCAAACTTATACCGAGTCATACAGAACATGAGTTGTAGTGGAGAACAACAAGATGTAATTGCAGAAAATCACGATCGTTTTTGGTTTATTATTTTTAAGGACCAATCATTGGGGAAGATTACTTTTTAAGAGTAGTTTATGGTGTTTGCAGAAAGTCATATCCTGCTGGGGTGGGGAAAAAAATGAGATAAGGAAAAACCTATACTAACCTAGCCCCATTCTTAGAAGCTACTGTTTGGCTCTGTCCAGTCCCCTAAACGTCTCTTTTTTTCCACTTCAGAGACAAGTACACGGAGCAGAAAATGCCTACTCTGCAGTCAGTAATGGGCTGAGCCAGTTTGGTCCTGCACTGACCGCATGTCATCGGAGGTAGGCAAAAGACAGACCATCGGGGGGAATAGGGGCAAAGTAAGTACAGGTTTTTCTCTTTTTCACAGATACAGAAGGATATGAATTTTTGCAAAACAATAACCCTGTTAAGATGTAATTTTCGTCACACAAACACTAGTCTTTAAAAGGGTATTCAAATTTCATAAAGTGGACATGCATTGCTGTAACATGCTATCCTGAGAACAAAGGGGTCCCAGCCCTGATCATGGACTCGGTTTAAGTTCCCTGTACAACTGAGTGGTCAGGAAGGCCACTTGGCAAAGTGCAACAATGAAGAGGCTACAGCCCTAACTTTCTCACCAATCCTCACTGTTTGGGATGGCAACAGGCCTTCACTTTATATACAGTTTTTGGGAGAAAAAAAACAAATACAGTACACAGCATATCACTTATAATAAATGAAGATATGCTTTTATTATACAGGTTGTTACATTTGTAGCTATATCAGTTGTATTTGATGCTAAGTGCTGCAGACACCATTAGATAGCTGTGAGGGTATAAAAGGAAACTGAACCTTCCTTGGAGCTGATGGTAGTTGCAAAACTTATAAAATTGCCTTTGTATTTTTTCAGCCAAATGTCATGGAGGCAGGGTCAGGCTGCTCAGGTCTCACAGCGTGGTACTCCTCCTTGCTTGTCCTCACCTCCCATTATCAACCTGACTGACATGCAGAGCCCAGTTTGTTTCAATATGGGAATGGGAAGTGACAGCAACCGAGGAGGCGTGCCACGCTGTGGGACTTAAGCAGCTTGACCCCACCTCCTTGGCACTTGGCTGAAGATAAAAAAAAAAGGCAATAATGTTTGTCAATCAACGGTGTCTGCAGCTCTTAGCAGCAAGTACTGCTTACAGATTACCTTTAACCCCTTAAGGATCAGGGTTTATCTGTTTTTGCATTTTCATTTTTTGCTCCTTGCCTTTAAAAAATCATAACTTTCAATTTTGCACCTAAAAATCCATATGATTGCTTATTTTTTGAGCCACCAATTCTACTTTGTAATGACGTCAGTCATTTTGCCCAAAAATCTATGGTGAAACGGAAAAAAAACATCATTGTGCGACAAAATTGAAAAAAAAAAACGCCGTTTTGTAACTTTCCGGGGCTTCAGTTTCTACGTAGTACATTTTTCGGTAAAAATGACACCTTATCTTTATTCTGTAGGTCCATACGATTAAAATGATCCCCTACTTATATAGGTTTGATTTTGTCGTACTTCTGGAAAAAATCATAACTACATGCAGGAAAATTAATACCTTTAAAATTGTCATCTTCTGACCCCTATAACTTTTTTATTTTTCCGTTTATGGGGCGGCAGGAGGGCTCATTTTTTGCGCCGTGATCTGAAGTTTTTAACGGTACTATTTTTGCATTGATAGGACTTATTGATCTTTTTATTCATTTTTAAATGATATAAAAAGTGACCAAAAATGCACTATTTTGGACTTTGGAATTTTTTTGCGCGTACGCCATTGACCGAGCGGTTTAATTAACGATATATTTTTATAATTCGGACATTTCCGCACGCGGTGATACCATGTATGTTGATTTTTATTTACACTTTTTTTTTTATGGGAAAAGGGGGGGAATTCAAACTTTTAATAGGGAAGGGGTTAAATGATATTCATTCACTTTTTTTTGCAGTGTTATAGCTCCCATAGGGACCTATAACACTGCACACACTGATCTTTATCATTGATCACTGGTTTCTCATAGGAAACCAGTGATCGATGATTCTGCCGCTTGACTGCTCATGCCTGGATCTCAGGCACTGAGCAGTCATTCGGCGATCGGACAGCGAGGAGGCAGGTAGGGGCCCTCCCGCTGTCCTGTAAGCTGTTCGGGATGCCGCGATCTTGCCGCGGCTATCCCGAACAGCCCACTGAGCCCACCGACACTTTTTACTTTCACTTTTAGCTGCGTGGCTCAGCTCTGAGCGCGCGGCTAAAGGGTTAATAGCTCGCTGCGCCGCGATCGGCGCTGCGCGCTATTAGCGGCGGGTCCCGGCTTCACTATGACGCCGGGCCCGCCGTGATATGATGCGGGGTTACCGTGTAACTCCGCGTTATATCACGGGAGCAGGACCAAGGACGTACCTGTACGTCCTTGGTCCTTAAGGGGTTAATAAATTCAAGAGAGGAAAAACTTTTTGGGGGAGATTTATCAACGGAATTAGAGTTTTTTTTTTTTTTTTTTGCTTACAAAAGTCACACAAACAGTCGCATGTGCACCTAAGCAAATTTTTGTGCGACTTTTGGCTGTAAGCAAAAAGCTACAAAAGAGCTTACCAAAGTGAATAACATTTTTCCCTTTGCAGTGGTCAGGGATTTATCAAGTACAAAAGTCCCACAAAAAGTCGCAACACCTTAAAAACTCTGTAAATGTAAGCAAGCCCGGAGCTGGCTTACAAAATGGCTTTGGAGAGCAAATTTTTATATTTCCCGCTGACAGCCGTGATCACAGCTCCAGCAGGAAATATATTGCAACTGTACAAAGGAACCTGGGCTGGCATCACTCTGCAGCCTCTCGGGCTCGGTCTGATTCTATCCTCGTTACCCTAGCTTAGTGACGGGGACACTGCTTTACATCCCCCCATGCTGGGATACAAGGGGAGGGGATGTAAATCAGTGTCCCCATCATTAACTTAGGGTAGCGGGGATAGAATCAGATGGATCCTGGGCGGCTGCAGAGTGATGCCAGCCCAGGCTCCTTTAAACCTACCTCGGCGCCGCAGCGTTTTTCTAGTCTCTACTATAAATTCACATTACCCGCTGGGTCTCCTGTTTGCCCGGGACCGAGCAGCCAATAGCGGGACCTGGCAGGAAATTTGATAATACAGTATGGGATATAGAAACTTCCCACGGCTCCATCATATGTTAAAAGGAGCCCGGGCTGGCATCACTCTGCAGTCCCCCCGGCTCCATCTGATACTATCCCCCCTACTTTATTTAACTTAATAAGGGGACGGGGACACTGCTTTACATCCCCCTTGTCTCCCACCCGCACCGCACATCTCCCACTCACTACAAGAATACAACTTCCACCATGCCCTTACAGTGAGGGCATGCCGGGAGTTGTAGTCTTGTAGCGGGCGGGAGATGTGCGGAGCGGGCGGGAGACAAGGAAGGAGATGGAAATCAGTGTCCCCGTCCCCTTATTAAGTTAAATCGAGTAGGGGGGATAGCATCAGATGGAGCCCGGGCGGCTTCAGAGTGATGCCAGCCCGGGCTCCAAAACGGTGCCAGCGAGTATCTCTATCCATATGTGATTTCACATTTCCTGCTGGGTCCCGTGATTGTCCAGGACCGAGCAGCCAATCACGGGACCCCGCCGGGAAATTTGATATAGAAATTTGCAGTGTTAGGTCAGCTCGAGCTCCCTTTGCTACGGCGCCACGGAGTTTACTGCAATTTCAAATTTCCCACCGGGTCCCGTTTCACGGGATCCTGCGGGAACTATGAAATTACAATCATTTTCTGATCACCGACGGCCAGGGAGAGGAGCGCATTACCGCACGCTTCCCTGGCTTGCAGAAGTACAACTCCCAGCATGCCGTTAAAATAAGGGCATGCTGGGAGTTGTAGTTGTGCGGCGGGGCCAGTGACAAACTTGTCACCTGCCCTCTGCTGCACAACTAAATCTTCCAGCATGCCCTTACTGTAAGTCGAGCAGCGGTGTGTAGGTGACAAGCTTGTCGCTCACCCGCACATCTCCCGCACCACGACTTCAACTCCCAGCATGTCCTTACTGTATGGGCATGCTGGGAGTTCTAGTTGTGCGGCACGGTAGATGCGTGGGCGGGTGACAAATGTATTAACCTATTTTTCTTGTTTTTTTTCTTTTCATTTAAGATGTGGACTACTTCGGATTCAGTGGACTGCGTCTATGACCAGCGTTTTTTTTCCCCTGTTTAATGTTAATAAAACGGTTAACAAGGGGGGGGGGGGGTTTTGGAATAATTTTTTTTCTTTTAAACGTGTTGTTTTTTTTATTTATTTAGTTGGCAGGCTTAGTAGTGGAAGCTGTCTAATAGACGGACTCCATTACTAAGCCGGGCTTAGCATTAGCCACAAAAACAGATAGCACTAACCCCCAATTATTACCCCGGTACCCACCACCACAGGGGCGCCAGGAAGAGCCAGAACCAACAGGCCCTGAGCTTAAAAATGGCGCTCCTGGGCCTAGACGGTAAAAGGCTGGCATTATTTAGGCTGGGGAGGGCCAGTACCAATGGTCCTTGCCCACCCTGGTAATGACAGGCTGTTGCTGCTTTGTTACTGGTCCTCCCAGCTTAAGTAACGGCAGCCTGTTACCGCCTAGGCCCAGGAGCGCCATTTTTAAGCTCAGGCCTGTTTGTACAGACTCCTCTCGGCACTCCTGTGACTGTGGGTACCGGGTAATAATTGGGGGTTAGCACTAGCTGTATTTTGTGCCTAACTCCTAGCCCGGCTTAGTAATGGATTCCGTCTATAAGACAGTTTCCACTATTAAGCCTGCCAAGTAAATAATAAAAAAAATAAAACAACACGATTAAAAAAAAAAATTAGTCCAAAAGCATGATGCACATTTCACTTTTATTTCTGTGTATTTTTTCGCTGTTTTGGATGTGGATTAGCCCCATTCAATGGAGATAATCTATGACCAACGTTCCTGACAGGCAAATGTCACATGTGGTATGTTACATATAACACCCACTACAATTCTTGGTGTGAAAACGACAGCATGTATTCCTAGTGGCAACAAAGGGATGAAATGCATGGCAAAATACGCAGTAGGAGCATAGCCTTAGAGCGGTACTGTATCCAAGCAGCAGCCACAAGGGCAAATAAGCAGTACCCGTCTGATTAGCACAGCAGCACAACCATCATAGGTCACCAATAGGTTAACCATATGTATGTAATAACGTTTTTAAGAACATGGCCGTGTCTTGTCAGTCAAAAAGAAAACCTACATAAAGCTAAGTTGAGTTGAGATTCTCACCTACCCCCCCCCCCCCCCCCCCCAATGTCTCTTGAGACAGTGTAAAATTAACCCCTAAGGGAGTTTACACTGAAAAAACATTATTGCTTCAAATTTTAATTTTGTTCACTGGTGACCTAAATATCAAGAAATAAATAGTATCAGTAGGTGATATAGAGGAGTACAACTCCCATAAGACATATACGCTGCTGGATATAATCTCAACGTATATATCGATTTTCATCCCTCTCAGAGGAAGGACGAAAAGTAATTGGAAGTGCAGTGTTGTACGTTATTGATCAGTATATATCACGACTACTTTGCAGGCTGTAACGCTTGGATTATGCATAGGCAATTACGTCTAGGCAATTATCATTGGCAAACTATCAAAAATGCAGATTACCGTGAAAACATCGCTGCTTAGATCGGTTCTGTCTCCACAGCTACAGGGTATGAAGCGGTCAATGTACTATAAACTGCAGGTGGCTGAAAAGGCCAATGCTGACCAAAGACGGGCATCACGGGATAGTTCATAGGCCACGTTGGATTTTTTTGTTGTTTTCGAAGTAGTTATTGACAACACAAGTCAAATAACAGATGTGCACAACCTACCTATTAACTTGGCAGTCGGGGTCATATTCAAAACTCTTCACACCAAAATTTGGGTGCAAAAAATTTCACATCAGATGTTCAACAGAGTTTCACATGAGAATTATCCAAGGTTTACACTAGTCACACCAGTTTTGCAAAAGTGGGCATGGCTATGTAAATTTCATGTTTTACGTTATATTTTCAATGGGGTCCATTTTACATCAAAAATTTCACACCAGCTTTTTGCTAGTGTAGAAATCACAAAAATGGTTGTATTTTTTTTTTCTTTAGCTTTTGGGGAAAAGGTTATTTAATCAATTTAAATAATTATTATTGGAAAATGTTATAAAAAAAAATGTTTTTCTCCCTGCTACCCGGGCTCCTTACCTGACCGTGTGCTCACCATATCACCGGCCGAGGCGGGACATCACTGCGGCCGGCAATACACTGACTGCAGTGTGATGTTCTGAGCCTAAGAAGCAGATAGCAGAGCAGCACTGGGGGGAACGTAGGTAGGTGAGTTAAAGGTTTTTTTTTTTTTGTTTTTTTTTGCAGCCCAGGCACAGAAGTTAAGAGATAAAGTTAAAAGTTTTGGGCCGCAATTCTCCTTTAAAAGTCAAGAGAACTTTTATTCAAGGCCGAATTGGAGCTGAATACTGGTGCATAATTACGTGAATAAATTCCTGGCCAATTCCTCAGTGTAAACATACTCTTAGAAATTACTTGACAATTAGGCAACTAGAAGCCCATCAGATGACTAAACATGATGCCAAGTTACAATACTGTGTAATATGCTTCTATTACCTCTGTGCACTGCTTTGTCCTGTTTTCATGCACGGGACTCGCACCCAAAATTTCTAAAGTGCAAAAGTAATTATTTTTATTGTTGTCTATGGCTTTTTCCAGCGTTTTGACTTGTCAGAGAAAATAAATCACATGGTCTCTGGGGGGAACTTGGCTACCCATCACTAGATGGGCGGGTAGCAGGTAGTGCCCACTAGGGCTGCACGATATGGTGAAAATGAGCGATTGCGATTTTGGGCCTAAATATTGCGATTTCGATATGTGATGTGATATAATTTAAAAAAATGGTGAAATCCCCCCCCATTTCATGTCCAATCGCCTCCATTTCAAATCTCCCCCTTGTCACATTCTCCTCCCCCGTCACATTCTGGAGGCCCCCTGGTTGGGAAACACTGACTTTTAGTATTTAAATTAGTTTTTACCTGCTCTGGCCAGCCCCACCACGGGAGCCAGCCCGGGCAGATAATCACGTTTTCCCGGGGGGCCGTATCGCTATATCGCAAAAAGCAAAAGTCGAGATTCGATTGCTTTTGCGATATATAGTGCAGCCCTAGTGCCCACCCACTGCAGCGTAGCCTCCCTCACCCGGAGACCATGTAACTTATGACACATTATCTCTGACCACCGCATGGAATGCCAGAAATGATCAGAGACAACAAGAAATTACTTGTCCTACAGCTCTTCCTGGTATAGGCACCATGCATAAAAACCGGACAAAGAAAAAAATAAATAAAAGCATATAACACCGTAATATAACAGGATGGTATATAATACTAAAGCCAGTCAATCCAACATTCAAATGAATGGCTGGCCATGTAAATATGGCTTTATAGCCATATAGCAGAATGTTATGTATGGCAACAAGACGGTTAAAGGTTTAAAAAATAAATAAACTATAACTACTATTATCAGGTAACATAAAAAACGTTCCATGATGGCATAAAAGTCGCTTACTTTGGATGCAGCTCCACCATTGATGATCGATTTTACAAAAATGCCCAGGTCGGCATGGTTCTCTTTTGACCGATTTCCCTTGACACTAACGCCGAGACCCGCCGATCCAGAATCATTTAGTGGGATTTCAAATGTTAGGAATTCTCTCGTTCCATCAGGTGTGAGAACAAGATCGTCCTCTTCTGGTGGCTAAAATAGTAAGAAAACAGCTGATGAAAAGAATGAAGGCCGACTATTACGGTAAATGTAATGTAACTGTAAGGCTTTATTCACATGCTGCATTTGACACAGTTTTTATCATACTGAGAGAATAAACCCTAAGGGTAAAGTTTTCTACAGCAAAACCAGCAGTGCAAAGCCACACCATATCATGTGGATTTTGGTGTGAATTAACCACTTTAAATATTTCTGTGCTTTCTTTTCGTTAATTTAAATACTTCTGGATGTAAAGAAAAAGCACAGCATTAGGGTTTACTAGCAGATTGTGACTTCCCCCATTAATTAATAAGGAAAATCAAGAAAATATCTGCAAGAGAAATAAACAAGCTGTGGATTTAGAAATCTGCACCTCAGTGCTGTTTTGATGTAGGATTTGAGCAAGAACAAGAAAGGACTGAAAACCTGAAAGTTTTTTTTTAATAAAAATTTATTTATTTTTCATCCACAAAGTTTTAATAAAAAAATGTGATGAACCTGTCAATATGAAAACAGGTGTAAATAAACACATTGCTAAATAGGGTTTCTCATTAGGATTTCGGGCATACCTTTTTTAATAAATAATTCTGCAAAATATTAGCCCTTCATATGCAAATTAGGCTAAGTGCCAGGGGGCATTCCCTATCATGCGAGAGCCGAATAGGTCCAGCTCATGTCCCAGTTATCTAGTGGCTGTCGGTCAAACAGAGAAGGTAGAAGTAAGCACTGAGCAGGCCTTGGGGCTGTAATAAAGAGGACAAGGGCAGGACCTGCCTGGGATCTTACCATGCTGGGAACGCCCCCATGGCACTTGAGCCTCATTTGAATATTAACAAAAAAGGCTAATATCTGAATGATTCAGAAAACAAAAAATTTAAAAATATAAGGTATGCCTAAAATCAAGATTATTCGGCCTATCTAGAAATGGGCTTATTTACACTCCTGTTTTTGGCGACAGGTTCAATTAAAAAATGGCATGTGAAAATGCACCCAAATAAAGATAAAAAGCAATTAGAGTGTTATGATGATATATAACAAAAAATGGAAAGAACTGACAGATGTTGCTTAATTCACAGAAGAGTGAAGGGCGTCTAATGGATACATAAATGATACTAAAAAGGGGCAGCGCTAATGGACGCTGTTCACACTTTGTCTTCCGTACACTGTAGACAAGGTGAGCTGAAATTTTACAGTAATTGCTCAATTACTAAATCACACATTTCCAGCGAGGCAAATTTATAACTTGAATGTGAAATTCCCTGTTTACCTTTCCAAAAAGGTGAGAATTAATTGAGGAATTGTGAAGAGCAAAAGATCATTTAAACTTCTACATGTCCCTCATGACTGCAAACACACATTCACAAGATCCTAGCAGTAGTACAGCCTCAGGCTTAGGGCCTGATAACTTAGCAAAGAAATCATTAAATGGTTTTGACATTTGTAATGTAAACTAAAGGGAATTTTATATATTAATTCTGGCGAATCTCTGTTGGCTAATGTTCTTTTCTGGTTTTCTGTTATGTGCAAGTTCAAATGTTTCTCATTGTAGTTGTATTCTGCTCCAACATGTTCCTCTTAAAGGGGTACTCCTCTACCCCAGCATTCACAACACTTTGTTCCGAATGCTGGGTGCGGGCTATAGGGGTTGGGACGCACCTTGTGATACTAAGCCACGCCCCCTCAATGCAAGTGACCATATCCCCTCCCCTAGACTTGCATTGAGGGGGCATGGCGTGTAATCACAAGGGGTGTGGGGTCACGACCCCTGCAGCCCACACCCAGCGTTCGGAAAAAAATGTTCCAAACGCTGGGGCAGAGGAGTACCCCTTTAGAAGGCTTTAGTCAGTTAAAGGGGTACTCCATTTATAGATTTGTAAATTATTTCTATTAAAAAAATCCCAATCCTTCCAGTACTTTTTAGCTACTGTATAATACACAGGAAGTTATTTTCTTTTTTAATTTCTGTCTGGCCACAGTGCTCTCTGCTGACACCTCTGTCCATGTCAAGAACTGTCGAGAGTAGGAGTAAATCCCCATAGAAAACCTCTCTTGCTCTGGACAGTTCCTGACATGGACAGAGGTGTCAGCAGAGAGTACGGTGGTCAAACTAGAAAGGAAATTCAAAAAGATAAGAACTTACTGTGGATCATACAGCAGCTGAAAAGTTCTGGAAGGATTGGGATTTTTTTAATAGAAATATTTTACAAATCTGTTTTTCTTTTAAATCATCTGGTGCCAAAAAGTTAATGTTTTCCAGTAAAGTGCCCCTTTAAGGCAAAGACAAGTTCAGCATGCTTCTTTTGGGACTACATTTGTATTAAGTTATAAGAATTGTACTAAAGTTTGCCATGCTGGAGAACCAAAATGCGTTACTTCAAGTGAGAATTATTTTCAAGAATACAATATTTGACACATGGAAGGTTCAGTGAGGTCAGTGCTCAGAATTATGTGCAAATACAATTATGTTTACCTGCAGCTACAAGTATGGGGGGCATAAGGGCTTAGTGCATATAAACTATATAAATCTCTATGTGGTACGCTCCCCCTTCTTCGCTCACCACTGCCTGCAGTAACGCTGCTCCCCATGGATGCTGAGGCCCAATATGTCTATTGACGCTCAGCCAATCACTGGCCACAGTAGTGTCCGACCTTAGCCCGTGATTAGCAGAACAGCAATGTGACATATTGGGCCCCAGCACCCGGAGGAAGATAGCTACTGAGACCGATGCTGGGTTGAATATGTGAATATGTCAATGCCACTCACTGGCTCAAGGACGACACAGATGTAGACAGTGATTGGCTGAATGGTAGTTGACGTATTGGGGCCCCGGGAACCAGAAAGAGGAGAGAACCTGAGAATGGGAGCAGCATTACTAGACAGCAGAGATGCGCAAAAGGTATGTATAAGCTTTGTTTTTTGTGCTATTTAGAAAAAAAACTTCCATCGGTTAACCCCTTTAACTCTACAGTTGTGTGAAGGGGAGCAGGGAATTTTGAGTTCTGTAGGAGAAAACTGGAGCTTAAATCCTTATACAGTAGAATCTCCCAATAGCGGACACTCACAGTGAATAAAAAAAAAAAAAGTGTCCACTATTGGGAGATGTCCCCTACTGGGAAAAAAGCTTAAAAATCTTTCTAAATGACGGAATACTGATCTGTACGCACTCCAGAGTGTAATTACCTGCAAAATACGATAAAAAAGCTAAATATAAATACGGTAAATAATTTAGCACTGTAATAAGGCTTTAAAAAAATCTAATGAAACAATATAATTAATTAGGAAAAGTAATCATTCATGCCAAATCATTCCCCCACAATGCCAAATCATTCCGTCATCCCCCTGTTCTTCTTACCTGGCCAGCAGGCAGTGACGAGTGACGCTCCTCTGAGCTTCACTCAATGAGGGCAGTGGCAGCTGCCAGCAGTGACAAGAGACGCTCCATACGTCACTCGTCATTTCAGGCAGTTGCCGCTCCCCTTGGTGAATGAGGCACAGAGGAGCGTCACTCGTCACTTTGGGCAGCCGCCGCTGCTCATGGCTGTCACTGTCCTCACTGAGTGAAGCGCAGAGGAGCGTCACTCATCACTGCCTGCTGGCCAGGTAAGAAATACTAAGAACGGGGGAACGATTTGGCACAGGGATGAGGGAATGATTTGGCATGGGAATGAGGGAATGGAGGAATGATTTGGCAAGTGGATGAGGAAATGGAGGAATGATTTGGCATGGGAATGAGGGAATAGAGGAATGATTTGGCAAGGGGATGAGGGAATGGAGGAATGATTTGGCAAGGGGATGAGGGAATGATTTAGCACAGGGGGATGATTTGGCATGGGGATGTGCTGGGGCTGCTACAGGGGGGTCCAGCAGGGGCCAGGGCCCCCTGGGAACCCCAACCACTTACTGGGGAATTGGCTGTACCCCCCTGACGGCAGCCCTGTGTACAAGGTAGGGCAGCACATAAGCCTGGTTGTCCCCTATTGGGTGTGTTTTGGCACCTATTGGGTGTGTTTTGGCCCATATTGGGAGTGTCCACGACCGCTGTTGGGAATGTCCCCTATTTGGAGGCTGCAAATACATTAAGTCCTATGGGACTCTGTCGGGGAATTAAAAACTGTCCGCTATTGGGAGTTGTCCGCTAATGGGAAGTGTCCACTAAGGGAGATTTCACTGTAATGGCTTTTTCAGGTGAGCCACATATCACCTATCCACAAGATGGTAACTGAGTTACAAGCCGTTACTGATATCACCTATAGATAACAAGAACAAGGGTTCTGTGTCCTCCCCTCCACATGAATGGAGCAATGGTTGAGAATGCACACTGCCTTACCATCTATTCTCTATAGCACTGACTATAATAGCTAAGTAGAGTATTTACAAGCTGAGCCTCTGCTCCAATCACAACTCAAAATCCATGTTCTCGTGATCTTGTAATCAGCAAGACCCCTCTAATCAGATACTTATCAGCTATCCTGGGAATATGCCATAAGTACCTAACTTGGGAAAACTTCTTTTGTCACATACAATGCCTCAAATATCTATCCATGTTTCACTGTGATTGTCATTATGAGCGAAATATATGTCCAGTATAAATGTCCATTACCCTCATCTGTGCGAGTTTAGCATCCCAAAATAATTAATTCCCTTTTGATCAAGAAGACTGTGCAGACTGCAAGGTTTACCGGACTGGTGTATAGGTGTGACTAGACAGGGCAAGGGGCCATTAAAGGGAATGTGTCACCATTTTATTAAAAAAAAGAAAAATTATTATTTCAAGATGAAGCAACCTGCCGCTCTGAGCAGGCACACTGGAGGCCTGTAAGTCGCCGAGTATACTCAGGGATGCACAGTGAACTCAGACATCTTGATGTCTGAGTGCACTCGGCGACTCACAGGCCTCCAGTGTGGCTGCTCAGAGCGGCAGGTCGCCGCTGCGAGCAGACCAGGGGGCTGAACGAGGGGGGGGGGGGGGGCGCGGGGATTTGTTTTTTACAGTAACAGAAGGCACAACATGGGTCGGGTCACCGGCAGATACCAGCGGATACGTTACGTGTGACTCTACGCTAAAGCAGCTAGGTGTCTTCAATGAGAGAACCAGTAACCCTCACCTCACCCGAGATTGAGCCTCTGACTGGGTGACATGCTGGATCCATTTAAAACTCCACCTGTGAGAAAGGGGGAGGGGTGTACAGCTAAAGAGGGTGCTATTTCCCCCTGAATTGTACATACAAGAAAAAAGAAAGATAGCCGGCACAACAGCCTAATACACGGGTGCACACTGCCATGGCAGATACAGAGTATACAAAAAAAGAGGATTGCAGCAGCACACATTGGTCTTGTATGTACAATTCAGGGGGAAATAGCACCCTCTTTAGCTGTACACCCCTCCCCCTTTCTCACAGGCGGAGTTTTAAATGGATCCAGCATGTCACCCAGTCAGATGTTGCAAAACTACAACTCCCAGCATGCCTGGCTTTGGCTGTCCAGGCATGCAGGGAGTTGTAGTTTTTCAACACCTGAAGGCACCCTGGTTGGGAAACACTGTTCTACTCAAAGGTGGACATTCCCAAAAAGTCTCCCTACCTTCTTGTTTATTCTCTATAAGGAGAGACAGTACTCAAATGACAGGAAAAAAAATAAAAAAAATATATAATACATAATTGGCCCTGATTTACTATGGTTTACTATGTTTTGTCGGGTTGTGCGCCAGAATTTGCGCCATAATTCTGTCTCATTGCGCCAGAAATTAAAAACCCGACCAACTCTCCATTTTACTAAGATAAACCGAAATAGGGGCGTGTCTGTCAGGAAAAGGGGCGTGGTCACAGAAAAGGGGTGTGGTCACAGAAATGGGGCGTGTTCTTGACATTTTCACAAAAACCCAACATATTTACTAAGGTTTCCACATAAAATGTGGTGGATTTGAGCTGAGGAAAACCCGACAGATCAGAGCAGGTGTAAAAAAAAAAAAAATGTAGGGAAAGCTTAGTAAATACTGTGTAAAAAAATTATAGGGAATTAAAACCCACAAAGAAACCTACACAACACTCTTAGTAAATCAGGGCCATTAAGTAAATAAGCTAAATAGTAGTAAATTATCAAAATTGTATGACATGTCTCCATATGTTTCGGTTTAGGTTATTTCACACAAGTCCATCATGTCCATTAAAGGAGAACTACAGGATTGAAAAATGTATCCCCTATCCTTAGGATAGGGGATAAGTTTCAGATCGCGGGGGGTTCGACCGCTGGGGCCCCTAGCCATCTCCCGTACGGGGCCCCAGCTCTCTGGTTCGAGAGGGCGTGTTGACCACCGCATGAAGCAGCGGCCAACACGCCCCCTCCATACACTGCTATGGGAGAGCCGGAAATTGCCGAAGGCAGCGCTTCCCACAGCAGTAAATGGAGGGCGTGTGTCAGTCGCCGCCTCGTGCGGTGGTCGACACGCGCTCTCTATGCAGAGAGATCGTGGGGGGCCCCAGCGGTCGGACCCCACCGTGATCTGAATCTTATCCCCTATCCTTAGGATAGGGGATAAAATTTTCAATCCCGTAGTTCTCCTTTAATAAAAAGAGTGTTAACCGAGTGTGCTCAAGGCACTTTATAGTTCACTAAGAAAAAGAAGACAATTAGATGTCATAGGGTGACAGACTAAATAAATGAATGAAATCTACCCTTGGGACGCTTGTTACTGGTGGAGCTGTTCATATCTCTTCCCAATAGATTACAGAGAATATCCTCCCACCCCCAAGCTGTTATCTCTACAACTCCCTACTTACATATTCATTACCATTTCTAGCTATTAGGTCTTTCCCATGTTTCATTCAAAACATTTACTTGACACAAAGGTCATTGAAAATGACTTCAGCTGATTGAAGTTGCTCATGTATATAATTTCTCATAAAGAACTGATGAATGATAAAATATGGTGGATTTTTTTCCTTTAATATCAAGTTTAAAATGAAGGTGACAGTGCAGCAAGTGGCATTCCGTCCGTACGCTGATGTATTTATATGCAAATGTGAAGAAAAGAAAACGGACGGCTGGAATGATTAGCCAAGTGAACAGAACTACAAGATGTAAAACTAAGGTATCTATATTTCTGCAACAGGAACTTAAAGGGGTATTCCAGGAAAAAACTTATTTTTTATATATATCAACTGGCTCCAAAAAGTTAAACAGATTTGTAAATTACTTCTTTATCTTCATCCTTTCAGTACTTGTGAGCTTCTGAAGTTGAGTTGTTCTTTTCTGTCTAAGTGCTCTCTGATGACACCTGTCTCGGGAACCACCCAGTTTAGAAGCAAATCCACATAGCAAACCTCTTCTACTCTGTGCAGTTCTCGAAACAAGCAGAGATGTCAGCAGAGAGCACTGTTGCCAGACAGAAAACAACAACTCAACTTCAGCAGCTGATAATTATTGAAAGGCTTAAGATTTTTTTAATAGAAGTAATCTTTTTAACTTTCTGGAGCCAGTTTGGAATACCCCTTTAAAGGAGAATTTACGGATTTTTTTTTTGTGTTTGATTATATATTGTAGCATAAGGTATTTTACAATGTGGAGGTTTTAGTGTATGCCTTGTGCTTACTTTTTTTGCAGATGTGGCAGGTATAGGAAATGCTCCATTTTGGTTTACAAATGCACAAGGATGTGGGTTCTGTAATGCAGCCTCCATTTGTCATGAAGCCTCTGGCTTTGGGTAAGGTGTTTGATCACTGCACCTGATCATCTCATCAGCCTTCGGCTGTCCGGGCATGCTGAGAGTTGTAGTTTTGCAAAAGCTGGGACGAACCCTGGTTGGGAAACACTGCCATAGAGATTGCAGCAGCAGTATACAGATAGAGATGGGAGGAGAGTATTTAACTACTATATATCTTCATTCCATACAGACAGCAGATGGACCTCGGAGGGTATCTGGGAGCTTGTAGTCTGACATTCCATTGTCATTTGGCTTGGATAGTTAGACTTTTGATCACATGACCAAACTTGACCAAAAACACGGATGCAGCTGTGCTGGAATAAAACAAATGACTCTGTAGAACTAGTGATGGTGAGTGTGCATGATATGGGCAAAAAAAAAATAATAAACCTTTAGAGCTTTAGATGCTTAGATGTGTCATATGTGGAGCAATTTGTTGTCGCAATATAAACAGCAGGAATAATAACAAACCCATCAATAAGGGAGATAATCCCAGCACTGAGCGCCAATCCATAGTGACGTCCAGAAGAAGGGCAGAATGACGCCGTTTGGTGTGTGCTTTTTTTTTTCTTCCTGCACTGAATTCCCATTCCTGTCAAGACTTAGGTAAGGAAATCTTTTAATTTCCTCCACATGCCAGCTAGCTCTTACTGAACCCTATTTGCACAAATACAGTAAAACTCATTATTTTCATTATCTAAGCTAATACACCACATCTGGCGAGGATTGTGTTATACTTTCTGGCAGCAGCTGTGAAATATCACTTGCCAAATGGAATTCTATATTGAAGATCGTTTAGAAAGTTTAATTTGCCTTCTACCTTAAAGGGGTTATCCAGGAAAAAACTTTTTTTTTTCTTAGATCAACTGGCTCCAGAAAGTTAAACAGATTGGTAAATGACTTCTATTCAAAAGTCTTAATCCTTTCAGTACTTATCAGCTGCTGAAGTTGACTTGTTCTTTTCTGTCTGGCAACAGTGCTCTCTGCCGACATCTCTGCTTGTCTCGGGAACTGCACAGAGTAGAATAGGTTTGCTATGGGGAATTGCTTCTACTCTGGACAGCTCCCGAGACGTGTGTCCTCAGAGAGCATGTAGACAGAAAAAAACAACTCAATTTCAGCAGCTCATACTGAAAGGATTAAGATTTTTTAATAGAATTAATTTACAAACCTGTTTAACTTTCTGGAGCCAGTTGATTTATAAAAAAAAAAAATAAGTTTTTTCCTGGATAACCCCTTTAATAGGAAACTCTTGTTTGATTGGGTGTCACTTTTGAAGACAAGCATGCCTCCTACATGGAGGATAAAACTTACCACTGCAGTAACTGCACACACATACGATTACCTGATATTTTAGAAATCTGCAGGACACATTTTTTTTTTTTTTTTTTTTTAAGCTCAACCTACATATGCAGGATGAGTAAAGGGATCAGTGAGGCTGTTAACAGATTGCCAATCCTTAGGGTCCATGCACACTACGGAATTTCTGAGAGGAGAAATTTCGCTTGGAAAGTCCAGTACAGCAGAGTGCCATAGCTTTCAATTGTATTCCGCTGCACAGTGCACACTACGGAATTTTACCAGCAGAGCCTTCCGCCGCTGTAATTCATGCGCTGAAGAAATAAACCTGTTTATTGTTTTGGGCAAAATACAGTGCAGATTGCACTCCCGCCCCCCGACGTTTCCTCAGCCCACGATGACTTTATCAAGGGAGTCCGGCTATATGTACTCCCTTGATAAAGCCAGCGTGGGCTGAGGAAACGTTGGGGGGCGGATGGCTAGCAATTTATTTTAAATAGCGACCACAAAGCCAGCATATATATCAGTACCTATGTGAGTCCACAGCTAAAAGCCATATAAAAAGAGTGGAAGTCTGATACACAAGTGGACCCACAGATACAATTAGCTGAGCAGCGGTCGTGTTTTTAAACGTGCACCAAACACTTATTCTGTTTTCTATTTGTTTCATTTTAAGAGATACAATAAAACATTGAAGTTTTAAACTGGGATTTCTAGTTTTAGGGCTAACCCCCTTTGGGGGAGTACGCCTAAAAGTTGTTGTTTGCACTCTTTGCCCTGGGATACCTGGGGGATTTGTTGTTTATTCCACTAAAATTCCACTCAGAAAAGCAGATTGGAGAATTTTCACAGTTTTTGAGCGGCATTTCAACAGAATTCGAGCAGAGTTCTAGCAGAATTTGTGTGCTTTCATAACACAGATTCCACTCTAATTCAGAGTCCCATTAACTTCAATGGGAATCTGAATAGAATTCCCTAAAATTTTTATGGGCAATGTCATTACAATATATTTTTTTTGGCATACGATACAGCAGGTAAAAGAAATAAGATTTGTAATTTACTCACTGTAAAAAATGTCTTTTTATGTCACTTTCACAGCTTTATAAATCAGGCCACTAGGGGTCTCCCTTCTGATCAAGACCGCATTCCGTCTGCTCAAAAGCATAAACTTTGGTCTCCTGCTGGACTGGCAGGAGACCTAACTCAGGAAGTGCTGTCTGGCCATTGGCAGTGAATAGCACGCACTCTCCCTGTTTCATACACAACCAGAGAGCCTCTCTGGCTGTGTATGAAACAGGGAGAGTGTGTGTAAAAAGACATTTTTACAGGGAGTAAATTACAAATCTTATTTATTTTACCTGCTGTATCATATGCAAAAGTTTTAAAAAAGTTAATGACAGTGCCCATTTAAAGGCATGTCTTATAATTTATAATTCCCCCAGTGGTTCCGATATGTGAATGGGACAGTGGAATCCCCATTGAAGTTAGGGTGCAATGTGCATGCAAATTCATGCCGCGTGTGGATTTTCCCTTATGTGAATCTACAGCTGGGACTCAGGGAGTTGTAGTTTTTTTTTTAACAGCTGGAGGCACACTGCTTGAGAAACACTGCCATAAGGAATTCACTGTCTGAAATTTAGACAAAAACTATATTTAATATATAGAAATAATTCACTAGACTTGTGCCTTGCAATGAACATCTTTAATACGGGGGAGGGGGACCCTTCAATAGTAAACTTCTTCCATAATGTCCTACAAGCTTAGCCCGACACTTCAAAGTATAAATCTGAGTTTAATTTCAATGTGCACTTGAAAAAGACGAACCTGATGGATATTTTCAAAGGGGGAAAAAATTTATAGCATGTGATTTTCATCCTTTAGGAAAATCAAAGCTAAGCGAGAAGGAATCAAATAACCACTTCCATATGTCTTATTATTTGTCTGTCTTCGGGAAAAGTCACTAGGTGTCTCCTTTAATATGTAGCCCACGTACGCTGCCCAATCTCACTCTTCTAACCCTGCTGTGGGGACTGAAACAGAATAAACATCCTGTACAGGCTCAAACAATAGTCACAAATGCGGACGCGACATCAAGAGCGAAGCCCTTATATTTTTATAAGACAGTATTAGCTAATTAAAACGGCGCAAGCGGCGTCTCCTGTGGCTTCTGGAACATTTTACAGACAGACAATTGTTCATTCTAAACTAGCTTTTTTATTCCCCTCCCCCCCCCCCCCCCCCCCAAGAAACCATTTCCCCTGAAGAGATTTAGAGATAAAGTTAACAGCGATATATTACTATATTTACTTAAGAAATTGAAAATAAATGCAGTTACCATTTTCCCGTAAAGAAAATGATCTCAAATGTCTTTCACAATTTTTTTTTCTTTCTTTTCCATCCCTCATGTATTACCATGTGTGATGGGTGAGGAAGTCTTAACTTACAGAGAAAACATCACCGGTAGGAGAATACACTGAACAAACCAAATATTTCTGCTTTCAGGATGCTTATTGATTTTAGAGAACACAAATTGTCTTAAGTGCAAGAAAAGAACATCCAATGGACGGTATCAGGTGTATAATGGCTGCCAGAGACATGGACCGTAGGAAAGCCGACAGATCGGGGGGGGGGGGGGGGGAGAGAGAGAATATAGACAGAAGGTGATCATTCACTGCCTAAGGAAATACTACAGTTCTGTTTGGGCTTCAAGGTAAATTGAGGAATAACAAGGTAAGCAAACTTCTATGGAGGGGGGTCTACTGTGCATCCATATGCCGCCTATGCCTGTTTTTGCTTCATTTTATGCTCTCATTGGAGATATATTCTAGGTATTTCCTGATTTATACCTCTGGCAAATGCCTCCAATTCTTGCCATTGCATAGACAAGTGTTTTCCAACCAGGGTGCCAGGGTGCAAAACTACCACTCCCAGCATGCTGCGAATTGTAGTTTTGCAACAGCTAGAAGCACTATGGTTGGGAAATTCTGGCATAGGCATAAGGTTGTAAAAAATAAATAGATACATTAAATAAATAAATATCAAGCATGCACAAAAATATAATCTTAAACATATAAAAAAAAAAAAAAGGGGCACTTATGGATGCAGAGAGACCTATGGACAGGATGGAAATGGGAATGGACAGGATGGGAAATGTAAAAAAAAATTAAATTAAAAAAAAAAGTAGAGCCATATCCAATTGTTTAGTATGTTCTATATTAATAGTCCCAATTTACATAAAGCAAACATGAGAAACTGAAGCACAAGCTGGGAAAAAGTCCAGGCAGTAAGGGCGGGACTAGCACTCCTCTGTGCTCACTCCTGTCCTATTAGACTGCAGCATGAAAACAGAGAGGAGGGGTTGCAGAGCAGCCTGCAGTGAATGGATGACGAGCCCCAGCACAGCAGACTAAGGGACAAAGTGAATACATGGTGAGAGAGGGCGGGCTCCGTGCTTGCCTCAGACACGCCGCTTCCTGAACAGTGGATGTCAGAATGAGTGAGCAGCAGAACAGAAGGATTTGTGAGCCAAATACAGAAGCTAGACACATAAAAAGACGAGTAAAGCATCTGCAAGACCTAGTGAGCAACATATAGGGGGATTACCGTATTTTTCGTCCTATAGGACGCGCCCAATTTATAGGTGCAAAATAAAAAAAAAATAAAGATTTTGAACCCAATAGTGGTCTTCAACCTGCGGACCTCCAGATGTTGCAAAACTACAACTCCCAGCATGCCCAGACAGCCGTTGGCTGGGAGTTGTAGTTTTGCAACATCTGGAGGTCCGCAGATTGAAGACCACTGCATAGGAGGTAATACTCATGTGTCCCCGCCGCTCCGGACCCGTCACCGCTGCCCTGGATGTCGCTCCATCGCTGTCGCCGTGTCCCCGTCGCTCCGGAACGTCTCTGCTGCCGGCCGGGTATCCTCGCTCTTCGTCGCCGCCAACACGTCTTTACGCACGCCGACGCACGTACGAGACGACGTGATGACGAGAAAGGAGAGCGCCGGCATACAGGGGATCCCTGAATGGAGAAGACACCGAGGAGGCAGGTAAGGTCCCTCCCGGTGTCCTGTAAGCACTAACCCGGCTATTCAGTCGGGCTGTTTGGGACCGCCGCGGTGAAATCGTGGCAGTCTGAACAGCCGGGTTAGTGTCACTTTACCTTCAGACGCGGCGGTCAGCTTTGATCGCCGCGTCTGAAGGGTTAATACAGTGCATCACCACGATCGGTGATGTCCTGTATTAGCCGCGGGTCCCGGCCGTTGATGGCCGCAGGGACCGCCGCGATAGGGGTGTATTCGCCGTATAAGACGCACAGACTTTTTCTCCCCAGTTTTGGGGGAAGAAAAAGTGCGTCTTATACGGCGAAAAATACAGTATTTTTGCACTTTAGGTTCTAATGTAAATATATGGCTGTACTATGGATGCAGCATATTGCATCTATAGTCGTTCTGTATGAATACAATGTAACAAAGATTTCTCAGATTCCATATATAAAAATATGTAGTGGCAAGTTCCAACGCAAGTCATTTTAGGAGTTAGTCTCTCCTATAAACTTTTTCTCGGTGAGAAAATAGTAACTTAGAATACGTCCATACGATGTTTATTATTAATATTATACCCTAATTTTGGGCTGTATAGTAAAGTTCTTACCGGCTCTCTTGTATCAGGAACTGGAATTGATTCAGGAGCCTAAAATGAAAACAAATACATTTACATGTTAAATAACACATTAAATATAAAGAGAACTAAATAATAACTAAATGCAGAATTTTTAATGTTTTTTTTAATTCATGCACAAATATTGTAGTTAGGGATTTTTATGCTTTTTTTCCCCATTCATATGAAGAGGTAATATGGTACTAATTAAGTTCTATAGAAGAAATGGACCATGTATGGTATTAAAGAATAAAGCCCATTTCCTCTCATTCATTCCTGTAAGTAAAAACATTAACACACACAATTAATTTCTGATTAACTCCTTAGTGAAGACACAAGATGAGATTCATCAGTGGAGGCCTCTGAATATTTAGGAAGGATAATTAGTCAGTTATCAGGAAATATGAATAACCGCACCATCTGGGCATGGCATGAACATCATGCCAGCATAGAGACCGACAGCCCATCCATGTGACTGGTTGTCGCTGACACCAACTCAAATACAGTTGTCACAGCTTGTGCACATATAAATGATATTCATCACCCCAGCTGTACTGTGAATGAGGAGCTCATCTGCTTGACTCACAATAAAGCAGCGGCTCTCACAATCTCAGGTCAGCACAAATCATACTCAAGAAGAGCGCTGCAGACGGGGAGCCCCAACACTGTGATGGCACCGCATAAAGCTGCTGGATATCACTTTATAATGAGAGCATTAAAGGCTTGTTCCCAGGTATTTCTTGTATTATAGGAAAATAGAAACGCTAACAATGGAACAAGGGACAGCATTGTGTATCTGTTGTTGACACAATCATAGTCCTGATTTAAAAAATGTACCTGAGAGATAAAGAAAGACAGACGCAGGCGAGAGACGGGCAGGCGAGAGACGGGCAGGCGAGAGACGGGCAGGCGAGAGACGGGCAGAGAGGCAGGCGAGAGACGGGCAGAGAGGCAGGCGAGAGACGGGCAGAGAGGCAGGCGAGAGACGGGCAGAGAGGCAGGCGAGAGACGGGCAGAGAGGCAGGCGAGAGACGGGCAGAGAGGCAGGCGAGAGACGGGCAGAGAGGCAGGCGAGAGACGGGCAGAGAGGCAGACGAGAGACGGGCAGAGAGGCAGACGAGAGACGGGCAGAGAGGCAGACGAGAGACGGGCAGAGAGGCAGACGAGAGACGGGCAGAGAGGCAGACGAGAGACGGGCAGAGAGGCAGACGAGAGACGGGCAGAGAGGCAGACGAGAGACGGGCAGAGAGGCAGACGAGAGACGGGCAGAGAGGCAGACGAGAGACGGGCAGAGAGGCAGACGAGAGACGGGCAGAGAGGCAGACGAGAGACGGGCAGAGAGGCAGACGAGAGACGGGCAGAGAGGCAGACGAGAGACGGGCAGAGAGGCAGACGAGAGACGGGCAGAGAGGCAGACGAGAGACGGGCAGAGAGGCAGACGAGAGACGGGCAGAGAGGCAGACGAGAGACGGGCAGAGAGGCAGACGAGAGACGGGCAGAGAGGCAGACGAGAGACGGGCAGAGAGGCAGACGAGAGACGGGCAGACAAAAGACGGGCAGAGATTAAGACAGACGGGTAGGGATAGGCAGGCAGCGAGACAGACAGAGAGAGACAGAGAGGGACAGACAGACAGACAGAGGATAAAAGCTACCATTGTAACCCTCAGGGCTGAATACAATTCATCCACCCAGACATCATGAGTGACTGTATATTGGGAACTTTACCTTCGATAAGAGGACACTGGATAACACTACTACCATTAATCAATCTACAATGAAAGCTTACATCATATAACATAATAATATTCATACCAGCTCCCGTGGTTGGAAAGCTTCATCTTGCCGGAGGACTAAGAGATTCACAGAGCCTCCCATCTTTGTGCTTCTCAGTAAGGATACAACTTCTTCTTGGGTCTTACCGGTCAAGTCTACACCATTCACCTTGAGGAGAAAAAAAGAATGTCAGCAAATCTCTTGATACATTACTTATCAGGCTGGGTCCATATCTCATATTTGCATCTTACTGAAACATCCTGGTGGAAATATATAATTGCATGTAGACTATATTTTTTATTTATTTATTTATATATATATTTTTTACAGGTCTCCAATTCAATACAAATGGATGTCAAGCAGGAAGGTTCAACAGGATGCCTATCCTGTAGCCATAAACTACTATAGTCATTCATCATCGATGTACAGCATGTAGCAGATTCAGCACATCATATTTTCAGGAAAATCTGCAGGGATGAGATCAAAGCCTCAACAAGATACCCAAAAGTGAGGTTTAAAGGCCCCAAGTTAACCAGAACTGGCCTCCCAACTCTCCCTGATAGATAATGTTGGGGGAAAGAAGGATTAGAAACAGTGGCTTTCATCTGCCGACTGCTACTGAAGGCATGGTAACATTAATGGGGGGGGACTCCAGTAAAGTATATATATTTAGAAGAAAAAAAATCCATAGCCACAACACTACTGCCTGGTAGCCATGGCTCCTGTGGCCCCTTTTGTCTTCTCTCGATGTTTGATATTCTTTGCCATCCTTCTCCCCTTGACTACATCTCCCAGTAGTCATTGCAGCTCTGCTCTGAGCAGCAGAGAGAGGTTCAGTGTCTGACTGGCTGAGACCACACACACACCTCCCAGTTCTCAGTACTAAAGGGAGAATGATTCATCAGTGCAGGGTAGAAACCACATGGTTTGTGTTTCTCAGGATGATGGGGGCTGCTATCAGAGAGGATGACTGGAGGATTTCATTCCCTCACTGTATGTAAGTGACAACCAAAGAGGGGAAACTGCTCTATGTAGCTAAAGAATGATATTTAGACAATTAAATAGGGTGATGAGAGGGAAAGGCTGGGCTACGGGTTTAGTTTCCCTTTAAAGGGGATCTAAATTGCTGATATATGGTTATAGGGGTCATTACACTGAGAATTATGTAATCTTTAACGGTGCTTTCAGATGTGCCGATCCTTGGCAATATCTTAACCCATAGCTGCGCCAATATGCCTCCTATGAATACAGACTCAACCCTTTTCTTTGACATAACTAGGGCCATTCCTAAGAAACCAAATCTGCAAGTAAAGAAAAGATACCAAAAGTATATCATACTGAAAATATACCGTATATACTCGAGTATAAGCCGACCCGAGTATAAGCCGAGACCCCTAATTTCAACCCAAAATCCCAGGAAAAGTTATTGACTCGAGTATAAGCCTAGGGTGGGAAATACCTCATCCCCCCCCTGTCATCATCCAGACCCGTCATTAACATCCTCATCATCATCCCCTTGTCATCATCCCACACATCCCCCCTTCATCATCCCCTTATCATCCCACACATCCCCCCTTCATCATCCCCTTATCATCCCACACATCCCCCCTTCATCATCCCCTTATCATCCCGCACATCCCCCCTTCATCATCCCCTTATCATCCCGCACATCCCCCCTTCATCATCCCCTTATCATCCCGCACATCCCCCCTTCATCATCCCCTTATCATCCCACACCCCCCCCCCCCTTCATCATCCCCTTATCATCCCACACCCCCCCCCTTCATCATCCCCACACCCCCCCCCCCTTCATCATCCTCTTATCATTCGCCCTCAGTGGTCTTCAACCTGCGGACCTCCAGAGGTTTCAAAACTACAACTCCCAGCAAGCCCGGGCAGCCATCGGCTGTCCGGGCTTGCTGGGAGTTGTAGTTTTGAAACCTCCGGAGGTCCGCAGGTTGAAGACCACTGCGGCCTTCAACATCATCCAGCCCCCTCTCACCCCCTTTAGTTCTGAGTACTCACCTCCGCTCGGCGCTGGTCCGGTCCTGCAGGGCTGTCCGGAGAGGAGGTGGTCCGGTGGGGAGGTGGTCCGGGCTGCTATCTTCACCGGGGGCGCCTCTTCTCCGCGCTTTTGGCCCGGAATAGAGCCGTTGCCTTGACAATGACGCAGAATTACGTTGGCAATGAACGCACCTCTGCGTCGTTGTCACGGCAACGTGACTATTCTGAGGCCGGGCCCGAAGCGCTTAGAAGAGGCCTCCCCGGTGAAGATAGCAGCCCGGAACCAGTATCCCACCGGACCACCTCCTCACCGGACAGCCCTGCAGGACCGGACCAGTGCCGAGCGGAGGTGAGTACTCAGAACTAAAGGGGGTGAGAGGGGGCTGGATGATGTTGAAGGCCGCAGTGGTCTTCAACCTGCGGACCTCCGGAGGTTTCAAAACTACAACTCCCAGCAAGCCCGGACAGTCGATGGCTGCCCGGGCTTGCTGGGAGTTGTAGTTTTGAAACCTCTGGAGGTCCGCAGGTTGAAGACCACTGCGGGTGGGGGAGTTCACTCGAGTATAAGCCGAGGGGGGTGTTTTCAGCACGAAAAATCGTGCTGAAAAACTCGGCCTATACTCGAGTATATACGGTAACCAAAATTTATTTCGCTAACGTGCGACATCGCTTATTTTATAATATAACCTGTGGCAAAACCGAAAAAAAAAAATTGTGGGAGGAAATGAAAAAAAAACGCCATTTTGTAGATTTTGGGTGCTCCCGTTTCTATGCAGTGCACTTTTCGGTAAAAATGACATTTTATCTTTATTCTGTAGGTCCATATGGTTACAAGGATACCCAATTTGTATAGGTTTAATTTAATTTTAATATAAAAAAATTATAAACTGCCCAAATTAGTATGTTTAAAATTGGAATCTTCTGACCCCTATAACTTTTTAATGGTATTATGGCACATTTTTTGCACTGTCGCCTGTAGTTTTTATCGGTACCATTTTTGTTTTGATGGGACTTTTTGATCGCTTTTTATTAATATTTTTTATGGTATATGAAGTGACCAAAAGTGCACAATTTTGGACATTGGTATTTTATTTATGTGTACGCCATTGACCAAGTGGATTAGCTAACCTTATATTTTAATAGTTCGGACATTTACGCACAAGCCGGTACCACATGATTATTTTTATTCTTTATTACATTATTTTATTAAAAAAATTGGAAAAGGGGGATGACAAACTTTTAATAGGGAAGGAGTTATTGAACTTGTTACTTTTAGTTTTTTTTACACTTTTTTTTTTTGCCCCCATAGGGGGCTACAACATGCAATCTTCTGATTGCATACACTGTTCAATGCTATGCCATTGCATAGCATTGATCAGTGTAACCAGCGCTCTGCTGCTCTAGCCATGGAGCAGTAGATCGCGGATTGAACGACGAGGAGGCTGGTGAGGACCTCCCGTCGTCCAGCATGCTGGTTGGGACTTCATGATTCTGTCGTTATAGTCCAGATCAGCTCCGCTGAGCTGCCAGGTTAGTTTCACTTTTAGTTTAGATGCCGCGATCAATTTTGATCGAGGCATCTAAAGGGTTAATGCCGGGCATCGGCCCGATTGGCAGTGCCCGGCATTAGCCGTGGGTCCTGGCTGCCCGTAGCAACCGGTACCCACTCATGAGAACGGTTTAAACCCTGTTAGCGTACGGGTACGCCCTGAGTCCTTAAGGACTCTGGAACGGGGCTTACCCGTATGCCCTGCATCCTTAAGGGGTTAAAATCATATAAAACAATATAAACATACAAATACATACATATATGCAGGATAAAAAAATAGTTTGATGGCTTCACACCTAGAATTTCCCTTTTAAATTTGGATTTTAATAAGTTTGGTGATTGATACTCCCTAGTAGATATTCCAGGCCACCATGAATTGCCGTAATTACATTTCACAGCTGCATCACATTCAGTAAACACGTGTTCTGTGGGCAACTGCAGCGTGAGGTCAGGCCAGGTAGTCTTGTATTTTATATTAGTAGGGCTGCACAAATACCGTGCTGCTTAAGTGACTATTAAAAACAGAAAACGCTCAAGAGAGGAGGTGATGACTTCATTCAGCATGGTGTAAGGATAGAACATGTGGTCACTTAGCCTAACACTTATGCAGCTGTAAACAGCATGAAACAAAACAATAAAGCATTACAACCTGAGATACCAAAAATTGTACATGCTGAGGAGTCAAATGACAAGTTCAGCTCTGCTACATTATCATTACATGGCTAATTTTGAAAAAATCAGATCCTACAATCCATAACAATATGGTAAAATAGCTGTGTATCAGATGTGCAACATCTAGTCCTTCCAAAAATTACAGGAAATGTGGACTGCAACACAACCTAATAGTTGCAGTCACAGGTCAGATCATTTGGAAAGGTAAATTTGGAGGCCAAAAAAACACATCATATAAGGAATCAATTTACATTAACTGTATACATGTGTTTTTACTAACAAGAATGTAGACAATTTCCTTGAAGAGAAGAGGAAAACTATTTTCTTTATGTTTTTCATCATTGGCAGAGATAAATCTAACAAGAAAAACAAGTATATACACTATGCAAAACTAATAAAACTTAGAAAAATACCACAAGATCCTGTCTGTGCTTTAATGCCATAAAATAAACATATTAAATAAAAATGGACAGACAAAGAAATGGCAACTTAAAAGAATATTAAGACTTTCCTGGAAATCTATAACATTGATCCTGAATTAAATTTAATAAAGACAAATGATTACCTCCAATAGCCTATCCGCAGCTTTCAATCTTCCATCTTGGATAGCAGCTCCTCTAGGCAGGATGTTTTTCACGTAGATTGGAGCTGAACCTCCAATAGGGACATCTCTAGACGTTATACTGAACCCCAAACCTTCAGCCCCTGCAAAAAGTTTCGAAAGAATTTTTTTTAATTTACTTTAGAAAAACTAATTTAAAAATTGAAACCTATATGGAAATAGGTGGTCGGACAACCGCATTTTTTACTGAAGGTCCCTCACACATAATGAAGACTCATCAGGTCTAAGGGGCCATGGTAGCTGCATTACTGTTTTAAGACCCCTAGAGGACTTGTATAAATCAAATTTCATAGATTTACTGCGCAGAAAATTGCACCCAACATTTGCTCCTTAGAACTTTTTGACTTTCGTCTGTGACTCCTACGTCTCCCATCCATCTAGTTTCACAAGAACTTCTACCCTTGAATTTATCAGAAATGTATATTAAACATTTTTTTAAATCCAATCCTGCAAATTGCAGCATTAAATTACTGTCTACAGTGAGAAATTCAGATTTGGAAGTGGTAAACGGAAAATGATTGTATAATCCTTTGTTGTTGGAGCCTCTCCACGGGGGTCCGGCAGAAGGGATGAGAGGCGTCATACGTCCCTGCTGGCCTCCTGCTGGGTAGAGATACAAGCATGGGATTAAATTATACGCATTTAACAATATTGTGAAGGTTTTTGATATGAGTAGAAGCAATTATTACAGTTTTCAGGCTTCTATCAGCATATAAGGATGGTAGCCTCCACATTTTAAAGTTCGACATTGCAGCTGGAAATTAATCCGTCTGTGGAGGACCCATAAAACTCACCCAGAGAACGCGATTTCCATTCATTTGGTGAAAGTCATTTTATTTACCGGCTACCGTGAATATCTCAGGACGCAGTTACAATATGACCGCTAATAAGAGAAAACTTGATGTCTGGATAATTAAAACTCAGCTGCGTGGCTCAGGAAACGTCTCATTCTGGCGCGTGCTCATTAAAAGCTTCCCACTGACTGGAGGACGCAGTAATGGACCGCGCATCACCAGGCAATGACAAAGAATAGTGTCCCATAGAATCCATGGAGAACACAATATAAGGAGAGATGAGAAAGTCCTTGGGTGGCATTAGGTGATGTTATGCATTGAATTACCACTGAATTTTGTATTAAATTCCTGAGAGGTTAGTAGTGTAAAGTCTGGCAGACATCTCTAGGAACACGTATGAATAAACCTTGCAACAGAAAAGCAATATATTCTAGATATTCAGCTTCCAGTAAATCCTGTAGGATCCCATCCAGGTTCTGCCATGTCATGTTGGAGCCTTAAAGGGGTACTCGGCCCCTAGACATCTTATTCCCTATCCAAAGGATATGGGATAAGATGTCTGATCACGGGGTCCCGCTGCTGGGGACCCCCGGGATCTCGGCTGCAGCACCCCTGTCATTACTGCACAAAGCAAACTCGCTTTGTACGTAATAAAGGGCAATACAGGGGCCGGAGCATCCTGATGTCATGGCTCCGCCCCCTCATGACATCACGGCCCGCCCCATCAATACAAGCCTATGGAAGGGGGCGTCCTGATGCTCCAGCCCCTATATCGCCCGTCATTACACAAGGAGCGAGTTAGCTCTGTGCAGTAATGTAAGTGGGGTGCTTCAGCCAGGAGATTCTGGGGGTCCCCAGCAGCGGGACCCCCGCGATCAGACATCTTATCCCCTATCCTTTGGATAGGGGATAAGATATCTAGGGGCGGAGTACCCCTTTAAGGTCTGTATACACATTTAGAGGGGTTTTTCAGTCCAGAAAAAAAGATGTATCCCTGCACTTCTTGTAAGTCTGTTGTAGAGTCTGTTAATTATTTTTTGTAAAGTGGGGGATACCATAACAACCTGACAGACCCCATCATAAGTGAAAGGGGGTATCCGTTGGACATTAATGATTTCTGTCAGCTCAACTTCATCTTCAACGTCATCTTGAATTTTCTGCTGTTAAGATAAAACAGAACTGGAAATGACTATACAGATTTCTTTTTTCCTTTTTTCACACCCTCTGTTAGAGTGACTTTATATGGGTGTAATGCAAGTGGAACATCTTTACCCTCAAAAAGTTCCACTGAACTGAACTAAAGCTGGCCATACACTTAAGATAGCTGTTGGCCATACGATTATGTTCCCCCCATACACATTCACCAGAGTATACACGTGTCCCGAATTAGGAGACAGGAAAAAACTGCTGCCTGAGAAGTTGTATCTCGCCAAGAATAAAAGGATCAAGCAGTTAAAACCCAACATGCCTGATCCTTCTATCCCTTGACATTGGCAAACAAAGAGAATCGAGAGGCCACATACACATCAGGTAATTTGCTGCTCCTAAAGAAATTAGTGGGATGATGCCGAAACGTATCTAATGTGTATTTTTTTGATCACCAGAACACCCTGTAGTGATTTATGTTTGAGCAAACTGTAAGTGTTGGGAGCACAATATGGACATTAAAATATAGCTGCATCACAGCAACGTGACATTGGTCTCATTCATATAGCACTTTTTCTGCCAATGAATAGAGACATTTGCTTAAATAAGAGACTGGAATCCATTTTAATCCATCATATGCTCCTGGGTTTTGACAGCTAATCCAATGCTTCATATACCATAAACACTCTACTTGATGCTTTTCTTGGGCATGGTCATACACGGATGAAGAACAGGTGCAAGTTTCCTGGCACCATCTATGGACCTGCATGAACTGATTTATTTATTTTTTACCTGTAGTGACAAAGTTGACAAATATGGCATTAAAGCTTGCACATAAATTGTTGACTGTACGGCTCGCGAAGAGAGACACATTCCAATCTATCTATGGATCACGTACAAACATGTATCCAGCTGTAAATCTCTCAATGACATAGATAATTATTTCTGTAATTAAAATTAGAGACAATTATCTACAAGAGCAGCCTCCATTTCATTGCTAATCTACTTGGAAACATTCAATTACTGTATGTCTAACGCGGATGTAATAGACACGGTTATGGATCATAAAAAGCATTCAATGCTCAAAAACTCTGGCTCCCTTATAACTTCAGGGCGAAACAAAAATATTCCCAGAGAGACGCCTTGTATTTATATTTTCCCTGGGATGGATTTTTTTTTCTTTCTCACAACATTTAAATAAGTCAAATCAATTATTGCCTCAAGTTCTGGTTGTAAGTAACAAGATTAAATCCAAGGAGAATGAGATTGACAGAAAACAATATACGTATATAATGTCCACCATTGAGACCATGTGACTCCCAATGATCTCTCCTATCTCTACCCATAATCCATAAAATGTTAGCTATTCGATTATTCAAATGCAATCCATAGAACATCTGAGTCAGTGAAAGCTGAGATTTGCCGAGTATTACAGCCTTTTGGAAATGTGAATGAAAATGCAATCCGTTTAGAAATGGCTTCTATAAAAAAGAAGAGATATCAGCCGATTTCAGCTCATCTCTAATATATCCATATACAATAACATTTTTAAGGACATTTCAAATCTTTTGCACACAGCTAGCTCATCGCTCAGTCCATACCTTTCTAGTTAAATCGCTATTAAAAGTTAAGAAATTGCTAATTTTCTATCTTGGTGAATGGCATAGGAACACTTTCTGCAGGGTCGGGCATATAGCCTGTGCATGGGGGTGAGCAGACTGCAGCAGGATCCTAAGGAGCAAAGGAGAGCCCAGACCATTGTACACATCCATTAGGTAGGGGTGTGACTTAATACAAGTGGGTGTGGCTCAACTAAGTGGGCCAGGCTTAGGGTTCCCTGGGGGTGGAATTAGAAATTTGTTTTCAAGGCGAGTTCATCAAGGTAATAATCATGGAAAAGTGTAAGGGTATGTTCACATTGAGTAATAATTCAGCGGTAGGATCGCGTCCCTGCGTCGTCACCATTGACGGCAATGCAGGGCTCGTGGACTTCTGTGCAAAGAGTGAACATGTTCTCTCTTTGCTCGGATCAATCTCTTCAGAGGAATTGCCCACCGCTGGCTCTGTTTGAACGGGTTTCGCGGAAGATCCATTCACACTGATGTTAATGCTCACTGCGCGTAGTTCTGCAAGCGAAATTACGTTGGAATTGCCCAGAGTGAACATACCCTTAGGCAGTATTACCCAACCAGGGCGCCTTCAGGGGTTGCAAAACTACAACTCCCAGTATGTTCAGACAGCCAAGAGCTGGAGACGCCTTAATTGGTAAAAACTGATATAAGAGCTCATTCCCACTACGGAATTGCAAAGCAGACAAGTGCATTTTGCCTTGAATCACAGTTCTATTGAGTATGATGAACACTGTTTGATGTAGTGCATAAAAAGAAAGTTCCGCAATGGAACATCCAATGAGGAATTGGATTCCAGAAGATATGATCAATCATCTGGTGGAATCTATCAAAGTCCTATTCATCAATGGGAAAGCGCTTACGCTTATGCCACAGACAAACGAAAATTCTTAATAATTTTTAGTAGATGAAATTCAGGAAGAAACTTGTCCTTGCTGAACTTCCTTATAGTGAAATATGACCTGCAATATCTTTAAGGACACGCTCACATTTTATATGAGAATCCTGCTAAAGAGTTTTTGTAAAATAGGAATTTGTGATAGATCTGCGATACAGTATTAGTCCTAGTTCTGGGCGGTATACCGGTTCATAACAAATACCAAATTTTTTTTTTCCTGCACGATAGGAATTTTTCCCATACCGCATTACCGGTCGGGCCCCTACATCGGGGAACTAATTATATGTGACCCGCGGGCGCTGTTCTGCTTCTCCCCTCCCCCCCCCCAAATGAATCATCAGCCCAGTGCTTCGCTGTCCAAACATCGGGGAACTAATCATATGTTACCCTCAAGCTCTGCTCTCCTCGTCCTCCTGTGAGTTGCGGGCCGTACTGTACTACATAGCCGGCAGGCTCCTTACACGACAGTGCACTCAGCCTATCACCGTCCGAGGCAGGACATCGCTGGGGCCGGTGATAGGCTGACGGCTCTGTGACGTTACCATCCCCAGCGTGAGTCCGTTACCGGAGCAACAGGGGAACGTAGGAAGGGGATTTAAAGATAATTTTGCTTATTTTTGCAGCCCGGGCACAAGGAATATGTAGTACAGAACAGATTTCCAGCACTGGCGGCCCACAACTCACGGGAGGACGAGGAGAGCCGAGCTTGCGGGTAACATATTAGGGGGACAGCGCAGCGCTGGGGGGGTTTGGTTAGAGAAGCAGTGGCCATGGGTCACATGATGATGTTGGGTGGAAAATACCGTTAAATACAGTGGAACCGCCATAACTTACAAAAATACTACGATACACATTTTTGGTCATACCGCCCAGCTCTAATTAGTCCCGTGCGTTTAGAATATTCCCAATACTTTAGATTTTGAATGTAACTCTTCATCAATCTTAGATACAAAAACACAATTCACTAAAAATGCTGTCAAAAATCTGTCCATCTTACCTTTTTTGAGCTGTATATATAGCTGCTTCTTTGCTTTTTTGGTATTATAGCCGCTGGGTGGAGGAGAGCTGACACCTCGCTGTGGTGATGGCGTTAGGCCTGTGGGTGGTTTTCCTGCTGCATTGATAGTATGAGGTAGATGTGAGTAAGAGTCCATAGGCTCTGTCTGGTTTACTTGACGTGGCACTCTCTGTAGTGTCTGCTCAGGTCCCGGGCTGTGGAAATTCCTATTCTCGATGTACTGGTCAGGGACATGTTGGTTGGAGTAGTAGCTGTTGTTCTCGCTTTGGGACAGTTGTTCGTATGGTTCTTTGTTAGCGGCTGGCACCACATGAAACCAGATCATGGGAGAGCGCATGGCTTGACGGAACATATGCTGAGCTCTGGATAAATGAGATAAGATGAGCAAATCAGGATTAGTAAACTATAAATTGTTAGGAACATAATTATGCTTTTCAATTATGCAAAATGGGTCTGTCTCGTGGCACTACACAGAGACAGTATTATTTATGGCGGGAAAAAAATAATTAAATAAGACATTACTGTTAATAATAATCAAGACTTCTAAGCGTGCTGCTTGTATGGCCTGTATCGGAGCAGAAAGTACCAGGGTTAAGGAATTTTATATCATACAACTGATATAGAAATATGAAAAGGCAATGATTTTTAAACAGAGTCCCCTAGGATACGGCTGAGCGCACGCTCTTATTTACTTATTCTGCTGTCAGTCCTGATATCAATACTGGACATTTGCACAGGGACTTGGACTCGTGCAAATGTCCCGATACCCAATACTGTGGTGAAATCGTGGTGTCCCGATAAGCTGAGAGGATGGCCCGAGGTCCCTTACTGTGCTCCATGCAGGCCGATCGTCGCTCCTATACTGCAGGCAGGCAGTATTAAAGGAACGCCGATAATACTGATCAATGCTATGCTATGACATAGCATTGATCAGTGTATGGAGTCTACAGATGCAGTCTGCATGTACTAGTCCCCGATGAGGACTAAAAAATTTGTGCAAAAAATTTCCCTAATAAAAGTTTTAATCACCACCTTTTATATAAAAAAAAGCCCTTCCTCTAATAAAAACTAAAAAAAAAAAAATTCCCCATAAAAAAAAAAAAAAAAGATTCAGATGAATCTTAAATTAGATGGTTATCAAGTCTCACCAAAAACAGTAGTTTTGTTAAAACATATGTATTGTAAGCTTAGGCCTTGTTCATATGCAAAAAAAGAAAACCAGTTTGTCTTTCATACTTACAAGGCTAAAAAAAACATTAGTTCTTTGCTGTAGGTCTATTTTATCAATTGCAGAAGGGTGGAAATCGTATGCAAAGCGAAAAAACTGCCTTTTTTACCATGTGTGTAGATTGACAGATTACAGTCAAATATGAAAACATTTTTTTCTAATCTGTTTCTATTGTCATTTTATTCTGTATGTTTTAATGGGGCAGCCATATTGTCTTAATTTATGCACCGCATTTGGAGATTTATGCTTTACAGCAAACTTCATAGACACAGAAAACAATGGAGCGGAGCGGACTGAATTGATACTATGGGAGAGATTTCTAGGCATGCACTGTGACATGTACAGTGATCAACAGTTATTGTATCTATAGAATGGTGTTAACATGCACTGTAATCCTGTCTATGGTAAGTGCCGAAAAGAAGTTGTCTGTATAAAACAGCTTAATAGTAGTGGCCATACTGAAAACAAAGATTTAGGGATTCATTTAAAATATAGGTAGTAAAAAAATTTAAACTATTTAAAAAAAATGTATTATTATTTGCATAATAGGTTATTTTCTGATGAGACAGTTTCTGGAACCACAGTAAACTAGAGATAGTTTACATCTAATGGTCATATGCAAAAGAGAAACTTCTCAAAAGCAAGAGGGATTTACACTAAAGTAGTCTGTCCTATCATGCTTTGTCACTATCAACTCCCAAGTTGAGCCCCACAAAAAGTCGTGAAAAATGAATCAACACTTCTCAGCCATCCACTCTCGTAGATGCCCATCAAAACAGAAGCAGCTTGTCTTTGGGATTACCTTCCTTTAAAGTTGTTTATTACAAAAATATGTTGAAATGTATTCAATGGTTGATAATATACTTTCACAAATAAGCTAAGAGTGCCCAGCACTATGCTGGTGGTCATTTTTTGTTTTTATTATTGTGTATTTGTTTTTCTTGAGGTCTCCCATGTTGGATACCTTGCACTTCATGCAGTATCTGCCTTAAGTCCATGCGTAGGGTACTGCGGTATACAATCTTTACTTCTCTGACTTTTTGGCCAGACTGGCAGACAGCTGCATATTTTAGCAGAAACATCTAACACAAACTGACAATCTATACATTAGAGAACTCCTAAAACTGCAGCAAGCCAGAGGCACCGCAGCGGCATCCTGTGATTCCCAGGATCTAGAGCTGAAATATTAACTAACATGTTAAATACATCAAAAGAATCAGCAAGGTTTAGGAGGGAACGATTTCTGAAGAACTAGAACAAGAGGTCACGGCTTGTATCTGGAAAGTAAATCTACAAGAAGATGCACTGATCGGGATGGATGAAACTTTTCTTAAAACCAGAGAAACTATTTAAAAGCTTCCTTAAAACCTAAAATATGTTACAACTTCAATGCCCCTTTATGTAGATTAAAATTCCTATTAAAGGGGTACTCCTGTGGAATTTTTTTTTTTTTTTTTTTTTTTTTATCAACTGGTGCCAGAAAGTTAAACAGATTTGTAAATTACTTCTATTAAAAAATCTTAATCCTTCCAGTACTTTTTAGGGGCTGTATACTATAGAGGAAATGCTTTTCTTTTTGGATTTCTCTGATGTCACAACCACAGTGCTCTCTGCTAACATCTCTGTCCATTTTTGGAACTGTCCAGAGCAGGAGAAAACCACCATAGCAAACATATGCTGCTCTGGACAGTTCCTAAAATGGACAGCAGAGAGCACTGTGGTCATGACATCAGAGAAATCCAAAAAGAAAAGCATTTCCTCTGTAGTATACAGTCCATAAAATGTATTGGAAGGATTAAGATTTTTTAATTTTAGTAATTTACAAATCTGTTTAACTTTCTGGCACCAGTTGATTTAAAAAAAAAAAAAAAAAAAAAAAAAAAAGTTTCCACGGGAGTACCCCTTTAAGCTCAGACCACACATCCACACACACGTGCCCTAAGGGAATGACTGGTTAAATTTATTAGAAATAAAAAATTTATACTTTAATATTGTTTGTCTCTCAGTCCGGGCAACATTATTAGTGTGTGACCATTTTTTTTTTTTTTTTTTTAATTGAGCATATAAAGACTGATGTCAATCACTAGGACAACCCACTGGACTCTTAAGGTCAGAACGTGGAACTGAAATTAGAAAAAAAGTTATACTCCCAAAAAACTCTATATGAATCTACTCATGTCCTGCTCTATAACATGATGCAACAGATTGGGATGCAGTATGACACGTTCCCCTTTAACTATGTAAAAGATATTTTTTAGCAATGTGATCATGCCAGTAACGTAACTTAAAAACCTCCTGTATGACGACCTGCATTAAGCTATGGGATGTTCTATATTGGTAAACAATCATATATAGCTGGTGATCATCCAGTAATCATACTGATGACTTTCTATTAGTTGTTATTTTTATATACATTATTACAAAATTATCTGCAATTTGAAAACTTTACAGAAAACCTACATTTCTTTTATGGTAGTTTGGATTAGTGTCTTTAATATGAGCTGAACCCCTCATTGTTTACTTTGGTTATTGATCTGATGCAGGGGATTTCTTCTTTAGCTTAACTAAATAGCTTAATGAAGTAATAAATATTGGTTGGTATTTTGAAAACTTTTGTTGTAATAAAGAATGGACTTGGTATTAATTCTTGTCAGGCATGGCTTATGTCCTGAGCGCTAGGTAGGTATTTGCTATAATCTACTTGATAATAACCATGTGTAAATATGATTTGTGGTATCTAATAAAGGAATATTGACCTGAAAATGTAGAGTTATATTTATTGACCACAAACGTTGACTCGCACAATTATAATCATCTTCGGAAAAGAGCAAAGATAAGAAAAAAAATACTTTCAGCCACGAAACCCAATGTACAATCTGTACAATCTGAGGGTTGCAGTTTTGTATTTGTATAACTACTGTTTTATTCCTGTTGGGCTCATTCTTAGAGAAGGCCTATAACTTATATTGCTTACAACAGGATCCAACGTGTGCAGAGCAGGACCTGACCGTCCGTTTAGCCAATCAATGGTCGCAGCGGTGTCCAGTCATAGCCATTGATTGGCTGAGCCGGCAGGTCCTGCTATAAGCATTTGTTTTAGAAGCTGGAAGAATACAGATGATTGAGGCTGAGCTGAACAGGTGCTGCGGGGGACCAAGGATAGGTAAGTATAGGTTTCTGTGTGTTTCCCCCTGCCCCCAGGAGGATATAATTTCAGCAAAATGCTGGATAACCCATTTAAAAGGGCTTTCCAATGGTGCAAAAATGTTTTTGAAATATTCACTTGTCTGATCCCATGTTGCTGCCATTTCAAAAAAGCCTGATCCCAATGATCAGCACTTCCTAGTGACAATAAAATGCCTGCTTAGCCAATCACTGGCTAAATCTAGTCATGGCTACAGCCGGTGACCAGCTGAGTGGGCATTTCCTATGTGCTAAAATGATCACCAGGAAGAAGTGATCAGAGGGAGTTAAAGGGATATTCCAGGCAAAATATTTTTTTTATATATATATCAACTGGCTCCGGAAAGTTAAACAGATTTGTAAATTACTTCTATTAAAAAATCTTAATCCTTCCAATAGTTATTAGCTTCTGAAGTTTTCTGTCTAACTGCTCAATGATGATGTCACGTCCCAGGAGCTGTGCATGATGGGAGAATATCCCCATAGGAACTGCACAGCTCCTGGGACGTGACATCATCATTGAGCAGTTAGACAGAAAACAACAACTCAACTTCAAAAGCTAATAACTATTGGAAGGATTAAGATTTTTTAATAGAAGTAATTTACAAATCTGTTTAACTTTCCGGAGCCAGTTGATATAGATATATATATATAAAAAAAAAAAAGTTTTGGCTTGGAATACCCCTTTAAGCATCACTGGAACAGTGGACTGAGTAGTATTGCCAGAAATCCCATAAAGACACATATTGCAATAAGGTAAGAAGCTCACATGGCTGCTGGATACCTACCCATGATAATTCTTCACTACTACAATGTTGGGTGGCTGCTGACTAAATAAGATTTTTCACATACAGAACATCTAAAGCTTTACTACTGCTTTGTGAAAGGGTTGGGCAGAAGCGTGACATTTCTAACGCAATTTTCTGTAAGTATATTAGTATATTTTGTACTTGCTAGTTTTACAAATAGAACTTACTGTTCAAATCTTCTGTTACGAAGGTCACCATTATTAATTCTGACGATACAATCGTTTTCGTGAAACAGATTCTCCCGTTCAGCTTTACCTCCTTTCTCCAGCCGTTTTACTAATAAGCCAAGGGTTCTGCAACATTAAGATTACAAATCATTATACATGCAAGATTTCCGCTAACGCGTAATGACTTGTGTAAATAGTAATATTCACACAATACATGAGCAGAGAACAACTTCTCAGAGGATGCCAAAACTAAATGGACCTAAAAATATACAAACTTGATAGAATAAAAAATCCTCAAACAAACCAATTGAACATATCCACAGTATACTAAATAGCTGAAAAAATTAAGGTGTCCCTCTTTCACTGGTAGCATTCAAAACGCTCTTATACAGCATAACTTTGTAAACCATCAGAGAAAGATTGTGGTGTCCAAACCGGTACAGTAAGTATCTGACGGTTATAAGTAATGTTACTACTGGCAGAATATACATTTATCTATCCTGCTGAAAATGTTTCCACCACCAGGATTGATGACGATCAATGATAATTTTAAATCTATTATTGCTGATCTTTTCCTTCACTTGCACTGGTGAAATTGTGACCCACCGAACTAGGAATACAAAATGTATCCATGCAAATGATGGTGTAGCCTTAACTTAAAGAAGCTATAAGGAATTATTTGTAATACAAAGCAATACAAAGTTTGATCACTTTCTAAGGAGGAACTGCCTGACCTATTCACAATGACATCATAAATCTCAACCTGTATTATTAATCAGATTTTTACCTAAAGATAACATAAGGTGCCGGGTAAAGATAAATAAATAAATAAAATAAAATAAGCTGATTATAAAGACTTTTTTTTGAGGGGGGTTGTCAGATTGCAATTGCACGTGTCATCAGTAATCAAGAATATGCATTACTATTGTGGGGTGGAATACCATAGTCTACCAGGCTGCTCAGTCCAAAATAGAAGTGCATACAGTGGAGAAGCAGACATGGCAGAGTTAAAAAAAAAAAATAAAAAAAAATCCAGTGAATTTAACTCTACGACACACTGTAAGCCAGGGTAAACGTTAACTGGGTACTCCGCTAGGAAAAAAATTCTTTAAATCAACTGGTGCCACAAAGTTAAACAGATTTGTAAATTACTTCTATTTAAAAATCTTATGCCTTCCAGTACTTATCAGCTGTTGTATACTACAGAGGAAGTTCTTTTCTTTTTAAGTTTCTTTCCAGTCTGACCCCAGTGCTCTCTGCCAACACCTCTGTCCAGGTCAGGAACTGTCCAGAGTAGGAGCAAATCCCCATAGTAAACATATCCTGCTCTGGACAGTTCCTAACCTGGACAGAGGTGTCAGCAGAAAGCCCTTTGGTCAGACAGAAAGGAAATTCAAAAATAAAAACTTCCTGTGGCGCAAATAGCAGCTGATAAGAACTGGAAGGATTAAGATTTTTAAATAGAAGTAATTTACAAATCTGTTTAACTTTCTGGGACCTGTTGATTTAAAGAAAAATGTTTTCCAGCGGAGAACCCCTTTAAAGTACCTTTCTAGTTTCAAACAGATCAAGTTAATTGAAACATAACATAGAATGGCAAAAATAACATAGAATGGCAAAAATAACATAGAATGGCAAAAATAACATAGAATGGCAAAAATAACATAGAATGGCAAAAAGCTTGGGATGCAACCCAGCACGACAATGAGAAAAGCAGAGAGTATAACACAAACCAAAAACAAAGCACACAATGCTTGTCAATAAACAATGGGCTAAAGTGGGGCTAAACAACCAGCATGTATGCAAATATATGGTACGTCAGCACAGGGACAGCGAATACCTAAAGTTAGGACAGTGGGAGGACGACAGCCAGGGAGCTCACACCTGTCAAAATGGCCTACAACATCATTCCTCTTGGCATTTAGCTTTTCTGACAACATGATGAGGTTAATTCTACCAATCACTATAAAGGGATAGGCCAGGGCACTTCCAGTTGGTAGCTACATGTATCCTGGCAGCCAGTAGGATGAATTTGCACAAGTGAAACAACCTATTCGGCATTTAGGAGAGATGGACACTAAGTTGGCAAAAAGAGGCTTTCAGAGAAGTACCTTTTTTGCTGGCATTCCGACATATACAAGTGTCATAGTGCTGATGATACGTGTTAACATACCCTAAGATGGTTTTTATGGGTAACACAAATGCAATATATGTGGTGAATCCAATGGTTACAGGACTTCATTATATAATGATATTACTACTACATTACCATTATTATGTCAATCACAATTTAACAATCTCACACACTAGAAACTACAGTTGAAACTAGAAGAAACAATAGAAACTACATTACAAATACTAATATTATCTTTCAGTAAAAACATGGTAGGGGGCAAACATTGACGAAACACTGCATTTCAGTAAAAATCTAATTAAAGAGAGATTAATACATTTAATCTGAAAGGTAAAGCTTTCTAGTTGGCACAGCATGGTTGTGATCGATTTAAAGCAGCAAAAGGCCGCTATTGGAGATCCGGGGGCTTTTTGAGTCAGTGGAAGAAATGATTTTTAGAGATATTCGTAATTAAAGCAACATGGTGCACGTGTGATAGTTATCAGGGAATAAAGCTGTGGAAAACCGACTGCTATAACATGCTCAGCAGTGCCAATAAAATCCTCCCTGTAATATCCAACAGGAGCAGCTCACGTGCAATAATCATCCCATCTCCAAGCAACTGCGGGATAGATACACAGAGGCTCACTTACCTCTTTCTTTTATTTCCACTTTAAATCAGAATAATTGAAATACTAAATGATAAAGGCTTAAATGAAATTTGCTCGGCAGAACTTATAAAGCAGGTATTAAAACTTTATGCTACCATCTAGCGGCTATGACTGGATACTGGGCTGCCACTCCACATTTAGGGGATAGCCACACAGCTGCCATTATGGTCCCATATACTCAACCTGCCTAGTTACAGAGAGTCACGTAAACTGCTTCCCGGTCACCCGATGCGGTACGCCCCCCCCCCCCCTCCCCGTCACTCTAGCAATCTGTAATAAAGGGTAGATAAAGAACTTTGGATATATACATAAGGGAAAACTTTTCTGCTTCTTGCAATTTGATAAATAGGTCACAAGTAAGCAAAAGTAAGTTAAAATGTTTTTCATATAAAAGCAATAAGTATGAAAAGAGTGATAAATCTCTTAAATAATGCATAAGCAAGAGAGTAAGGCCCAATTCACTCCATGCAAATTCTGCATGGAATCCAATAGAATTAGCCTATTACTGATCTTGATGGGAATCCCTCTGCTTAGTTCACACATCGGAAGTTCAATAGCAGAACCTCCAATGAAGAATTAGATTTTGAAGGAAGACTGGCCAATTCCAATGAAAGATTGAATGTGTTCAAAGAGGTGCAGATTGTTGCAGACATAAGTACTGGTTCCAGACCATTTTGAACAATGCAGATCAACTTGCTGAAGTTCATAAGTGTAAACATACCCTTAGAGAGGGAGACTGTTCACACCATGCTTACAATACCATCTTAAAAATCATCAGAAGTTTTAAGATATTTGGGGTATTTTGAGTTCGTGTGCAACATGAAAGCCCTTTAGTTCAGCAGCTCTGACACCAGCTGTGCCCCGTTTGCGCTCCCTGCCTCCGCTCCCAGAGTGTCCAGCTCCTGCGCCACCACAATCCTCGCATACTGCCCTACAATCATCCCTCAACTGTAGTCTATACGGGTAGGGCGAGCCTGATATAAATCTCATTGATGTGAATCAGGGCTACAAAGACGACCATGGAAAAGGTGACATATCTTGTGATACCACATCTTCCATTCAAATTGACAGATTTATTTAAAGGAAAACGGTCAGCCTGTTCACCTACACTAAACTCAACACACTGGCCTATATTGTGGGTGAACAGGAGTCTGATGAGGGATCACTGACTAAAATACGTACCCTTAGACCCAGAGATATGTCCCACTGGGGTTCTGCTGTTATATTTAGGGAACTGCACTCTGGAGGCGGCCCTGTCTGCTCAATTAGCATATTCATGATCTGTGACTCTATGTCCTAGTGATGTGAAATCACTGGTCACAAACACATGCGCTGACTCTAAGGTGAGTAAAACTGAATTGAATTTAAAGTAAAAATAGTCTTGGTTTCTGAATCAAACGCCACATGGTTTTGAGTGTTTTAGTTATGTACTAGCTGAGTACTCGGCGTTGCCTGGTTTTTCCTTACTAATCCTTGTTGTGGAGGAAAATCATCAGAGGAGGAAGCTATTGTTGTCATATCCCGTCCTCCCATCCTGTCCTCCCAGTTATGCAGTAACATATTTCCCATAGACTTGTATGGGACTTTAAACAAAAAACCTGACCCTGGCAAATGGGGGTGAATAAGGGTTAAATCACCTATCCTATGTTTGTTGTTGACATATAAGTAACATGTGTGCCAAGTTTCATGTTAATTTCAGCCGTTTGGACGTGATGCTGGAACAAACAAACATACATACACACATACACAAACACACACACACATTGAGTTTTACATATATAGATTTTGTTAGGAGTTGTCCGTTTATCATCTGTATTTTCTTCCTTTCATTTGTTAAAGAATGAACAATTCAGTCTCTATAAATGAGCAATAAAAGGGCTACATATTAGATTAGATGAAAGATGGAAGCTTTAGGTAAATTAAATGTTTAACATTAAAGTTGCCCAAATACTCCCCACACTGTCTTTTGCATAAAAAGAATAAAACTATTATCAAGCTCCTGCCTCAATCTCCATACACTGATGAGTAGTTGGGGCTCCCAATATCCCGAGCGGAGACCTAATACTCTCATGCAGGTGTCTTCATTTATGGTCTGATAGATGCCGTGCTGCACAATCAATACCAGAGAGCAGACTAAACCCAGGAACACAGTGAGAACGCGCCTTCATATCTGACTTGGAATTATGGCCTTTCATGATTTTATCCCAGATGTGATGAAAATAAATCCTCACGTTGAAGTGCAGCCACTAGGAGAAGAACCCAGACAGGGCGTTCCCCGGCAAGTGGTACCCTGACCACAGGAATGCGCTACTAAGGTTATTAAATACAAATAGAGAAGTAACAGATTATAGGATCTGCTTCCAATGTGTGCCGCAAAGACATCGGCTTCACACCACATGAAGGGTTGATCGCCTCTCCTAAGTCTCAGTAAGTAGAGCAAATCCACACAGTCAGGAGAGCTTTCTTGTGTAATCCCTTGGAAATCACAAAGAGAACAAAAATCAATCAAAAGTTAATAGAATGAGCATAAAAGAGATGAAATCACAGGGGGGCCATGGGCAATGGGAAAAAAAAAAAGTAAAGAAAAGTTTCCAAATTCTGACAAGCAGAAGATAAACCTGACAGCTAAAGTCGTCTCTTACTTCACTGACATCTACATGATCTGATCGATTACATAGCGGGTATGAGGTTATAGAGTGAGCCGCCAATACCCACACACTCTATATCACACTATTTAATATACTCTTAGTACGTGGCAAAAAATTTGAAATCATAATCTTTTAGGAGAGTTTGATAATGTTTAAGAACTCAGTTTGCTTGGACAATGGTGGAGATTTATCATTGTTGTCTTGAAAGTGAGTTTTGAATTTTATTTTATTTTTTTGCTTTGGTTTTGCTTATGTGCGACATTTACAATACTATCAAAGGGAGTTGATAAATTTGGCGCACATGAGCTACAAACAAGAAATCCCTTCAGAACACCATTTTGTAGTGATCGACAGATATCGATTTTTTAGGGCCGATACCGATAATCTGTGGAGGTTAAGGTCGATAGCTGATAACTTATACCGATATTCCGGTATAAAGGTGCGCTGCGCTGGGGGGTGCGCTGCAGTGCCGTGGGGGGTGCACTGTGGTGTGGTGGTGGGGGGGGGGGATGGAGTGCGGTGCCGTGGGGATGGGGGATGGGGACGGGTGCTGTGCCGTGGGGGGGTGGGGTGCGGTGTGGTGGGGCATTATCGGATTATCCGATACCGATAACGTCCAACATCGTGAATATCGGCCAAACTGATAATCAGTCGATCCCTACCATTTTGTATGACTCCTCGTCCTCTGTGACTTTTCTGCACAAAAGACTTTTGCAAAAGTGTTCTTCAAAGACATTTTTGTAAGCCAAGGGTGGACCTGGCTTTGACTTGCCACATTTTTGAGGGGTTTGCGAATATTGAAGACTGAAAGTTACTTAGGTAAGGCCGTTGGCTACTTTATGCGCACTCACTAAAGTCGCAAAAAAGTGCAATATCTAGTGCTCCCGGAGTAAGCAAAACTAAAAATAAATAAATAAATGCAATCAATGATAAATCTCCCCCCACATGGTCCTAGAACATAGATCTTGGGGACCGGACCAATACGAATGAATCAATGGATGACCATTTATGTATGTGCTATTTCCAGAGTCCGTGTAATTTCCTGATCCTTGGGAAAAATTACACGTTTTTACCATATTTTGCACAATTGCGGTACAAGCTGCGATTCTGAAGTGATTTGGGGAGAATCACAGCAAATACAGAAAAAAGCAGCAAAAAAATGCAATGTGTGAACACAGCCTCAGGAGAGGTGAATACCTGCTATATATCCTGATGTAGAGAGATAGCAGATGGACCTGGGTGGGGAGGGGACAAGCAGCTGGTAGGAGGGATCTGGTAGGTGGTGATGTCATCCTTGAGTCCGCAGGAAGTCAGAGTCTGACATCCTGTTGTTCAGGTAAGATAAGTTGGCACTGTTGATCGTATAGGTGCCTGTGGACAAAGGTTATGGCAATGGAAGAATGAATTCCTGCAATCTCAAATCTTCACGCAAATCTTTATCTCTTTATTGAAGCAAAATAAGATACAAAATGAACGCAGAGCGTTCATTTTGTATCTTATTTTGTTTCAATAAAGAAAAAAAGATTTGCATGAAGATTTAAGATTGACGGAATTATTCTACTATTGACATCCTGTTGTGACCTTTAGGTACTGAAAGACACGACCAAGTTATAGTGATAAAACATATAGCTAGGCCACATTCACGTGGCGGAATTCCGCACGGACATTCTGCTGATTTCAATGGAATTCTGCGGCACTCTTCACATGGCAAAGTTTCAGCGCCAGATGTTTCTGCCACGGAAATTCCAATTTTGGCATCGGTAGAAAGAATAGACATGTCTATTCCTTCTGCGGAATATGCAAATAAAAGTGCATTGCCGTCTATGAGACAGCATTTCCGAGTGGTCCTAGCACCGGCATGTTCTGCCTTCATTCTTTAATTTTCAATACTGGGAGATGTAGTTAAAAACCAGCTTAAGAGTTACAGACCTTTGCTGTAAATTATTAAAGGGGTTATCCAGCAAAGTGGCTCCAGAAAGTTAAAAAGAATTGTAAATTCCGAGGCCGGACGAAGTGCTTTTGCACGAAATCAACCGTTTAATCGCCTCCTGAGCTTCCCACACTTATCCCTGCCCCATGGACGGACCTCAAGTCGATTAGCAGCTAGCGTCTAACTGTGAGTTGCCGGACCCCCATTTCTTTGTTACCAGCAAGAATTGTAAATTACTTCTATTAAAAAATCTTAATCCTTTCAGTACTTATGAGCTGTTGAAGTTGAGTTGTTCTTTTCTGTCTAAGTGCTCTCTAATGACATGTGTCTTGGGAGCTGTAAAGAGTAGAAGCAAATTATCTGTGCAGTTCCCGAGACAAGCAGAGATGTCAGCAGAGAGCACTGTTTCCAGACAGATAAGAACAACTCAACTTCAGCAGCTGATAATTATTGGAAAGATTAAGATTTTTTTTTAATAGAAGTAATTTACAAATCTGTTTAACTTTCTGGAGGCAGTTGATCTAAAAAAAAAAAAAAAGTTTTTTTCCTGGAATACCCCTTTAACTATTTAGTAAAAGCTATAACATAGCCTGTGAGTTGTGATGAATATTAACAAACAAAAAAATCTATGAAACTGCAACACGCTACATATATAACCGCTTACGGCGACGCTGTATAGTCCATTGATAATAAATTAGACCAGCTTTCGCTCTAAAGGTTTATGTAATGAGAGCTCCCATTACAAGCAGTAAAATACACGGCACATACTGATAGGCAAACCATTATTATACCGAATACCAAGTCAATGATTACCGATCAAGGGAGACAAAGTGGAGCCGGGGGGTGAGGGAGAATTTGAAAAGAGCAGAAACAGGGACAATTCTTTTTAAATAAGAAAAATAAATAAATAAAAAAATAAAGTTCAATAAATGAACAAAAACCCCTGCAGAGATTTCAAGACAGAATTCAGCTAAATTACGGACAATCAGAGAGGATTTAGAGAGCGCTTTGGTGTTTACCGAGAGCATATTACATTTGTTTTTTTTCCCTAGGATGCTAACTAATCACAATTTAGAGGTGGGAAGACATTTATCTAAAACAATACTGGGATAAGTACATGCCTTAAGCAAAGGAATTCAGCTTTCCATTACACCTATCCAATACATCCGCCAAGTGATGTACTGATTGCGCTAACAGCACGGGCCCTGCTGAGTCTCATTTCCCACACAACTGCTCACCCCATGTGGAGCGCAACTTTGGTTACGACCAATTGTCAAGAGAGAAGCACAGATTGCGAGCAAGAAGAAGCTTTATTTCAATTTCCTAATGGTAAACTTTCTTATTTTTCGAAAATGAGGCATGGAAGATGTTCGGGTGGTTATTAAAGATTCATGTATTTGAAGGAAGAATATATACTGCAAATAGTGGAACATACAAGATCAGAATCAGTGGCCCGAGAGGCTCCTTGAAGTAAAAGTTAAACAGATTTGTAAATTACTTTTATATAAAAAAATCTTAAAGCTTCCAGTACTTATCAGCTGCTGTATGCTCCAGAGGAAGTTGTGTAGTTCTTTTCAGTCTGACCACAGTGGCTGTGTCAAGAACTGTCCAAAACAGGAGAGGTTTGCTATGGCGATTTACTCCTGCTCTGGGACAGTTCCTAACATGGACAGAGGTGGCAGAAGAGAGCACTGTGGTCAGACTGGAAAGAACTACACAACCTCCTCAGGAGCAAACAGTAGCTGATACGTATGGAAGGATTAAGATTTTTACATAGAAGTAATTTACAAATCTGTTTAACTTTCTGACTGCAATAACCCACTGCCAGAGGAAGTCAGGGTTAAATATGAAGGCGTATGGCATAGTCCGGAAAAATACTTTATATATACCGTACATATACACTGCTCCGAAAATATAAAGGGAACACTTAAACAACACAATGTAATTCCAAGTCAATGACACTTCTGTGAAATCCCACTGTCCACTCAGGAAGCAATTGATTGACAATTTCACATGCTGTTGTGCAAATGGAACAAATAACAGGTGGAAATTATAGGCAATTAGCAATTAGGCCATTCTCAATAAAGGAGTGGTTCTGCAGGTGGTGACCACAGACCACTTCTCAGTTCCTAAGCTTCCTGGCTGATGTTTTGGTCACTTTTGAATGCTGGTGGTGGTTTTACTCTAGTGGTAGCATGAGAACGAGTCTGCAACCCACACAAGTGGCTCAGGTAGTGCAGCTCATCCAGGATGGCACATCAATGCAAGCTGTGGCAAGGAGGTTTGCTGTGTCTGTCAGCGTAGTGTCCAGGGCATGGAGGCGCTAACAGGAGACAGGTCAGTACATCAGGAGACGTGGAGGAGGCCGTAGGAGGGCAAAAACCCAGCAGTAGGACCGCTACCTTTGCACAAGAAGGAGCAGGAGGAGCACTGCCAGAGCCCTGCAAAATGACCTACAGCAGGCCACAAATGTACATGTGTCCATTCAAACGGTCAGAAACAACCTCCATGAGGGTGGTCTGAGTACAGGACATTTGGCGATCGCCAGAGAACACCAAGATTGGCAAGTTGGCCACTGGCGCCCTGTGCTCTTCACAGATGAATGCAGGTTCATACTGAGCACGTAACAGAGTCTGGAGACGCTGTGGAGAATGTTCTGCTGCCTGCAACATCCTCCAGCATGACCGGTTTGGCAGTGGGTCAGTAATGGTGTGGGGTAGCATATCTTTGGGGGGGCCACACAGCCCTCCATGTGCTTGCCAAAGGTAACCTGACTGCCATTAGGCACTGAGATGAATGAGATCCTCAGACCCCTTGTGAGACCCTATGCTGGTGCAGTTGGCCCTGGGGTTCCTCCTAATGCAAGACAATGCTAGACCTCACGTGGCTGGAGTGTGTCAGCAGTTCCTGCAAGAGGAAGGCATTGATGCTATGGACTGGCCCGCCCATTCCCCAGACATGAATCTCCATCCATCAATGCTACGTTGCCCCACAGACTGTCCAGGAGTTGGTGGATGCTTTAGTCCAGGTCTGGGAGGACATCACTCAGGAGACCATCCGCCACCTCATCAGGAGCATGCCCAGGCGTTGTAGGGAGGTCATACGGGCACGTGGAGGCCACACACACACACTACTGAGCCTCATTTTAACTTGTTTAACTTGAAACAAGTTAAAATATATGTTGAGCTAGCTGAATCCTATAGATAGAATTGCTAAGCTTAGAGGTATTTCACGACACACTATATACTATTTCAGGGGAATAGTCTCGTTGAAGTACCGTATATGTAAGGTTGTACCATATATGTAAGGTTAATAGTATCCAATCAGATAACAATGTAGCCATGACATAATGCATATACCCATAAGATATATATATATATATATATATATATATATATATACAGCCATTCCACTAGGAGGAGATATATACTATATAGGTATATTTGTAGATAGTAGACACGGGATTACTTAGGATAAACGTGCCCACAAATATAAAGGAAACACTTTAATCATAGTAAACAAACCCATAGTTTATGGTTTAAAAGTTCAGGATTTCAAAGAGTGGTTTTCCACTTTGATTTTGAGTGTGACTCCATATCCAGACCTCCATGAGCTGATAAATTTGATTTCCATTGACATTGTTTTATAATTTGGTTGTTGGCACATTCAACTATGTGAAGACGAAAGTATTTCATACGATTAGTTCGTTCATTCAGATCTAGGATGTGTTATCTTAGTGTTCACTTTATTTTTTTGAGCAGTGTAGTTGGCCTAAGTACAAGAATTGTTATGACCACCTAAAACTTTGGGTAGACGTAGTGCATTGGTAAAAAAAATACTGATATGGGGGAGTGTAAACTTTTTGGAGGCTTATACTACTGTAGGACATCTATACAAGACAACTCTAACCCTGTTATGTGTTCTGCAAATGAAACAGAGCAAAACTTAGAATATCATTTTCCATGTTCGGCATCTCTCATGAATCTCTGGTATCATTTTACATGGGATTGCGCTTTTGATCAAAGTTAGGAATGATTTAATGAACCATATAGATTTCATCTGCCATCTGATCATTGGATTAATCACTTGTCTACAAGAAAGAAAAAAAAAGATGCTCGGATTTCAGAAAAATGCTTAAGCTCATCAAGAGGATTCTTCATGAATTGAGGCTCCTTAGAAGAGTTATCTTATCATGATGACAAAAAGATTAGCTACAAAATGTATGCTTCATGTAATGAAAGTATAGGGACTGTAGGAAACATCCACCACCCCAAAAAAACAAAACAAACATGTGTTTTGCTATTGTCCTTGGTTTGCATTTTCTTTGTTTTGAGATGGGGAGCTCAAAACACCATTACAGCTTCCCAATGGGATTTCCATCCTACTTTACCAGTTTTGCAATCTACCTTTCTTATATGCAGGAATATCTTCAATGGGGTCATCCAGGAGGTAGAGAAATTGACTAAACATCAAGTATTAGGCAAACTGAAGATCCATCCAATGGGACAATAACATCTTCAAGCATTTATCAGGAGTTAACTTTTTCTTAAAACCAAGAGTACATAGCAAGATGGCATGTAACACTTATATCTTGCAAATGCCATAACTAAGGGCTTGTGAAGCCATGTTATATAAAAATAAATAAAAAATAAACATATATTACTAATTTGGAATGATACCTACCCCAGCTCTGATAAGTCCCAATAGTCTTCAATGATGTGCTGTATATCCATAAACTGCTGCAGGACGGCTGAGGCCTGTAATTGGCCACAACAGTCATGTATATGTACGGTGTGTATTCACACCAAGAAAATAATAACTGGTAAGCACCACTACAGCATCGGTCCTAAATTAGAAGAGGATTTAGTCATACATTGACTTCCATGTTAATTTTTAGCAAGTAAATTTAAACCCTAATAGAAAACACCTAATCCGAGGCCAAAATGACACTCTGCCTCCATGAAATGATAGGGATAAATAAGAATTTACCATGTGTGTTAAGAGATGGCCTGAAATGTCTGAGATAGCTTTAAGAGGATGAAAACTCAAGAAAATAAATCTGCAGAATTATATTTTGGCGGCATTTAAGACTTTATCCACCCATTCCATTTGCCAGTACTATATGTAGCACAAGACTCTCTGCGGTTCTACAAAAAGCTCCAAGGAAGCTGGGACAGAGAAAGAGACTAATTTCCTCTATAAAAAGTTCTATACTTCAGTGCACTTAGAGGAATATGGTAGCTCTGAGAATAAACCCGTCCGCTCCAGCACAGAACTGACTGTACTAGGCATAACAATAAGAGTGAGACACAAGAGTGTGCGGAGATAAATATAGTTCTTATCATAGAAGTGTAAAATCACCTCTGACAACACGTTCCGGTTATTGAAAGGAAAAAGAAATGCATTTACTAGGAAACCATTTAGAAAACTATATTCCTGTCTAATGAAAAGCTATGAATCTAAATAAAAATACAGTATTTACATCAGTGTCCAGTCCTCTAGAATGACCTGTATGTACTGACAGGCTCTCTTACCAATCATTATGTTCTATCGCCAAAACAGGGATTGATCATATACAGTGGGTCACACCAAATGGATTCCAGTTATAGACCAGATTCCCCTTAAAGGTTCTTCCTGAAGACACAAGACCTTGAGGAGAAGAATTGACACAGCACCCAGGATTTAGTTGCCGAAACTTGATGCTTTTATTGCTGAACACAGAACGTACAGACGAGGATGCACAACATCAACAACGCCAAAGGCGTTGTTGGTGTAGTGCATCCTTGTCTGTATGCTCTGTGTTTAGCAATAAAAGCAGCAAGTTTTGGCAAATGAATCCTGTGTGCTGTGTCAATTCTTCTCCTCAAGGTCTTGAACGGAATCTACATTGTGGACACCGGCACTGGAGAGTTTGCAGTGCAGTTGTGCCAGCACTATATGGTTGGTGAAGGTGGAGTGGTGCCGACTTAATTCTATATGGACTGGTACTTAAGACACAAGACATTAGGGTACACCATCTGACTTGTTCTAATGTATGACGAATCTGACAAATGAACGTTAACATTAATTATGTCCATATAGTGCTTAGGGACATGACCCTAAATTTTAACGCTGAGCTGTAAATTTATTTATAGGGTTTCAGGGGGAAGAACCCAACACCAAGCTCCATAAAATAGTGCTATGGCATTGTCAGGCAGAATCTATGTATTTGACAAAACTGACATTAGGAGAGTCTATAGGTTGTTTTTTTTTTTTTTTTTAATGGGATAATATAAGTATGCAAAATGTCCCTGTGATCTAAAAATCTAGTATGAATCTATGAGTGTTTTGTCAGATTTACTATATTGAAAGCCTGAGTATGACCTCTCTTCACCTGACTGCCTATAAAAAATCACAATGTACAGCACAAAAAGTGCACAAGGATGCAGTCTATTAAACTAAAGGCCCTGGAAAGGTCAAGATTTACGGCCACCCATTACCAAAACTTAGGAACAGCCCATCTTACTCCAGGCTTCTACCCACATGTCCACCACTTAGTCTAGAGGTTATGATTAGAGGTGAGCGAATCTACAGCAAGATTCCCAGACTTGAAATCCAATGAATCAGCCATTGATTCGCTTAGTCTTGTTAAAATCCCTGCAGTCCTGAATCCCTGCAGAAGTCTGGTATGAAACTCTAGACTAAAAGTTTGACTTCATAGATCAGGGAAAGTGGAACAACTTTCATAAGACATAAAAAAATATTAACAGCAAATCAGATTTAAAATTGGCAAATCTTTCTGTATAATCACCAACCCCTAGTACAGACAATTTTAGCCTTTTTTTGTATAAACCCAGTGACTACATCTCCCTGAGCATTAATGGAGTGTTCATTACCAATAGCCCAGGCTATAGATTTGACTAACAAGAGGAACTTTACTTATAGGGGTACTCCGGTGGAAAAAAAAAAATTTGCCAGAAAGTTAAACAGATTTGTCAATTCCTTCTATTTAAAAATCATAATCCTTCCAGTACTTATCAGCTACTATATGATCCACAGGAAGTTATTTTCTTTTTTAATTTCCTTTCTGTCTGACCACAGTGCTATATGCTGACACCTCTGTCCATGTCCGGAACTGTCCAGAGCAAGACAGGTTTGCTATTGGGATCTGCTCCTACTTTGGACAGTTCCTAAAATGGACAAAGGTGTCAGCATAGAGAATTGTGGTCAGACAGAAAGGGAATTCAATAAGAAAAGAACTTCCTGTGGAGCATACAACAGCTGATAAGCACTGGAAGGATTAAGATTTTTAAATAATAATTAGTTGATTTATTCTAATATAATAAAAAGCTAAACAGTGATACCAATAATACACAGGGCCCTTGTGTAATTATGGTGACAACTGTAAATTATTAGGCAAACAATATGTACATAAAAAATTTATTAGAATAATAAGACCACCTAAAATATAAATAAAAATAAGAAATAGTCTATAGCAGCAAATGGCAAAAAGTCCAATATTCGGTTAATCCTGCAATGAAAACCTCCAAAAAAATGTGTCCAACAGTCATTAATGTAATCACTGGCAACTGTGCTGCTGTCCCCTATAGCAGCAGTGAGAGATACCATTCACAGCGTTCTGTGTGGTCTCATGTAAGTTTTAAATGACAGTCATCAGCCACTTTGTTTCATTATGGGTGACACAAGATGAAAGATGAATAAATGGCACAAGAAGCAGCCGGCATGTGTGAAGCAGGTATTCGGTTCTTTATGAGATGCTGCGATCTCCCCTGCAGTCTTATTACTTTCACTTTGTTCGGATCGTCTGTGCCTATCAAAGCAAGAGAGAACGCCGCCTGGAGACTCGGCCGACTCCTAGGTTGGCGACGTTTAGGTGGCGGTGGGTCCCAAATGTGGATGCTCCAGCGCTTCCACTGAAGGTGCCGGTCCGGTCCTCGTGGCGATTGAACGCGCGCACGGGGCAGCGTATCAACAGGAGATAAGGTGACAAAGTCTATACTTGGCAGGATGCATAAAATGATGGTCTGGGTGGTCAAATAAATCTAGCTGGACGCGTTTCAATACTTTCTCAGTATTTTCCTCAGCAGCAAATGAATATAGGTCATATATATATATATATATATATATATAGTCGTATATTCATTTGCTGCTGTGGAAAATACTGAGAAAGTATTGAAACGCGTCCAGCTAGAATCATTTGACCACCCAGACCATCATTTTATACATCCTGCCAAGTATAGACTTTGTCACCTTATCTCCTGTTGATACGCTGCCCCGTGCGCGCGTTCAATCGCCACGAGGACCGGAGCGGCACCTTCAGTGGAAACGCTGGAGCATCCACATTTGGGACCCACCGCCACCTAAACGCCACCAACCTAGGAGTCGGCCGAGTCTCCAGGCGGCGTTCTCTCTTGCTTTGAGAGGCACCGACAATCCGAACAAAGTGAAAGTAAAAAGACTGCAGGGGAGATCGCAGCATCTCATAAAGAACCTGATACCTGCTTCACACAGATCGATGTCAGAGCGGTGAACCTGTCCCTGCAGTAACCAGCGGAGCGGTGAGCATAAAAGTATCTCATGTTATACAAGTATCGCTTGCTGCAGGAACTGGCTACAATTAGTAACAACTATTAACTGTTTGAAGATTCACTATCTATGCATGCCGGCTGCTTCTTGTGCCATTTATTCATCTTGTGTCACCCATAATGAAACAAAGTGGCTGATGACTTCCATTTAAAACTTACATGAGACCACACAGAACGCTGTTAGTGGCATCTCTCACTGCTGCTATAGGTGACAGCAGCACAGTTGCCAGTGATTACATTAATGACTATTGGACAATTTTTTTTGGAGGTTTTCATTGCAGGAATAACCGAATATTGGACTTTTTGCCATTTGCTGCTATAGACTATTTCTTATTTTTATTTATATTATAAGTGGTCTTATTATTATTATACATTTTTTATGTACATATTGTTTGCCTAATTTACAGTTGTCACCATAATTACACAAGGGCCCTGTGTATTATTGGTATCACTGTTTAGCTTTTTATTATATTAGAATAAATCAACTAATTATGATATATACACCTGTGTCCTCAAATCATTGACCTTGACCCCCAATAATCTTTTCTGCTTAATAATTTACAAATCTGTTTAACTTTCTGGCACCATTTGATAAAAAAAAAAAAGTTTTCCAGCAGAGTACCCCTTTAACCCCTTGGGGACGGAGCCCATTACGACCCTAAGGACGGGAGCATTTTTTGCAAATCTGACCACTGTCACTTTAAGCATTAATAACTCTGGGATGCTTTTACTTATAAATTTGATTCAGAGACTGTTTTTTCGTGACATATTCTACTTTATGTTAGTGGTAAATTTTCGGCGATACTTGCATCCTTTCTTGGTGAAAAATTAAAAAATTTCATGAAAAATTTGAAAATTTAGCATTTTTCTAACTTTTAAGCTCTCTGCTTATAAGGAATATGGATATTCCAAATAAATTATATATTGATTCACATATACAATATGTCTACTTTATGTTTGCATCATAAAATTGATGAGTTTTCTACTTTTGGAAGACATCAGAGGGCTTCAAAGTTCAGCAACAATTTTCCAATTTTTCGCAAAATTTTCCAAATCGGAATTTTCCAGGGACCAGCTCAGGTTTGAAGTGGATTTGAAGGGTCTTCTGGTTAGAAATACCCGATAAATGACCCCATTATTAAAACTGCACCCCTCAAAGTATTCAAAATGACATTCAGTAAGTGTGTTAACCCTTTAGGTGTTTCACAGGAATAGCAGCAAAGTGAAGGAGAAAATTCAAAATCTTCATTTTTTACACTGGCATGTTCTTGTAGACCCAATTTTTGAATTCTTACAAGGGGTAAAAGTAAAAAAATCCTCTCAAAATTTGTAACCCAATTTCTCTCGAGTAAGAAAATACCTCATATGTGTATGTCAAGTGTTCGGCGGGTGCACTAGAGGGCTCAGAAGCGAAGGAGCAACAATGGGATTTAGGAGAGTGAGTTTTTCTGAAATGGTTTTTGGGGGGCATGTCCCATTTAGGAAGCCCCTATGGTGCCAGGACAGCAAAAAAAAACACATCGCACACTATTATGGAAACGACACCCCTCAAGGAACGTAACAAGGGGTACGGTGAGCCTTAACACCCCACAGGTGTTTGACAACTTTTTGTTAAAGTCGGATGTGTAAATGAAAAAAAAATATTTTTCCACTAAAATGCAGTTTTTTCCCCAAATTTTACTTTTTTTTACAAAGGGTAATAGGAGAAAATGCCCCCCAAAATTTGTAACCCCATTTCTTCTGAGTATGGAAATACCCCATGTTTGGACATCAAGTGCACTGCGAGCGAACTACAACACTCAGATGAGAAGGAACGCCATTGAGCTTTTAGAGAGATAATTTGTTTGGAATGGAAGTCGGGGGCCATGTGCATTTACAAATCCCCCCGTGGTGCCAGAACAGTGGAACCCCCCACATGTGACCCCATTTTGGAAACTACACCCCTCACGGAATGTAATAAGGGGTACAGTGAGCATTCACACCCCACTGGCATTTGACAGATCTTTGGAACAGTGGGCTGTGCAAACAAGAAAATTAAATTTTTCATTTTCACTGACCACTGTTCCAAAAATCTGTCAGACACCTGTGGGGTGTTAATGCTCACTATACCCCTTGTTACATTCCGTGAGGGGTGTAGTTTCCAAAATTGGGTCACATGTGGGTATTTATTTTTTTGGGTTTATGTCAGAACCGCTGTAAAATCAGCCACCCCTGTGCAAATCACCAATTTAGGCCTCAAATGTACATGGTGTGCTCTCACTCCTGAGCCTTGTTGTGCGCCCGCAGAGCATTTTACGGCCACATATGGGGTATTTCCGTACTCAGGAGAAATTGCGTTACAAATTTTGGGGGTCTTTTTTTCCTTTTACCTCTTGTGAAAATAAAAAGTAAAGGGCAACACCAGCATGTTAGTGTATAATTTTTTTTTTTTTTTTTTTACACTAACAGGCTGGTGTAGACCCCAACTTTTCCTTTTCATAAGGGGTAAAAGGAGAAAAAGCCCCCCAACATTTGTAGTGTAATTTCTCCCGAGTTCGGAGATACCCCATATGTGGCCCTAAACTGTTTCCTTGAAATACGACAGGGCTCCAAAGTGAGAGAGCGCCATGCGCATTTGAGGACTAAATTAGGGATTGCACAGGGGTGGACATAGGGGTATTCTACGCCAGTGATTCCCAAACAGGGTGCCTTCAGCTGTTGCTAAACTCCCAGCATGCCTGGACAGTCAGTGGCTGTCCGGAAATGCTGGGAGTTGTTGTTTTGCAACAGCTGGAGGCTCCGTTTTGGAAACACTGCCTTACAATACGTTTTTCATTTTTATTGGGGGGGGGGGGGGGGGGGGGGAGACATTGTAAAGGGGTGTTTATGTAGTGTTTTACTCTTAATTAGGTGTTAGTGTAGTGTTTTAGGGTACATTCACACTGGCGGGTTACGGTGAGTTTCCCACTAGGAATTTGCGCTGCTGCGAAAAATTTGCCACAGCTCATACTTGAAGCAGGAAACTTGCTGTAAACCCGCCCGTGTGAATGTACCCTGTACGTTCACATGGGGGGGGGCAAACCTCCAGCTGTTTCAAAACTACAACTCCCAGCATGCACGGTCTGTCAGTACATGCTGGGAGTTGTAGTTTTGCAACAGCTGGAGGCACACTGGTTGGAAAACCTTTAGTTAGGTTCTGTTACCTAACTCAGTATTTTCCAACCAGTGAGCCTCCAGCTGTTGCAAAACTACAACTCCCAGCATGCACGGTCTGTCAGTACATGCTGGGAGTTGTAGTTTTGAAACAGCTGGAGGCACACTGGTTGGAAAATACTGAGTTGGGTTCTGTTACCTAACTCCGTATTTTCCAACTAGTGTGCCTCCAGCTGTTGCAAAACTACAATTCCCAGCATGACTGATCACAGAAGGGCATGCTGGGAGATGTAGTTATGCAACAGCTGGAGGTACGCAACTACAACTCCTAGCATGCCGAGACAGCTGTTTTCTGTGTGGGCATGCTGGAATTTGTAGTTTTGCAACATCTGGAGTGCTACAATTTAGAGACCAGTGAACAGTGATCTCCAAACTGTGGACCTCCAGATGTTGCAAAACTACAACTCCCAGCATGCCCAGACAGCAAACAGCTATGTGGGCATGCTAGGAGTTGTAGTTTTGCAAGATCTAGAGGGCAGTATAGAGATCACTGTGCAGTGGTCTCTAAACTGCAGACCTCCAGCTGTTGCAAAACTACAAATTCCAGCATGCCTACACAGCAAACAGCTGTCTGGGCATGCTGGGAGTTGTAGTTTTGCAACATCTGGAGGGCTACAGTCTAGAGACCACTATATGCCTCCGGAGGGGTAAGTGGACTCCGGCGCCGCTCCTCTTCATTTTCCCCGTTCTGCCCCGCCTATTGTGGGAGGGCGGGACGGGGAAAACGAAAGTAACCCCCCCCCCCCCCCAGATCTGCTATTGGTGGTCGCGTCTAGACCACCAATAGCAGAGATAGGAGGGGTGGCAACTCTGCCACCTCACTCCTATCGCTTTAGGGGGATCGTGGGCGTCTTAGACACCCGCGATCCCCCTTCTATTCCGGGTCACCATAGACCCGTAATGACCCGGAATCGGCGCAAATCGCAAGTGTGAATTCACTTGCGATTTGCGCCGATCGCCGACATGGGGGGGTCTAATGACCCCCCCTGGGCATTTGCACGGGGTGCCTGCTGATAGGTATCAGCAGTCACCCCGGCCCGGTCCCCGCCCAGCACGCGCCGGGTGCCGAAATTCCCACGGGCGTATGGATACGCCCTTCGTCCTTAAGTACCAGGACGCAAGGGCGTATGCATACGCCCTTCTTCCCCAACAGGTTAAACTAAACCTGAGAGGCTGAGATATTATTCAGAAATGTGTGACAACATCTACGTCTGAGCTAAGAGTGACTTTTTAAGTAGTAACCCAACATAAAACTTGTAGAGAATTTAAAGTATCATTGTCATTCATAAAAATTTTAAAAACCCAACACTTTGGACCTGTTAATAGTTTTGATAGATAGGGATATGGGAGCTGAGATTGCTATTGACTGCTGGAGTGAGTGTGGGGAAGTGCTCAACTAAGTGTTTATCTACCCATCTATCTTTGTAGGAGAAACATCTAACATGTCTCTATGATGTCAGGACCTCTACGTATCAGAGTAAAAAGCAGAAAAGTCATGGCAGGATTCCTAGGAGTTGCGGTAAGGGTACTGATTACCCCACCCACATGCAGTGATCGACTGTTTTATTGTATTAGTTACACAAAACTGTCAATCACGAGGTGTGGGCGGGGCTCTCACGGTCTCACGGTCTTTACCTAAAAGTCCTATCAGAATTTACTCTTTTTACTGCATAAGTCCCCTGACAGTATTGCTGGAAAGGATCCCCAGTTTTTGTCAGTTTTGACACCTACAGCTAAAACAAAGCAAAAAACAGATCAGAAAGTTTCCCTCTCATAAATTTAACCTTCAGTGATATTTTAACATTTGTTCTATCCTGAAGTAGTTGAACTGAAAAGTCCAAATCAAATTCTTCTAAGGATGTTGCAGAGGGAGCACTTTGGCTGGGTTCCCATTCCCGGCAATGAGCATTTTGATCTAACTCTAATAAGATTTGGTTTTCAAGTAAGACATAAAGTTACCTGAACGTGCGCTCCAGACAAGCCCCCTGATTTATTATGCGCAAAAAGACTTTAGAGCAATAACAACTATTTATCAAGCCTAAAAAGCACCCGATTAGAGCCTTTAATATAAATGTCATTTGCCTTTAATCAACTCTAACCAGAATTGCTGATCGAAAAGTTCACAGGAATGTTATGTCTTTAAATGGCAATTTATGGTTGTAATTTTACTTAATATGAGCATTCATCTTCCAGCTCAACACACGCAGCAACAAAGCCAACATACAGGACTACAGCAGGAAGATATATGTAACCCCGACTATACCCGATAACTCACCTGCATTTTATACTTGACATGTGAACACTTTACACTTGATCTATCTGTTGAAGATTTGGATTATAACCATGGAACGGACTATAAATTAGAGATAAAGCCAAAGGAAGTCAACTGGCTGATTGATATAGAATCATCATACTGGTATTTATGGCCAAATTACTTCATGGAACGTTCCAACATATGGCAGATTTCACATTAATATGGAGAATATTTCCCTAACAAGTAACTAATAAAACTAATGTTCAATGCAAAGTGAAAAGTTAAAAATATTCTGATCATACAAAACACTGGTTAAAGGGAACTTGTCATTTCAGGTGACTTTTTCTGTCTATTTTATAACTTGTATATGGTATTTTCAGCAGATTTCTACTCTGCAGGCTTCATCTATAATTTGCAGTCCCCCCACAGCTGGTGGGGAAAGCTTCATAGACTTGCATTGGCTTGACTTGCAGACACAGGACAAAGCTTGGCTGATTTTTTTGAGAAGATAATTCAAGTCACAGGGGGGGAGGGTGATAACAGTAAAACAAAGCATTTAGTCTAATAAGATATATTACAAAAGTTAACATATTAACCTATACAAACTTAGTTTAAAGCGTACCTGTCATAGTGACAAAAAAAGTGATGTTACTCAGTACCTAATCCTGATCATGTACATATATTTTTTTTATGTGTCTAGGGCCTATATATCCATAGCAAATAGCATTTATATTTTGCTCACTTGCCTTTTCTTCTTGCCTTGTGGAGGGGGCGTGTCTGTCTCTCTCCCTCAATGTGGATGACTCATCTGCTCTGAGTCTGGGAGCAGCCTGGCAGTCTGCAAATCACTGCACAGTCGTTTTTATGCATACATTTTCTATCTCTTCCTAGTAAAGCTGGAGGCTAATCAACATAGCTGTCATTCAGCTTTCACAGACTCCTGGATGTCTCATCAGCTTCTTTGTCATTCAGGAGTCAGAGAAAGCATTGGCTGTTAAAGCATGCTGGGAGTTGTATTTTTGCAAAAGTTGGAGCTGCAGTGTTTGTAAAGCACTGTGTTAGAGCGGTGTTGCCTTTAGCTGTTGCAAATCTACAACTATCCACATGTCCTTTGTCTGTAGTTTTGCAAGAGCTGGAGGCACACAGCTGGAGAATACACAGCTCTAAAACAGAGTTCTAAAAAGATTGTACTCCCAGCTGTTGCAAAACTACAACTTCCATCATGGGAATTGTAGTTAAGGAACAGCTGAAGGCTGTAGTGGTGCTCTCCTATACTGGATACCAACATGGTTTATGGCCGGTATCCAGTATGCTGCAAAATACAGAGTAGTCTGTCTGCATTAGGATAGATGACCCCTAGTGGCGGCTATTTTCATATTCTTATTTTTTAGTAAAATTGACATTTAAAAAAAAAATAAATGTATATTTTCAAAAGTCATCTTATCCGTAGTACTACAAAATGTAAAAAAAAAAAAGTTTTTCATAATGACAGTGCCTCTTTAAATGATAGTGCCAATTTAAAGTCTCTCAGAAACCTAGGATGTGTCGGCAGATAAGAACCATTCCGCCCATGTAGTCAACCCAATATCCTGAATACTATAAATAGTCCTTGTCCCTATCTTATATAAAGGATAGCCTTTGCCTATCCCTATCTTATATGAAGGATAGCCTTATACCTATCCCTATCCCTATCTTATATGAAGGATAGCCTTATACCTATCCTTATCTTATACGAAGGATAGCCTTTGCCTATCCCTCTCTTATATGAAGGATAGCCTTATGCTTATCCCATGCATGCTTTAACTCCTTCACTGTATTTGCAGCGACCACTTCTACAGGACGGCTATTCCATGCATCCACTACTCTCTCAGTAAAGTAATACTTCCTTATTACTGCAGAAACCTTTCCCTCTCATGTAAATCTATGTCCTTTTGTAGTTTTCTTTTAAATCTCCTCTCCTCTTTTACCGTGTTGATTCCCTTATGTATATAAAGGTTTCTATCATATCCCCTCTGTCTTGTGTTCTTCCAAGCTATACATGTTAATATCCTTTATAATAGGTACTCCGGTAGAAAACAAATATTTTCACATCAACTGGTGCCACAAAGTTATACAGATTTGTAAATTACTTTTATTTAAAAATCTTAATCCTTCCAGTACCAATAATCTGTAGAAGTAAAGCTGCAGATCTAATTTTCATCAAAACGCAGTGAAGTATATGCAATTTTTGATTAAAACAATTGCTGACAATGTCATATACAATGTTTTTGTGCCGCTTTTGGCATCATTTTAAAGGGATATTGCAGAAAATAGTTTTTCTTTGTATAATGGAAAGTCATACCATTCTCCAATATAGGGATTAAAACCGGTTATGGTCATGTGCTTTTTTTTGTACAATGAAAAGTCAGACAATTTCCTAATATACATGTTGAATCAATTATTTGTGCTTTTAAAAATCTCTGCTTACTGTAGCAGAATAGGGACATTTATTGATTACATATGTGACAGTTGTCTGCAAATTGTGAACCTAAGGATGGTGCAAAACTACCACTTCCAGCATGCCCTGTTTTTTTTTTACTTTTTATATTATTAAAATCTTATTTATTTATTTTTACATAGAAAAATGCCACTTTAATGAACCAAAAATGGACAAAATTTACTTTTAGTAGAATCAAAATCTTTTTAGCAAAGCAAAGTTTTATTTAAGAAATTACCAGAGACTATTCTGCTGTATTAAATATATTACAGATTGTACTGACAAATGTGTGAACTTGAGTCCTAGTAAACATTACCTTCCGCCTCGGGCGCTGTAAGGCACTACATGGATCCCCAGAGGTCCACCATCATTGGAGACTTCCACCAGCTTCACCATGTCACTATAATGCAGATAAATGAAGGATTGTGAGCACAAAACAACCATTAAGAGTCACAACAGTGGAGGGAGGGGGCTGCAATATATCACATTTATGACCCCCATGTGGACACACACAAGAAAACACTGCAAAGGGAATCGTGAGATGAGAAAAATGTTACATACCTCAAGATAAGCCTGATGGCATGGAAGAAGAGGAACAACGTGAAGACACTAATAAAGAGGACACTGAATCCTAGACTAATGTATGGAATAAAGCTATAAAGCATAAGTTACATATGACCTGTGCATAATGCTCAGCTCATAAGATTGAATACAAGAAGGATTATTAGCATGACCTGGCACTGCCAAGGACGTCAAGCCGGCTCACTCAAATAATCCCATAAATTAAATATTTGGAAATATTTTATATAAGCATTAAAGGGGTTATCCAGGAAAAACTTTTTTTTAATATATGAACTGGCTCCAGAATGTTAAACAGATTTGAAATGACTTCTATTTAAATATCTTAATCCTTTCAGTACTAATGAGCTGCTGAAGTTGAGTTGTTCTTTTCTGTCCAAGTGCTCTCTGATGACACGTGTCTCGGGAATGTCCAGAGTAGAAGCAAATCCCCCATAGCAAACCTCTTCTACTCTGTGCAGTTCCCGAGACGAGCAGACATGTCAGCAGAGAGCACTGTTGCCAGACAGAAAAGAACAACTCAACTTCAGCAGCTGATAATTATTGGAAGGATTAAGATTTTTTAATAGAAGTAATTAACAAATCTGTTTAAATTTCTGGAGCCAGTTGATAAAAAAAAATCCCTGGAATACCCCTTTAATGTCCCCTATCATAGGTCATGTATTAGTTATATAGGACACTATATAATTATGTGTCTTCTGCATCTGCTATAGGATATTTATAGGCGTTCTGTAGTGAAATATAACTTATCCCCTATACAAAGGATAGGGGATAACTTATCGCGGGGGGGGGGGGTCCAACCACTGGAACCCCTACGATCTCCTGATTTGGGGCCCAGGTAGCCTGCTGAAAGGAGGCATGGCAACCCCCACACAAAGTGGCGGTCGACACGCCCCCTCCATGTATCCTATAGAGATTCAGGAAGAGGGTGTGTCTGCTGCACCTTCCTAAGGGGGTCGGAACAGACTGCCGGGCCCATTCAGGAGATTGCAGGGGGTCCATGCGACCTATAACTTATCTCCTATCCATTGAATAGGGGATAAGTTATATTTCATTACAGAAGTCCTTTGAAGGATTGTGGTGGTCTCTCCTGACTTGTTTTAATAAATTATTGCATTCCCTGTAAAATAACAATTCTCAAACATCTTTTCTTAGAACTCTGCATTGTGCCGGTTATTCCAGCTGGAAATGTACGAATGAATTTACAACAGGCCGATACTACAGAGATCCCTCACATTACAATGTTAATTTGTTCTGGGACGACCATTGGAAGTTTAATTTATTGCTAATAAGAGACCACAGCTCAATGGAAATCTAGTAATTGGTTTCAAAGCTCCCAAAATGTAATCTCAAAATAAGAAAAAAAAGAAGACAAAATTAGGCAAATAACTGATGCAGATGGAGAAATTCCTTATATACAAAGGTCAGAAAGAGTCAACTGTAAATCACTTAATATGTACAGGATTAGAGTCTCTACAGGGGACACATTAGGCATCGACACAGTCTGTGGAGATGATGGAAAGAAACAAATAAAGTTGACCCAACCTGGTGTCCAGGTAGCTCATTGTGATACAAACATACAGCAGTATAGTACATGTAGTACCGTTGTGTACTGTATTGTACAGCCAAGCAGTATACACACTTTAAAGGGGTACTCCAGTGGAAAGAAATTTTTTAATACCAACTTGCGCCAAAAAGTTAAACAGATTTGTAAAATACTTCTATTTAATAATCTTAATCCTTCTAGTACGTATCAGCTGCTGTATGTTCAACAGGAAGTTCTTTTCTTTTGTCTGACCACAGTGCTCTCTGCTGACACCTCTGTATGTGTCAGGAACTGTCCAGAGCAGGAGTAAATCCCCATAGCAAACCTATCCTGCTCTGGACAGTTCCCGAAACAGACAGAGGTATCAGCAGAGAGCACTGTGGTCAGACAGAAAAGAAATTCAAAAAGAAAAGAACTTCCTCTGTAGTATACAACAGCTAATAAATACTGGAAGGATTAAGATTTTTAAATAGAAGTAATTTACAAATCTGTTTAACTTTCTGGCACGAGTTGATTAAAATTTTTTTTTCCACTGGAGTACCCCTTTAAAATAACAGGTGTAAAATGCCCATGATTACTAGCTTCCAGACCAGAACGCCTCCAGCTGTTGCACAACTTCAATGCTGCATACCTTTCGCATGCTGGAAATTGTAGTTTTGCAACAGCTAGAGGCACACTATTTGGGAAACACTGGGTTAATTAATCACAAGTACCATAGATCAACACAATGGTAACATTGTAGTGTACGTTGAATGTTGTTTCAAGTTACAATGGCCCAGACAAGACCACTGTATGATGAAAGATATTGCAACGTGAGGTCAGTGTTATTAGGGACCACTGTATTCCCCTCGTCAATGGGGTGTAATCTAACAAACACTGATATCATCCGCACTGACTGGACCAAGAAAGATACCTCCTTAACGAGGGAACCCGTAATGCTAAGTAATTAATTTATTCATACAATTCCAGGAAGAACACAAAAAGGACAAAGACAATGCAGAGTTCTAAGGCTGCATCAGAGGCTCTGTACAGGGCCTGTCATAAAATCTGTCCAAAAAAGCAGACAAAAAGGTCAGCATGATCGATTTTTGTTATCCCGTCATATCCAGTCAAATGAACTGACACCATACTGGAAAATTAAAAAAGGACCCCATTAGGGGGGTCGGGGGGTTCGACTGGACTCTATTGGTGTCTGACATGCAGCTTTGTTTTATTGTGTTAAACAGAACCCATGACAGAGTCCCTAAATAGAGCCTGCGAAGCCGTTGAGATGAAAGAACATCTGACTAAAATAGATATCAGAGGAGAGCTAACAGGTTCTCTTTACATGGAAGAGGGAATGTCCTACCTATTGTGATTATGATGCAATTTTTGACAGATATACTATCTTGAATGACTAGGCTTAAAGGGGTACTCTGCCCCTAGGCATCCTATCCCCTATCCAAAAGGATAGGGGATAAGATGTCTGATAGGGGTGGGTCCCATTTGCAGCACCCTATACATCCGATGCACGGAGCAAGCTTCGCTCTGTGCTGGATGACTGACGATGTAGGGCAGAGTCTTGTGATGTCATAGCCACGCCCCCTCAATGCAAGTCTATGGGAGGGGGCGTGGCGTCAGTCACGCCCCCTCACATATACTTGCATTGAGAGGGCGTGGCCGTGACGTCACGAGCCTCTGGCGCTGCATCCGACGCTCTAAATGAATGCCGAGTGCAGCAGTGATATTGCGGGGGTCCCCAGTTTCAGACACCTTATCCCCTATCGTTTGGATAAGGGATAAGATGCCCAGAGGCGGAGTACCCTTTAGGTAAAGCTCTACTGACAAGTATCATGACCTATTAATAAAGGGAACCATGATGCTCAGACGGATCTAAAACAATGACCAACAGACCCCAATTACTTATAATTCAATCGGTTACAAAAAGTGTTTCCACGGTTTTGGAGGCAAAAGCAGCGTTACGTGCTGCAGATCCCTGCTGTCAAAACGGATACTATAAACACTGCTCAAATTTGCGTATCTGCATAGGTAAGGTTTTAAATGCTATAGAGTAGTAAATCTACTAAGCTAAATGCACCAGAATTCTAGCTTCAACTTGGCATCCATGTAGATTTATTTTGCGTTTTAGACACTCTTTGAGCTTCACTAGTTCAAAAAGTTCTAGAAAAGGAGTGTGGCTTCACATGGGCTTAAAAGTTGGTGCATCTTCTGCCTGACTGGTCTAGTTTTATGTTGAGTTTAATAAAGTAATAAAAGAAAACTTGCCCAAATATTTTTTCATGCCATGATGCTATTTTTCTAGACTAAGATTTATTAAACATATAATACCCATTGGAATTTGCAACTTCAAAGTCAATGAAGGCAAAAAAAAAAAAAAGTTTCCAAAGGAAAATTAATGCAACAACTTCTATGATATGTGCTAAGATTGCTTGTCAGGATTAATTAGAAACTTGTGATGAATCCACAACCTGATCCTTATTAATCAGATGAGCGTCGTCTTATGACTGCAGGGTACAAGCCAGAAAAATAGCAAGAATTACATTGATCAGAACAGTTACAATTCTATTAATATTACTTGCATAAGACTCACTCAAGGGAGAAGCTGGAGGTTCGTTCCAAGCCAGTGTCTGCATGACCAACCGGTTCCACCCGACTGTTCTCTTCTCCATCATCCTCCTCCTGAAACATAAGTAACATATGCTTAAATGTTGGTTTATACACTTTCGTAATTCATTGAGAGCAGTAGTAGTGGAAATGCTATGATCAATCAATTGGCACTATTTCAAAGAATGCACAGACCTTAAAAAGGAAAACAATCAGCAATGAACAATATGGCGTAAAGTTCCACAGATGCAAAACACCCTGTAAATATATAAGGCCACCCATTAACATTTTGTGGCACCTTTGGAATGCCATCAAAATAAATCCAACATACTACAGAATGGGCAATTACAATCATAGACCAAAGAGTCTACAACACACAAATTGTGTACTTTTTGACAAACCTACATTGAAATCTTTTTGTATTGAAAATTGGTCCAAGAGTGGAGATAAAAAAGACAAGACCGACGGACGGTGACTCATGTATTACCCTTTGGCAAAAAAAGTGGTGAGTGTGGGGGGGGGGGTGGGGGGGGGGGGGCAACCCCGCGGAGCTTATAGATGGATGCTCACCTAGTGATAGAAGTAAATGCGCATATAACCCACAATCCAATCGGGGTACTGATGGTGCGAGCAGCTGGGTTGCAGGAAAAGATAGCGTCGTCCTGGAGTGAAGCGGTAGAAGCAAGGCAGAAAAATCCCTTGAAGTCGGCGCTTCTGACTCTTGTGATTATTGTCCAGATTCGCCCGGCCGTGCGAACGGCCGGGCGAATCTGGTCAATAATCACAAGAGTCAGCAGCACCGACTTCAAGGGATTTTTCCGCCTTGCTTCTACCATCACAGAAAATCTGGTCTGGATAATTTTTTTTTTATTTTTTAAGATAGGTCTCATTCTATGTTTTGTTTACGAGACACAAAAGCATGTTATATATTTGTGAAATAACCATACGTAGTCAACTAATAGGCTACACCTTTGGTCCATAGGTGTGCTGCGGTATACATTTGAATATTTCTATATTGTATGCCAATGTATGATGCGATACAGCCTCAAAAAGAGTTGGGAATGAGCCGTTACATATCCCAGGTCATAGAAAAAAAAAAAAAAAATTGAGTCATTATTCAAAATGTAGAAAAATTATATAGATTTTATTAGTACAATATAAAATACAAAAAGAGATTTCCACAAAAGTGGGGGAAAAGAAAGAAAAAAGTATTGCACTGGACCCAGATATAACACCTCATAAAACTTGGACATTACCCAACCAAGATGTGCAAGAAAAATGCTACAGAAATGTAAACAGTGTTTTTTCAACTGACAGCTTCCTATCATATAGCAGCATAAATAAGAATGGGGGTACAAATATACATACTTAAATCACAAGCAGCGGGTACCAGGGAGCAGCACAACACCACCCCAACGCGGCGTTTCGGGACCAACATTTGTCGAGGGGTAACTGTCCACCAGACTACACAAAGTATTTATATACATATCCACCAATGATCTTGCTCTTTTCTTAATCAAGAAATCTAGTCTCACCTGCAGACGCCCTATTGGCGCATGTGTTACGGAGCTAACCGACCTCCGTCCACTTCCGGCAGCACGTCACAGAGGGCCGGTCAGCTGACCCGGGCAGTCGACCGGCCCCCCACAACCCCCATGCTTATTTATGCTGCTATATGATAAGAAGCTGTCAGTTGAAAAAAACTCTGTTTACATTTCTGCAGCATTTTTCTTGCACATCTTGGTTGGGTAATGTCCAAGTTTTATGAGGTGTTATATCTGGGTCCAGTGCAACACTTTTTTCTTTCTTTCCCCCACTTTTGTGGAAATCTCTCTTTGTATTTTATATTGTACTAATAAAATTTATATAATTTTTCTACATTTCGAGTAATGACTCCATCTTTTGTTTTTTTCTATATTATATGTAGGAGTTCATATTAGCAAGTCTATTACTTTTTAGAGGTTGTACATAAGTGAGGTGTTAAAACCTGTGTATATTTCATTATTTACTGTTTACACACCTCATCCACCTCTGTCTATATTGCCAGCTCCATTTTAAGGACCGCGGATTAGTATTACACAGAGATTGGTTACAAAACTCAAACACCATAATGTGCTTGTTATACAATTGAGTCACACTCTAATATAAGTCAATAAGACCTTGACACTTTCAGTAACATAGTAGTTTGACTGAATGCTCTATAGATATGGGTGTCGTGTAGGGTCATTCTCTAGGACAGTGTTCTGGAACCTATGTCTCTTGAGTTGTTACTGGAAATAGATGTCGATCATGCTGTAATAGCCATGGTAAGTTCTGTCGTTTACCAACCAGGTTTAAGACTGATGGCTCTCTGCTAGGAACTTCTTGCATGTTGCTGGTGCTCACATGAGGGACAACCCTAAAACGGGTACTCCACTGGCCTTTAAGTTTTAAGAGTATGACTAGAGAAAAGGACTCCATTTTGCTCCTTCTCCGGTAAGAGATGGCTAGCATGAAGACTGTGCCAATTTAGTAGGTGCACCTAATTTCCATTTATCTAGTGCTCTTTCTAGAGACAGATGTTCTTTAATTAAACCTGTCCTCCACAATCCTGACAATGTGGTGAAAATAAACTAACAGATGTGTTTTTAAGTCCTAATATACTAATCTGGTCAATCGGGCCCCTGGACACCAACTTGAAAGCTACGGCTGTGAGAATGGTAAAGAGAGAAGCTTGATGCTTCCATGTTTGAAGCAGGTTTATAAAATGCGAGCAGTGGTCTAGAGCAGTGTCTCCAACCCCAGTCCTCGAGCTCCCTCAGTAGGTCGGTCATGTTTTCAGGATTGTCTCAGTATTGCATTAGTGATGTAATTGTCAGCAAATAAAGAATTGTCACAGGTGTTTTCTAGGAGATATCCTCAAATCAGGGCCCATTTGGTACTTGAGGATTGGAGCTTCTCTAGACATATAACCCAATCTAAGTAACATCAAATTGTCTGGAGTGATATGATCACACACTGTGTGCTGCAACTATTAAAATTAACTTCATGACAGTAAGGCTGGGTTCACACTACGTTTTGTCCCATACGGGAGCGCATACGGCAGGGGGAGCTAAAAGCTCGCGCTCCCGTATGTGACCGTATGCGCTCCCGTATGTCATTCATTTCAATGAGCCGACCGGAGTGAAACGTTCGGTCCGGTCGGCTCATTTTTGCGCCGTATGCGCTTTTACAGCCGGACCTAAAACCGTGGTTGACCACAGTTTTAGGTCCGGTTGTAAAAGCGCATACGGCGCAAACATGAGCCGACCGGACCGAACGTTTCACTCCGGGCGGCTCATTGAAATGAATGACATACGGGAGCGCATACGGTCACATACGGGAGCGCGAGCTTTTAGCTCCCCCCCTGCCGTATGCGCTCCCGTATGGGACAAAACGTAGTGTGAACCCAGCCTAAGACACGGCATGTACCCCCAGTGTACTATATACTAGAGTATTACATGTTATAATTGACAACTGATCTATTTCAGACACTTTGTGAACATTAAATAGTCAAAATTATAAACGGTGCTCACCACAATTTTGGTGCAAAATATTGCTCTGAATTAAGATGCAAGACTTGTGTGAGGAAAATCGTGTAAAATATGTCTATCAAGGTGCACGCACATCACATAGCAAGCACCACTGGGTGCTGGGTCTAGTTTTAAGAAGTTAAAATTAAAGACAATAATAATATATATCTGGTTTATTGTTCTTGTGTCTTAAGCTGAACATGCACTTTAGATTGTCGTTGATACTCCACTGGCCAGCGTTAGGAAGTAAATGTTCTGAGCGCTGTTTTAACGTTGCGGGGGTCAGCCACGCCCCTCGTGACATCACAGCACAACACCCTCAATGCAAGTCTATGGGAGGGGGCGTGACTGCCATCAAACTGCCTCCCATAGACTTGCATTGAGGAGAGGTGGCCTTGTGGTCACGAGAGGCGTGGCTAACCCCCGCAGCACAAAAACAGCATTGGAGTACCGCTTAAAATACTGAAGGTTTGCGCAGTTGGATTTCAACATGCCTGTTTCTTTTGTTCTGAAGGGAGATACAGTAGGTCATGGGCAGTTGTATCTGGCTGTGGGTTACCCTACTCTTTCTATAAGAAACAAATGTACAATTTTGCAAGGATAAGGATAGAAGGCTCAGGAGGGATAGCCGTCAAAAGACAACAACTTAAAGGGGTACTCTGCCCCTCGACATCTTATCCCCTATCCAAAGGATAGGGGATAAGATGTCAGATTGCGGGGTTCCCGCTGCTGGGGACCCCTGGGATCTCGGCTGCAGCACCCACCTGTACGGCTTCCGGCAACGCTGGAGGCTTCGGATCCCAACCACAATGGCGTAAGAGTGTGATGTCACGACTCCGCCCCGTGTGACGTCCCAAAGACTTGCATTGAGGGGGCAGGGAGTGACGTCACACGGGGCGGAGTCGCGCTCTTCCGCCATTGTGGTCGGGATCGGAAGCCTCCAGCATTGCCGAAAGCCGTACAGGTGGGTGCTGCAGCAGAGATCCCGGGGGTCCCCAGCAGCGGGACCCGCGCAATCTGACATCTTATCCCCTATCCTTTGGATAGGGGATAAGATGTCTAGGGGCGGAGTACCCCATTAATGTGTCTGGCCAGCATTAAGCTCTGTTCCCCCGAGTTCTAGAAGTCTCCTACAAGAGGTTCCTGAAAGATTCCCATCACTTTGATAGTAAGAACATTGGAGCAAGCCTCAAACTTTGTACATCAATAGAGGTCTTCACTTGGAAATGGAAGCTGTGAAGTCAATGTGTCCAGAATTCTTCATCAACTGGTATAGGTAAGTTGTTAAAATTCCAAAAAATGGGAAAAACTTCTCAAATAATCTTAAACTGAATCAAGTGCATGAACCAATCAGCAACCTCCAAGTTAAGTCTACGGAGGTTTACAGCGGATTGGGGGATTTTGTGTCCTCTACAGACGAGAGCATATAAGCTGCTATTATGGAATGTTAACAGGATCACAGCAGTTCCCTCTTCTGGTTCCCTGCGGGGCACATCGAAAACCACTTCATCAACGCAATAAAAATGTGCACCATTACAGAAAAATGAGGAAAATAAAGCTCGTTTTACGATGTCACTTCTTTTTTTCCTTCTTTTGCTTTTTCGTAACACAAAAATAATTAAGAATTTATATCCCACATTACTCATGTGACTAACCCGAATTATGCATACAAGAAAACAGCACGGTTCCTGAAAAGATATAAGAATCCTACAACATCCCTATCAATCAAGTAAATGATAAGCAAAGGGTTGGCACTCAGAAAATATTAAATTATTAAGAACGTACAGAGGCTCAGCACAAGCAGCCTGTAATGTTATACTGACATTTCCTCAGAGAGTCTGAAAAACAAGTGCGTCTGGATGTGTTCAGCTTCTGTCTGTGGATTTACGCTGCGCCTTGGATACCTGCTCTCTGCGTGAATACTGGCTGCCTGAAGATTGATGGTCTTGTGTTTTGAAAGCCTCTAATATACACTTACACAGCTATCCCTCCTAAGCACCAGCCAAGTAATGTGTTTTAAAGGTTAACCAGCGTTTTGAACCCACCAAACAGCCGTATGAATGTAAACAAGCAACCTAAATAGGTTAGTTTTTGGCTGTGGAAAATTGCAATTCTAGTTGCTGCTGGGGATGACCGTAATTATATGTTGTAAACGCATTAGGGGGGCAATGAACGCGCTCAGAATGTTACGGCTTTCATTTGCTTTGTTGTTTTAAAGATATATTAATAGAAAACCAAGATAGATGTTTCCTAGAGGGAAAAGATATCAATGCATAAATATCTGTAAATGCTATCTCCTTACTCTACCAAAAGCACTATGGAGCGCTATAGGCACACAAATTATAAATGTATTCTGCTATTGGCACACAAGCCAACAAAAACTATTTTACGCGGCAGGAAATTTTATGAAATTTAAGGTAAAAAAAATGCAACAAATGAAAGTGCAGTTCAGCTAAACTGACAAAAAAAAGACAAATGATAAGACATGACTATTTCCTGTATTGGTAAATGTAAAGTCTCAAGGACTCATGGCCCTGAACATAGTAAATCAGGTAATGTCAATGATAACCTGGAGAGGTACACTCTGGCTGAAGACGTATTCTCATCTTAAGATCTCACATTACTAATAGAGATGAGCGAACTTACAGTAAATTCGATTCATCACGAACTTCTCGGCTCGGCAGTTGATGACTTATCCTGCATAAATTAGCTTTCAGGTGCTCCGGTGGGCTGGAAAAGGTGGATACAGTCCTAGGAAAGAGTCTCCTAGGACTGTATCCACCTTTTCCTGGCAACGGGAGCACCTGAAAGCTGAACTAATTTATGCAGAATAAGTCATTAACTGCAGAGCCGTGAAGTTCGTGACGAATCGAATTTACAGTAAGTTCGCTCATCTCTAATTACTAGGATATGCAATCTCTCTACAATCAGTGGGGGGGGGGGGTCTGGCCTCTGGGACCCCCTATGATCATGAGAAAGAAGAAGGAGCAGTGTTGCAACCTTTTGTGAGTTTTTTCCTGCACAAAGGTCCTTGTAGACTGCTGTGTCTGGATCTGCAACCATCCCATTCACTTGAATAGCATACAGGGGAAAAAATAGTGACCGGATGCAAGTTTACAAGTCATCAGTTCATTGAGATAAGAACACACATGATTGAACAAAGGTCTAGGGTAGACCCTCATGGGTGTGGCTATAGGGGATGCAGAAGTATCAGTTACACCTGGACTTTTATGCCTGAATAGGGACCATCGGGTACCGCACGCATCATTTGTTTGCACAAGATATGGCACTCTTTGACTCTTATGTTGTTGGTACAGTACAGAAACTATATGTACCCAATCAACATACAGTAATGGCCGTAAATGTTGGCACCCCTAAAATTTTTCTAGAAGATTAAGTATTTCTCACAAAAAAGGATTGCAGTAACACATGTTTTGCTATACACATGTTTATTCCCTTTGTGTGTATTGGAACTAAACCAAAAAAGGGAGGAAAAAAGCAAAGTGGACATAATGTCACACCAAACTCCAAAAATGGGCTGGATAAAATTATTGGCATCCTTTAAAAATTGTGGAGAAATAAGATTGTTTCAAGCATGTAATGCTTCTTTAAACTCACCTGGGGCAAGTAACAGGTGTGGGCAATATAAAAATCACACTAAAAACAGATAAAAAGGAGAGAAATTGTGGAAAAATATAAAAAAATCTCAAGGTTACAAGTCCATCTCCAGAGATCTAGATTTTCCTTTGTACATAGTGCGCAAGATTATCAAGAAGTTTGCAACCCATGGCACTGTAGCTAATCTCCCTGGCCGTGGACAGAAGAGAAAAATTGATGAAAGGTGTCAATGCAGGATAAGCAGCCCCAAACAAGTTCCAAAGAAATTCAAGCTGCCCTGCAGGCTCAGGGAGCATCAGTGTAAGCGCGAACTATCCGTCAACATTTAAATGAAATGCTATGGCAGGAGACCCAGGAGGACCCCCCCCCCCCCTGCTGACACAGAGACATAAAAAAGCAAGACTACATTTTGCCAAAATCCTTCTGGGAAAACGTCTTGAGGACAGATGAGACCAAGATAGAGCTTTTCTACTGATTACCGAAAACAGAATGAGGCCTACAAAGAAAAGAGCACAGTACCTACAGTGAAATATGGTGGAGGTTCAATTATGTTTTGTGGTGGTTTTGCTGCCTCTGGCACTGGGTGCCTTGAATGTGTGCAAGGCATCATGAAATCTGAGGATTTTCAAAGGATTTTGGGTCGCACTGTAAAGCCCAGTGTCAGAAAGCTGGGTTTGCATCCGAGAACTTGGGTCTTCCAGCAGGACAATGACCCCAATCATACATCAAAAAGCACCCAGAAATGGATGGCAACAAAACCCTGGATAGTTCTGAAGTGGCAGCAATGAGTCCAGATCTAAATCCTATTGAACACCTGTGAAGAGATCTTAAAATTGCTGTTGGGAAAAGGCACCCTTCCAATAAGAGAGAGACCTGGAGCAGTTTGCAAAGGAAGAGTGGTCCAACATTCCGACTGAGAGGTGTAAGAAGCTTATTGATGGTTATAGAAAGCAACTGATTTCAGTTATTTTTCCCAAAGGGTAAGCAACCAAATATTTAGTTAAGGGTGCCAATAATTTTGTCCAGACCATTTTTGGAGTTTGGTGTGACATTTTGTCCAATTTGCTTTTTTTCTCCCTTTTTTGGTTTAGTTCCAATACACACAAAGGGAATAAACATGTGTATAGCAAAACACGTGTTACTGAAATCCTTTTTCTGTGAGAAATACTTCATTTTCTAGAAAAAATTCAGGGGTGCCAACATTTACGACCATGACTGTAAATATATAAAAAGTATTTGAGAGCCAATGGAAAAGTTCCGAAGAGGTCAGTCTAGGACAAGGTGCGCATGGCAACTTCAAGCTCCTTAAGAATCATTTCTATATCGAGCCTTTTTTATTTATTTTTTAATGGTGGCACAAGACAGATGATGGCACAACACTAAGAGAAGGCACTGTCCCTGTTGTCCTCTTGCAGTAATAATGATGAAGATACATGTCCCCTGCCACAACACTGATTTCTGGTGCCTCGTTCTACTGGATGACAAGAAAGGCTGTAAAGAGAGCTTAAACCTACATAAAATAACAGCGCACGATAACCCTCTGTTCTTCCCATGGAACCAATTCAGATGGATGTCTTTGCTGGAAATAAAGTGAAAGGCGTAACTGAGGACACAGTTTTATATTCTTCTCCAAGAAGTTTGTGCCCAATCCTTAATAGAACTGTATTCTCAACCTTAGGGAGACCTTAATTAACGAACTATTGACAAAACAGCCATATAAAGCTGTTGCCCAAGGAGCAGAATAATTAATGGGCTCGTGGTAACTACTTTATTATTGCTAACAGATAAGGACTTCCGGCTGTTATCAAGTTTTTCCAAGTATTATTAATCCTTTGAGAATAGTGCCTTGAGCAGGTATCTGAATATGTATACGGACAGTCAGAGACACACAATTCAGGCTATAAATCCATAATACACTGCAGTACTCTGCAAATGAGTGATTGCACTCTCACAGTAGTTTAAGTGCTCAGACAATTTAATGATTGTCTTCCGATTCCTTAAAGAATATGCTTTCTGACTATATCTGCTAACTTCATCTGATTCAAAGTTTTTATAATGGTTCAGGTTGCAAACACCCTATAAACAGAGCCCCTCACTAACCAAGTGCCATTTCTAATGCTGCAGAGTTGTTATATAACAGATGGGTCTTCAGCTTCAATCAGGTCCTAGGGTCTAGATGCAACTGCTACTATTGTGTAGTCAAGGCCATGAAGAACATAGAAGACAAATTATTATAAATCAATAACCTCTCAGTTAAATATGCCTTTAATGCCCTCATTTATATGACATTTTAGTCATAGGAAGCAAATAATTAAACGATGTAGGGGTATATTTTTCACACATGGACCAAAACTGTCCCTAGGATGCAGGTGCAACTGCTACATCTACACCCTATGGCTACACCCCTGAGGGTCTATGATCCAATACATGAAGGAAGCAATAGATAGAGGGCCGGCACTGTAGTGTGTACTGGCGATCCCGTGAGTTACTGAAGCTGGGCTGTGTGCGAGTGGACGGGTGATGCCGCAATGATGTCAGGGGTGCGCTCACACAGAACATATAGTGTAACTCAATATGGCAAGGAAGACAGTACATATAACGCACTCACCCGGACTCATGCCAAAGAGGAGGTAACTTTATTCCAGAAGTAGCATGGAATACAGAAGATCGGGTCGGGAAGAGGAAGGAGGTTGAGCTCGGTCGAGCTTGTGGAACGACGGTCCCGTTTCGCGGGTTTTCCGCATGGTCACGCGTCATGAAGTACTATCAGCAAATATGGGACAAAGTTGTTCCTAGGGTCCAGGTGCCTATGGGGGACCAAGCTGTTCCTAGGGTCCAGGTGCATATGGGGGACCAAGCTGTTCCTAGGGTCCAGGTGCATATGGGGGACCAAGTTGTTCCTAGGGTCCAGGTGCCTATGGGGGACCAAGCTGTTCCTAGGGTCCAGGTGCATATGGGGGACCAAGCTGTTCCCAGAGTCCAGAGGCAACTACTACTCCTGCCCCATATACTTATAGGGGTTATAATCTGCAAGCTGTTTTAGTGTCCAGGTGTACATAGACCAAGCTGTTGCTATGGTACAAGTGAAACTGCTACTTCTGCAGCCCTATTGCTATGCCTGTGAGGTTCTACCATATACTAAAAGAAGGATAATTTGCACACATGGGATCAAGATGTTCCAGGTACACAAAAAGGACCAAAATGTCCCTAGAGAGCAGGTGCAACCACCACTCTACACTCCCATGGCTATGCCCCCGAAGGTCTCCGATACAGTGAAAGATACACAGTGCACAAATAATAATAATAGCCCAGTAACTTCTATATACGGTAGTTAAATAAATACATTACAGAAAGACTTATTTCTAATTTAAAGACTTTAGAACCACATCATTCTCGCGGCTTTAGTGAGTTTCTGGTTGCTAAAGGGTACATACCTATCCTCTACTATTTATGGTACAAAGCACATATACACAAAATATATCAATCTATCATGATTGGAAGAATGTTTGGATATATAATTCTATAAAGAGGAAGTTACAATTAAATGGTTAAAGTATGCATGCCCTTATTTCTAACGAATTGTTGGCACAAAAAAGCAAAGGATTTGATTAAAAGAAGTAGGGGTATAATTTGCACATGTGGGACCAAGCTGTTCCATGGATCTGCTTCACACAGCTGACTGGCATAGACTAAAGGAGTCTGCTAAAAACCAGAGACAACTAATAGGTAAATAGCAGTAAGGGATCGTCGTTCACAAAGAGTGATGGTGGCATGCAATTTGGCACAAAACAAAGAAAGGACAATTGCAAACATTGTGGAGGGCGGGCCCAGTTCTATCAAGCAGCTGCTTTCTGTTAATGGGAAGGATGAATACTAGCCGTCCCTCCGTGTTGTTAGCCATTGTGAAATCCAGATGCCACCTAATGCCTAGCACCAAGTGCCGAGGGTTACAAGTGCTGAGCATTTGGTGAAAGACGGAAAATAGGCAATATGATAATTTTAAAAGCGCATGATAATCAATATCTATTTTTTCTCTTTGGCTTTAGATCCTCAGTTATCCATAAACACCATATAATCAGCTCTATACATTTGGACCATTCACACTTGATAAGCAGAGCGGCTGGAGAACCTAATTGCAGAGCACATTGTATTTAACCATCTGCTGTATTGAACTCAATGCTTGCTGTTCTTTCCAGCCTAGCCAAAGGGATCATTCTTTAGCAGTTGTATTGAAGCAGATTTACAGTGTTTTCCAGGGGTGGTAAGAAGGGGCATTACATCTAATACATGTATAAGGATAATGGCTTCTACATCTTTTAGAGCATTCAGCCATAATTCTCAGATCATCATTAAACTTCGCAGGTGACCGAGAGAAAATGTGCGAGCTTAGCAACTTGTGTCCTTATTCTCAACACCATGGCTTTCTACAGCAGGCTCCCATTGTTTTTCTTGCAATTTTGCTGCACTGTGCACACTGCAGAATTTTTGTGGTGTGAATAAAATTCTTGACTATGCTGAAATAATGAGCAGCATTGCCATAAATAGGGGATGGGTGTGTCTGTACAATCGAAGCGCCAATGTGAGCATATAATAAATTTAACAAGTACACATTACCACCACACAAAATAAAGGTGTAGAAAAATTGTTCACCTACACACAGCCTTGATAAATTCCCCCAATGTCTTTGCACTATACATAATTGTGTATAAATGTTACCAGAAGTGTTAAAATAGTCAACTCCACTGGAAACGTTCAGGTCCTATCAATGCAAGTAATAACATGGGTACAAATATAAATGATCTAGTTTGAAGATCACAAGGTCATCTTTATTAAACTACAGTTTCTGTAGTTATAGTTGAATGCAGTACAAAGTATTTCTGCAGCTAAACTCCAAATGCTAACAGGAGCCAAAAAGCAAGACTGTAGTAAAAACTGGATGCTAGAAAATACAAAACAATATGATTTTTCAGCTGTAAATGGATAATATCTTATAACATAGCTGCACCAAACACATGGAAGCTTAAAGGGGTATTCCAGGAAAAAACTTTTTTATACATCAACTGGCTCCAGAAAGTTAAACAGATTTGTAAGTTACATCTATTAAAAAATCTTAATCCTTTCAGTATTTATGAGCTTCTAAAGTTAAGGTTGTTCTTTTCTGTCTAAATCCTCTCTGATGACACCTGTCTCGGGAAGCGCCCAGTTTAGAAGAGGTTTACTATGGGGATTTGCTTCTAAACTGGGTGTTTCCCAAGACAGGTGTCACCAGAGAGGATTTAGACAGAAAACAACAACCTTAACTTTAGAAGCTCATAAGTACTGAAAGGATTAAGATTTTTTTAATATAAGTAATTTACAAATCTGTTTAACTTTCTGGAGCCAGTTGATTTATAAAAAAAAAAAAGTTTTTTCCTGGAATACCCCTTTAAAATAGAACATAAAAAAATAAAATCTCTGAAATTCAGCCCCCAATATCACTAATTCAGGATATATAAGAGTCTGCTTTCAGTCCTTTTACTTACTCAGCACTGACTACACTCCCTGTTTATAGGCCAACCCTATTGGGAAGTGACTAATAGCTCGCACTCAATAGTTTATCCAGCAGTTACCATGGGAAAACACAAGGGCTTCGTATATCTGGGACTAATAAGGCTTCAAAATCAAGAATCTCTTTGTGAATGCTGTATGCAAGCTGAAAGGGCGAAAGAACCGTGATGTACGAGGGATGCAGACGAGACAAAAAACACAGGACTGAAGATGAAACTTCGAGCACAGAAGGGGATTTAGCAATGCACTGGAGAGAAGTAGGTTTCAAAGCATGCAGGACTGTGAGGTCAAGATGTGAAATTGAAGGGAGAGAAGCATTCTATGGAGATGGAAGAGTGACAGAAAAAGCTCAGGTGGAGGAACGAATGAAGCAACTCCCTGCAGTGAACACATTCTGAGATGTGAGAGACATATCATCAGATCTGACGATTCAAGGTAGACAGAAAGGTTGGAAAGTTGTAGGTCATCTGCAAAGAAATCCAAACACCTCAACTGGCAAGAAATGTGTCTAAAAAATCACTGTTGGCAGTAAAGTAGCAGCACAGAGGGGGGAAAAAAAACTCTAAAATGACAGTAAAAAAAAATAAGAGAAATTTTTCTGTACACATCATCTTTTTAAACAAAACCCCTTTTTTAGAAAAAAAAACCTTAATCCACATCTGTACTTACAGATCCAGTGACAAATATATTAACAGCATAACTTAGAGACAAGAGTAAACGTCAACAGGTGCTGAGGGTCAAGGAGACATGTCAACAGGGGCTGGGGGTAAATGTCAACAGGGGCTGGGGGTAAATGTCAACAGGGGCTGAAACTACTTGCAAAACTCATTGATCATGTTAACTACAAGTCAGCTTAGGCATGCAGCTTATGAGGTTAATTAGCTTGCCTACATGATCCGAGCTTTATTGGGGACCCTTGGTGTAGGGTATAGCATGATAAATAAGGAAAACAATTTGAGCCCACCCCAAAGTATCACGCTGAAGCCACACTTTCACCATACTGTCAGTATAGCCATAATGCAACAATTACAATTACATCATGGGGACAGGCAGAGCACTCTATGGAAGCGGTAAAGTTAAGTCTATTAAGCAAAGAATTAAAAATAGTGTCAGAGTGGACAGTAGATCTCCTGTGTGAGCCTCCTCTAGTAACCCAAAGACACAGATGTTATTTTGTCTGTTCCAGATGATAGAAGTTTAACCAGAGAGAGTGTTGCAAGTCTTGCACAGTTGAGAGAACCTGAAGGATTCCAAGTCTGTTACCATAGATATGTCCACTTTCACAGTTATAAAATCCTGTTGCCAAGCACATTTTAAGTCAGAGTCGACAGCCATGTCCTGTTTTGCAGGAGGCAGTGTAGAGCAGAGCTTTGAGCTCCAGATGACCTTTAAAGGGGTACTCCACTGGCCCCCACCCATAGACTTGCATTGAGAGGGAGTGGCCGACCAGCAGTGCGTATACAGAGTTTGGAACATTTAGCTCCAAACGCTAGCCAGTGGAGTACTCCTTTAAGCATATCAACCACTATGTCAGGAGGAGGAGGGGGAGGAGGAGTAAGCAAGTCTTTAGTGGACATGGAGGGTGCCGACAAACCGTAAGCGACTGGGGCGGGGGGACTTGGGGTGATGATCTTTCGTGCCCATTCTGTGATAAGATTGAGCCTTGAGCTGTGTAAGAGGCTCCAAAATTTCTGATGGCTGCCCTGGCCATAGTAAATCTGGGCCAAAATCTTTGGTTATGGCTTTTTTCAGTAATATCTGCCTGGGGTACAACACACACTTTTTTAAACAAGCACAATCCCGCTTGGATTAATAAAGGCTCAGGAACCATTTTTGCTCCTATCAGTCAGTAATTTCAAACCTCACAAACTCAAACACAAACCGAATAATGGAAAATAGCAACTGAGAAGCCTTATTAAGCAAATTATGAAAATTCCCATCCAAGTACTTAACGTGATAAAAATCTATATTTTCTATTATATTAGATATAAACCCAGTATGAGAATACTAACCATTAATGAGGGTAAAACTAACGCAATTGCTCAATTTATCAGCCATTACAGAACCGTGGCATAAATATAATATATAGCCCTAAAATTGGAGAGAAAAAAAAAAAAAACTAAGCCCAATAGAGAAAGTTCACGAGCTCTCCATTAGTCTCTAGTTTATTTAGTTTTTATATCAGCATTATTATATGCAGTTAATTCCTTATTGTGCTGCCACAATGACCTCATAGGCTATAAAAGGGTATACAGCTGGAACGTAATAACACTCATTATAAGATCTGGACTAGAGCTTAATACCAGCATTTATAATGGTCTCAGGTTGCACTCTTCCTAATTGAAATGTATAAGGAATAGTTTCTCTCTCCACCATGAAAAGGAACCTTTTTCCCCTAAAACAACATAAATCAACAGCGAATGTAAGTTGCTAGGACTCCCAACTTATTTTGTGTCCTTGCAATGGAAGAGAATCATGCAGTGTTATATATTTATATATTTCTATCCCAAGATGTTCATGCCTAAAAGATGTTCATGCCTAACCACTTCTATGGACAGCAGAACACAGTAAGCTCAGCTCTTTCCAAATTTTGCCAAGTCTATGTACAGTCGCTACCTAGATGATAAGGCAGGACTAGTTGTGGAGATTGGAATGGGTTCCAGAGGTAGGATTGCCATGCTTTTAGTGGCAGCAGTGCCAGGTACTGCAACCTTCTACTATTTAAAGGGGTACTCCACTGGCCAGCGTTCTGAAGTAAATGTTCCGAACGTTGTTTTCACGCTGCAGGGGTCAGCCACGCCCCTCGTGAGGTCACGGTCACGCCCCTCAATGCAAGTCTATGGGAGGGGGCGTGATGGCAGTCACGCCCCCTCCCATAGACTTGCATTGAGGGGGCATGGCCGTGACATCACGAGGGGCGTGACTGACCCCCACAGCGCGAAAACAGCGTTCGGAACATTTACTTCAGAACGCTGGCCAGTGGAGTACCCCTTTAAGTAATAGGGGCAATGATGCAGCACCTTACACATCACTACTAAAAGTTCAGTGATGCAGATAATAAACAATAGTAAACCAGAAGCCCTGGCGCTCAAACTAAGACCCCTATAACAGTTGTTCGGTGGGGGGGGGGGGGGGGGGTGAGGAGTCGGACCCCAGACAATCTAATGGTCTATCCTGAGAATTGGCACAAAGTGGACAATCCCTTTAACCCCTTAAGGACGCAGGACGTAAATGTACGTCCTGGTGAGGTGGTGCTTAACGCACCAGGACGTACATTTACGTCCTAAGCATAATGCCCATGTCATGCGCGGCTGATCCCGGCTGCTGATCGCAGCCAGGGACCCGCCGGCAATGGCCGACGCCCGCGATCTCGCGGGCGTCCGCCATTAACCCCTCAGGTGCCGGGATCAATACAGATCCCGGCATCTGCGGCGGTTCGCGATTTAAATGAACGATCGGATCGCCCACAGCGCTGCTGCGGGGATCCGATCATTCATAACGCCGCACGGAGGTCCCCTCACCTTCCTTCGTGCGGCTCCCGGCATCTCCTGCTCTGGTCTGTGATCGAGCAGACCAGAGCAGGAGATGACTGATAACACTGATCTGTTCTATGTCCTATACATAGAACAGATCAGTATTAGCAATCATGGTATTGCTATGAATAGTCCCCTATGGGGACTATTCAAGTGTAAAAAAAAATGTAAAAAAATGTAAAAGTAAAAGTAAAAAAAAAGTGAAAAATACCCTCCCCCAATAAAAAAGTAAAACGTCCGTTTTTTCCTATTTTACCCCCAAAAAGCGTAAAAAACATTTTTTATAGACATATTTGGTATCGCCGCGTGCATAAATGTCCGAACTATTAAAATAAAATGTTAATGATCCCGTACGGTGAACGGCGTGAACGAAAAAAAATAAAAAATGTCCAAAATTCCTACTTTTTTAATACATTTTATTAAAAAAAAAATTATAAAAAATGTATTCAAAGTTTTTTATATGCAAATGTGGTATCAAAAAAAAGTACAGATCATGGCGCAAAAAATGAGCCCCCATACCGCCGCTTATACGGAAAAATAAAAAAGTTAGAGTTCATCAAAATAAAGGGATTATAAACGTACTAATTTGGTTAAAAAGTTTGTGATTTTTTTTAAGCGCAACAATAATATAAAAGTATATAATAATGGGTATTATTTTAATCGTATTGACCCTCAGAATAAAGAACACACGTCACTTTTACCATAAATTGTACGGCGTGAAAACAAAACCTTCCAAAATTAGCAAAATTGCGTTTTTCGTTTTAATTTCCCCACAAAAATAGTGTTTTTTGGTTGCGCCATACATTTTATGATATAATGAGTTATGTCATTACAAAGGACAACTGGTCGCGCAAAAAACAAGCCCTCATACTAGTCTGTGGATGAAAATATAAAAGAGTTATGATTTTTAGAAGGCGAGGAGGAAAAAATGAAAACGTAAAAATTTAATTGTCTGAGTCCTTAAGGCCAAAATGGGCTGAGTCCTTAAGGGGTTAAACAAAAGAATTAGGTAAGGGGCTATTTAATGTAGTCCCAAGTAGGCTAAGTTTGGTCTACAGACCTCTCCGGTGATGCTATGGTAGATGTCTGAATAACTTATTGACGGTTCCTGATATAACCATAGAGTACAGCTGAGACACGTTGTAAACAGTCCCTAATGCACTTTCCTTTAAGCAAGCAAAACCTGCACAATGCTGCCTGCTACAAGCTGAAATAAAAGATTACTATATGTAATAAAACACAGCTTAGTCTAAATGGAGATGAGATGGCCCTGAGGAATTATTCCATATTTTCAAACACGCACAACAATGAATAATGATAGTTGTAGATAAACATTACTATTATATGATTTAAGGCTGCCCTATATTACATCTACTTTAACTTCCATTTACAAAGATTAAGAAGACATAGAATAACTAGGATAAGTATGCCATAATAGCACCTGCCCATCCCACCTCGCCGGCTGCTGCGCTTTTCTATTTGTTCTTTATTCCTCATCTCATTGGCTTGCATTCTTCCTATCGTTTTAAAAGGACAGACAACATCATCTGCTGCCTATGGCTAAAGGAACCGGTTATCATGGTCACACTGCCTGAACCAAGCACCATTCGAGCGGTCCACAGTGGCCTCTTCCCACCCCATCAGCCGTGATTGATAGACTACCTATACCGAAACAGGGAGAAATCTATCAAAAAATGAAGGTGCACAAGGAATAACTTACCTGGTACCCCCCTAATGACCCAGTATAAAGGTGATAGCAGGATCCAGGATAAGCTGCCCGGTGTGTGTACATGAGGCGCAGCCCTTTTTCTGCCCATTAAATAATGTGTATATGGTGTTTTCCGGCAGATTTATACTCTGTAGGCTTCATCTATAAATTGCAGTTCTCCTAGAGCTGGTGGGTGGAGCTCACTCCTCACCCCTCCATAGACTTGTACTGCACAGGACAAGGCAGAGCAGATTTTTAACTCTTCTTAGATCTGCCACACCAGGCCTGGGCAACAACTTTCCTTTTCATTCGTAAAGGTGTTAAAGGTGTACTCCGCTGGAAAACAATTTATTTTAGATAAACTGATGCCAGAAATATTAACAGATTTGTAAATTACTTCTATTTAAAAATCTTAATCCTTCCAGCACTTATCAGCTGCTGTATACTACAGAGGAAGTTCTTTTATTTTTGAATTTCTTTTCGGTCTGAACACACTGCTCTCTGCTGACACCTCTGTCCATGTCAGGAACTGTCCAGAGCAGGAGAGGGAAAACGAAGGTGAAAGCGCTCCAAAGTGTACTTCACACTTAAAATCAAATATAGGAGAAATGCATGAAAGCCGCTCATCCTGGATGGTTGTGTAGGGTCATACACAACAATGATTAACACACAATAATGGAACGGGACCATTTGTTGCCCTCCAGAACGAGGATAACTTGTAAATGGGATAGGCTTCAGCAGGAACAGCCGGCTGAAGGTGGCGCTGACGGGACCCAAGTACTCACAGCAAGGATAGATAAAACACAGCGTTAATGACCAAGATGCAACACGTTTCGCTGCGCACGCGCAGCGAAACGTGTTGCATCTTGGTCATTAAAGCTGTGTTTTATCTATCTGTGCGGTGCGTACTTGTGTCCCGTCAGCGCCACATTGAGACGGCTGTTCCTGCTGAAGCCTATACAGTTTTGAAGTTTGGAACTGGCCTAAAAGATTTCCTGTTTGCATTACCTCTGCTGCCCTGACCATATATGTACACCCACACTTTTGTTAAGTGATCCTAGAACCACTCTGCATATGGAAGCCATCAGTGTTTCTTGTTAGGAGATTACTCCAGGAGCATGGAGATTCCCTGCACAGAGTCCATACCGTCATAAGGGGTGTTGTCTGAGAGAGACATGGACGTTTGACCAGAAGCAAACCTTTACAATATGGCGAAGGCAGCCATCGGTAAGAACAGAGAAAACCAAAAGAAAAAAGCAAGTAAACATTTTAGACCAAACACCACGAGAAGTAAATAAATGAAGGCTGATACGAAATAAAAAAAAAAAAGAAAACCAAACTGGAATAAATGCCTTTCCACAGCAGAGAAGCAGATGGTTAAAGCTGGCAAAAGAAAAAAAAAACTGCACATTTATTCAGAACCAACAGATGCGATGAGTTTATAATATTGCTGCTTTAGGATACACAAAGACTGTCGGCGCAGATTGTGGGTTTGGGCCAGTCTATCAGTTATTAATGATCTTGAAGAACAGAAGTCCTAGAACACTCTTGTGAAAAGAAAAATGGTTCGACAGACACAGTGCTATGTGGGCTGCCAGTCTCCTTAGAGATGGAATAGGAAAACCATGTTATACTGGGAGGAATCGGCATAAACTTTGTTTTCTTCCTCCGAGGAAAGGAAAAGCTTCACCTTCAAGCCCAGGAAGAATGGTCTTAGAGTGGCCATGTTGTCTTCACATCCAGTATAAGGGCGCGTTCCCACTTGGCGTGAACGCAGAGTATTTCACGCTGCGTAAAATCTGCAGAAGCAGCGGGAAATATGCTGTGTATCCCTCGCTCACCATTCACACAGGGCTTTCCGGCGGCAGCCCTATGTGTGTAGTGAGTTTTGGAGGCGGAGCCGAGCGTCACAGTCGCACCGACACACGGCCCCGCCTCCAAAACTCATTGCACATATAGGGCTGCCACCGGAAAGCCCTGTGTGAATGGTGAGCGAGCAATACGCAGCGTATTTCCCGCTGCTTCTGCAGATTTTGCGCAGCGTGAAATACGCTGCGTTGGAATGTGCCCTAAGACTGAAAGGAAGGCTAGGTTTACTTAAATTGTTACATATTGCTTTAGAATCCTCCTAAAATCTTTAATCTTATTTGGGGTCTGTGTAATCTTCAATTAGTGCAATTACACTGAAAGCTAATGCACATCTGAGCATCGGGAAGGAGACTGAAGGACGATACAATGAAAGCTTTTATCTATTATAGTTCACATCATTGCTGATTTCAAAGAGATGGAAAAAGAGAATTTTATGGGTTTTCTGGCAAATTTTTTTTTTTTTGGGCTAAACCATGCTCACAAAGCTGCAGTTTGTGATGGCAAACCATTGTATACACCTACTTTTTAGATTGTGGGAGTTGTTGCGCCCATGCATGGTCAAATTTTTCAAAAAACTTTGCATTAAATCAACATTATAAGCAAATATAGGAAACTTTATTATATATCTTACTAGAGAAAAAAAATCCCCTCATAACACATATCAAGCTGCAAACACAAATCTATAATTAATAGCAGAGGGACTAAAAGTTCACTGAGGGATCAGGATATAAGTTGTCCATGACAGTCTACGGAAAAGAGCAGGGTGAAACAAGGTAGGCTGGGATTACATATGTCAAGTGTCTGGCTCCGCCTAAACCCCTTTCAGCTAATACCACTAGTGCATCAGTAGTCATCAGTTGTTTAGGATCCGGCATTTATTATAGTGCATGCCAGGCAGGGGAATGTAGCAAGATGCATTCTCCTGTCCGGTGCCCAAGCGGTGTGTTCCACTGTCTAACTTGAGACACGGGATGAATGTGAACTGTTCCATTAAAATAAATAAGATCAGTTTCCTCCACTACCAGTGCCTGAGAGAAACTCCACGAGCGCCGGGCATATGTGAAGGAGGCCTTAGCCGCAAAGTGAAACAGAGAAAAAAAAACACAGAAGCTACTGAAAGTACTGATGTCTCATCCCAAAACTTTATTCACAAATGTACTTCACAGTACTGATCTATAATGTCCTCAACGCTGCTGCTTCTGAGGGTGTCCAATAGATATATAGGGGAGCAAGATCTCTAGTACAAATCTGATAAGATATCAGGATCGCTCACATCTTTTGGAAACTTTAATGGACCTTGTTTGATTAGGGACAAAACTTAATACATATAATGTAATGTAAGGTCCAACCCAAGGCAAGCCATGTCTTGTCCACAAATATTGTATACATATTTTCAAGACTTCTTCATACACCGAATAGTCGGACTTTCAATTTCCAAATTTTGTGAATAGTGAAACATCTGCTGCAATAAACTTTTCCTGCCTAACCTGAACACTATTCTGCAGGATACGAAAGAAAAACTAATTTAACAACAGAGATTTTATTTAAATTTCACATATAAATTTGTCACAGCAGCCGCCAGAAAACACTATCTTTATGTAAAAATTTACTGTATCAATATTGCATAAAACTAAAGCAGCATAAATAAAGCAGATTACCAGGTGTTTTGTGGAAGTGAAAATGGGCCCATATTTTATTGTATTTTATACACTTCACTTCTGTGAAAGGAAATAACATTTACGTATAAAACTGGGAAAGAGAGAGCTTCATTTTTCAATCATGTCAAAACAACTAAATGCAGTTTGCCACTGAAAAAAACAAAACAAATATGCAAACAAATAATATTAATTTGTACAGAACTATATTCATTGCCAGAATTACTGGATGAAAATTTAATGGTAGCTGTCAATTCTATTGTAAGTACTCGGCTTAGCCATGACTGTAAGGCTAGGCTCTTTTATACTGCGGTAATTCATTTATGTGAATGGTAGACCTTGACAAACTCAAAATTATACATTACAACAGAATCGCTGAACAGCATTAACCTGATCTCAAAATCCATGTTGGATATAGAATTCTAATTGCAAGACACAAAAACACTACATTTTGGTCATACAAGGTAACAGAAAAACAGTGTATAACTGATCGCATTATGGTTATTTAGGTTTAGCCTTGTAGGATTGGGATGCATATAACCACCAGTTGTGTGTAAGTAAGGAAACAACATTAAAGGGTTACTCTGCTCCCCAGGGTCCGGAACACTGAGTTCTGAACACTGTGTGCGCGCTTTCGTGTTCATGCCCGCCCCCCCTCATGACGTCACAGTCTGCCCCCTCAATCAAAGTCTATGGACTTGCATTGAGGGGGTGGGACGTGATGTCACATGACGGGGCAGGACATCACGAGGGGGCAGGCGTGAACACGGAAGCCCACACACAGCGTTCGTAACTCAATGGTCCAGACGCTGGGTAGGGGAGTAACCCTTTAAAAGTCCTTTGTAAACAGAAAATGGTCACAGAAACAACACCTACTAGGGCCCATCAGAGGCCATTGAAGATGCTACTGGACGCATAGATAGAGCCCATCAAAAGCCATCAAAGGAACTTCAGGGTACAATGTTTACTACAGCCCATGTGAGGACATTGAAGACGCAGCTGGACACATTCTCTACTAGAGATCATCAAAAGCCATCAAAGAAACTTTAGGAAACAATTCATGCAAGAGAAAGAACGGGCACCGCTGACCATGCACATATGGCTGTAGCCAGCTTCACCAGCCAGTCGGCTTCAAAGTACCTGGATGAACCTGTATGTTTGGATTTGATAGTGCTCACGCGAATAGTAGTCAGTCCACGATAAAACTTAAGTAAAGGGGGGGGGGGGGGGGGGAAGAACAGATGACATACCGTGTAAGTCCATGCAAATACAGCTTTATTCTTCAAACAGGAAAATGGTTACAGGACAGGGCGGATGGGTGCATCGGGGGAAACTTCGGGCTTTGCCCGAAGTTTCCCCCAATGCACCCATCTGCCCTGTCCTGTAACCATTTTCTTGTTTGAAGAATAAAGCTGCATTTGCAAGGACTTACATGGTAAATGCTCCATTCTTTCTTTTTCTTACCTAAGCTTTAGGAAACAATGTTTACTAGCGTCCATCAGAGTAGTTCATGGAAGCTACATGACACACTGTCTACTGCAGTAAATCAGCCGCTACAGAAGAAGCTCCATGACACAGCATCTACTATAGTCCATAAGAGGCCATCAAAGAAGCTCCAGAACACAATGGGGGAGATTTATCAAAACCCGTCCAGAGGAAAAATTGCTGAGTTGCCCATAGCGACCAATCAGATCGCTTCTATCATTTTTGAAAAGGCCTCCGAGAAATGAAAGCATCAGATTGGTTGCTATGGGCCACTCAGCAACTTTTCCTCTGGACAGGTTTTTCTAAATCTCCCCCAATGTTTACTACAGCCCATGAGAGGACATTGAAGAAGCTGCTGGACACATTCTCTATTAGAGCCCATCAGAAGCCATCAAATAAATTTCAAGAAGCAAGGTTTACTAGAGTCATTCAAAAGGATCAAAAAGACGCTACATAACACATTGGGGAATATTTATCAAAGGATTTAGACTGTTTTTTCCTGTCTAAATTTGTCGCACAGAAAGTCGCAGTATAAATCTGTGCGACTTTTTTGCCACATTTGCTCTAGAGGATTTTTAGAACATGATGCATTGGAAAATGCATTGGTGCTGAATTTATCAAAAGCGACTTTTCAGCGACAAGTCGCATCGGTTGAAAGTACGCCGAAATGTCAGACCATGCTGGAGCAGGTTTATATACAGTCTAAAGCATAGATCTCAAAGTCTGTGCACAGAATTTATCAAGAGCCGCGCAACTTTTGATAAGTTAGGCGCACAATAGACCGGCCTAACACACTGCATCTACTAGAGTCCATCAGAGCAGCATCTACTAGAGTCCATCAGAGCAGCATCTACTAGAGTCCATTAGAGCAGCATCTACTAGAGTCCATTAGAGGAGCATCTACTAGAGTCTATCAGAGCAGCATCTACTAGAGTCCATAAGAGGCCATCAAAGAAACTCCAGGACACAATGTTTACTACAGCCCAGGAGAGGACACTGAAGAAGCTCCAGAACACATATCACAATCAGTGGCCTAGGCAAACCGAAAAGTTCTCTAAATTTGTATTATTGTGTATATGTCCAAAAGGCACATGACACACGTAACCTAGTAACTTAGTGGGTGAACTGAATTTTCACATGATGCATTTCACCAGAGAATCTGCTCTCTTTGAGAAAAACATAGGAGTCTATGCAATAGACAGTATAATGCTTCCCTCAGGGACTGGGAAGCACAGGGCATAATTCTAATTTAAAATGAATAGGAATTGGGTGGCTACACACTATGAGAATGAACTCCGTTTACACCGAGGTACTGAGTTACACCCTACCCAAAGGTGCCAAGGAGATGGAAGTGCTCAAAAATAAGTGGAATCAGCCTTCTAGGTGGGGACAGGAATTAAATTATCTTGAATACAGGGTTTAAAAAATGCTTTAAAAAAAAAATATATATATATATATATTTTTGAACATTTTTTGAATAATTTTTTTAAAAACATTTTTTAAACCCTGTATTCAGAACAATTTAATTCCTGTCCACACCTAGAAGGCAGATTCCACTTGTTTTTGAGCACTTCTAATTCTTATTTATACTAATTTATACTATTAACATTTGTTACAGAAATATTTACTGGGTATCTTTTTGGGCATGTACGCTTTGGGCAGTAACCTTGAGGATAATAAACAGACTCAGCGCACCTGACAGACAGTAGTGTTAAAAGCCTTGCCATGAAAAATAACTTGTCTCACTAATGGGCATTTGTATCAGATAAATCAATGCTTGTATCTCCTGAGCATGCTCTTGAATTGTCTTTTACATGCTGCTAAGGACAATAGAAACAGAAGGAAACTGCTAGTAAAAGATGAGAAAAGGGGACAAGGATGAGTTTTCAGATCACTTAGGACACAATCCACCAAATTTAACAAATGGTAAAAACAAAAAATGCAAGACTAAAGGTCATCTCAAATTATATTTTGATAAATCTTACAAAACCATGCTGCCAAGAGTGTATTTATCACATCAGGCATATAATTATTGCCACTAAGACTCAAGAAACAAATAGAAAAATGTTAGAACATTAGTACCATTATAGGCGATCTCCCTTGATATTTTGGGGGCAGCAGGAGGACTGAGGACACATATCTGGGAAGATGTTCTTTCATTAACTCATGAAGTGGTGCAAGTCATAGACCCCTACACCCATGAGACCAATCTCCTTTTTTATGTGTAATATGGCCCTATCTGCATTAAAATAAAAACTTGTGAAAAGTCTATAGACAACATGCCTTGGAGAACTAGTTTAGGCAAGTGGCAAACTCAACACATGGAAGACTTAAATGCTTCTTAAAAACAAACCATAAACCTACTTTATATCCTCTCACACTTACTACACTATGAGCTACCGTATATACTCGAGTATAAGCCGACCCGAGTATAAGCCGAGACCCCTAATTTCAACCCAAAATCCCAGGAAAAGTTATTGACTCGAGTATAAGCCTAGGGTGGGAAATACATCATCCCCCCTGTCATCATCCAGACCAGTCATTAACATCCTCATCATCATCACCGCCTGTCATCATTCAGACCCTCATCATCATCACCTGTCATCATCCCCTTTTCATCATCCCACATATCCCCCCTTCATCATCCCCTTGTCATCATCCCCACCCCCCTTCATCATCCCCTTGTCATCATCCCACACCCCCCCTTCATCATCCCCTTGTCATCATCCCCACCCCCCTTCATCATCCCCTTGTCATCATCCCCACCCCCCTTCATCATCCCCTTGTCATCATCTCCCCCCCCTTCATCATCCCCTTGTAATCATCCCACCCCCCCCCCCTTCATCATCCCCTTGTCATCATCCCCACCCCCCTTCATCATCCTCTTCTCATCATTCGCCCTCAGTGGTCTTCAACCTGCGGACCTCCAGAGGTTTCAAAACTACAACTCCCAGCAAGCCCGGGCAGCCATCGGCTGTCCGGGCTTGCTGGGAGTTGTAGTTTTGAAACCTCCGGAGGTCCGCAGGTTGAAGACCACTGCGGCCTTCGACATCATCCAGCCCCCTCTCACCCCCCTTTAGTTCTGTACAGTACTCACCTCCGCTCAGCGCTGGTCCGGTGACTTCTGCTGCAGGACTGTCCGGAGAGGAGGTGGTCCGGTGGGATAGTGGTTCTGTGCTGCTATCTTCACTGGGGGCGCCTCTTCTCCGCGCTTCCGGCCCGGAATAGAGACGTTGCCTTGACAATGACGCAGAAGTACGTTGGCAATGAACGTACCTCTGCGTCGTTGTCAAGGCAACGTGACTATTCTGGGGCCGGGCCCGAAGCGCTTAGAAGAGGCCTCCCCGGTGAAGATAGCCGCCCGGAACCACTATCCTACCGGACCACCTCCTCTCCGGACAGTCCTGCAGCACCGGACCAGCGCCGAGCGGAGGTGAGTACTGTACAGAACTAAAGGGGGGTGAGAGGGGGCTGGATGATGTCGAAGGCCGCAGTGGTCTTCAACCTGCGGACCTTCGGAGGTTTCAAAACTACAACTCCCAGCAAGCACGGACAGCCGATGGCTGCCCGGGCTTGCTGGGAGTTGTAGTTTTGAAACCTCTGGAGGTCCGCAGGTTGAAGACCACTGCGGGTCGAGAGTTCACTCGAGTATAAGCCGAGGGGGGTGTTTTCAGCACGAAAAATCGTACTGAAAAACTCCGCTTATACTCGAGTATATACGGTAAATGCATCCCTTGATGATGCTTCCCCCATGAATAACCCTTTGCTATATCAATAACTTCATAGTACCACTTGACAATCTCACAATTTCCTGGGTTCTGTAAACCGAATTTAAGCGGAATTTAAAAATGGAACTCCACTGGGAAATTCCATAGTGTGCATTGGCCACTACAATGACTTAGAGGGGATATCTGGCCAAAGAGCAGCACCTGCATTCTATCCGGGGCTGAGTCTCCAATCTCAATCTCCAAAGCTCTTTGTTTCCGGGACTGGAGATGTGACATCACGCCACGCCCCCTCCATACATGTTTATGGGAGGGGGTGTGACCCCCTCCCATAGACATGAATGGAGGAGGCGTGGCTTTACCTCACGTCTCCAGTCCCCGAAACTAAGAGCTTTCCAAGACTGGAGAGGCAGTCCTGCATAAAATGCGGGTGCTGCGGGTCCTTTGGATAGAGAATAAGAGGTCTTTGGCTGGATAACCCTTTTAAAGAGAACACAACCAGTGTAATGGGAACACTGCACATGATACAAAAGTCCATGCACCATGGGGTGCTGCAAACTTGGCTACCAAAAAACAGTTCTGCTATGTTCACACAGCAAGATTTCTGTGCAGAATTCAGCAAAAGAATTCCACCGGAAATTCTAGCGAAGTTTACTGCCCAATGATTTTAATAGGATTCCATAGTCCCATTAAGACAGCGGAATTTCCGCCGCAGACATTCTGCTTTCTGCTAAATTATAAGACCAGTCTTGTATTTTACGGTATCCGATTGAAGTCAATGGGGCTTGAATTTCGTCAGCATTCTGTGCTCCAAGAACACAGAAATTGTGCCCGAATTCTGCAATTCCGTTCAGCAAACTTTGCTGAATGGAATTTGTGTGGAAATGCGGAAATTCCGTCATGTGAACATAGCCTTAGGCTACTGTTACCTTTCCCTACTAGAATCTCAAGATCCGAACTAGTTCTAAGTATAATAATCAAGTATGCAAATCAAATGTACTATAAAGCAGAAGAATACAGATGAATACAGACGTCTTAGTTATGTTCTTGAAAAGTCATAGTAAACATCTCACTCACTCTGACCTTAAGGATATGGAAAAATCGAGTTACACTTGGATTACTAACTTGATTTAATGGCTATAATGCTTTTAATTTTCCCATCTACCCTGCAAAGTAGATCTACAGAGCTCGTGCTTGGCTGAAACCAAGAAAGCCAAAATAGAATGTGAATTTCTTCTTTTTCCCTGTTTAATAATTTGCGGAGATTAACTTATATAGGTCTGTATTGTTTTAATTTAGTTCACTGCTGTGAGTGATTTTCTGCAATTTGATTTCTGAAAATCAAATTTTTGTATCAGTCTGGGTAGAAATGAAATAAGGAGGGTAGACTGGTATATAAAATAATTTCATTGCATGTAGGGGGGGGGGTGAATTACGATCTCATCTCTGGCGGAGGAGGAGCAGTCAAACACATTGTTAATCAAAAAATATTAGACTTTCAGCCGAGGATCATACCATGATATCCTTAAAGACATTGAATAAAGCATTCAGAGAGCCATCATCTGGGGATGTTTAGTGAAGAAAGGAAATATAAAATGATGGAGATATGAAAAAAAAAAAAAAAGTAAAATATAAAAAGAATTAAAAATAAAAATGTGGTATATGCAATATATTAACATCTGGCACTTGAAATGAACCTACTCACCCTCTGTCATTGTTAAGGGTGGCTGCAGACTACTTTTCATTGCCCCTTAAAAGGCCTGCAATGGATCTATGGTTATCCAAGGGTATTTAAAAACACTTGAGAAAATAGTCACCTCAGATCATAATTATGGCGTCTTGACAAGATAACAAGGCGTTTTTTTTTTTTTTTTAAATCAACTGGTGCCAGAAAGTTAAACAGATTTGTAAATTACTTCTATTTAAAAATCTTAATCCTTCCAGTACTTATTAGCAGCTGTATACTACAGAGGAAATTCTTTTCTTTTTGAATTTCTTTTCTGTCTGACCACAGTGCTCTCTGCTGAAACCTCTGTCCGTTTCGGGAACTGTCCAGAGAAGGAAAAAAATCCCCATAGCAAACTTATACTACTCTGGACAGTTCCTGACACGGACAGAGGTGTCAGCAGAGAGCACCGTGGTCAGACCAAAAAGAAATTAAAAAAGAAATTAACTTCCTCTGTATTATACAGCAGCTGATGAGTACTAGAATTATTAAGATTTTTTTTATAGAAGTAATTTACAAATCTGTTTAACTTTCTGTCACCAGTTGATTAAAAAAAAAGTTTTCCACCGGAGTACCCCTTTAATACATTTTGGCATTTGTTTAATTTGCAGTGTTCGCATCTTTTTAGAAGGAATTCTGAAATTTGGCAGTTTTCACATTGGCCACTGAGCCTTACAACAGGTTTGCACTTCCTATTCTGGGAGCAGGAAAAAAAAAATCCTGATAGCAAACTTCTACTACTCTGGACAGTTCCTGACACAGACAGAGGTGTCAGCAGTGAGCACTGTGGTCAGACAGAAAAGAGATTCAAAAAGAAAAGAATTTCCTCTGTAGCATACAGCTGCTAAAAAGTACTGGAAGGATTAAGATTGTTAAATAGAAGTAATATACAAATCTGTTTAACTTTCTGGCACCAGTTCATTTAAAAAAAAACTAATGTTTTCAACCGGAGTACCCCTTTAATGGAAAAGTATTTTCCAAAATTAAATAATTAAAAAAAAAAAAAAAAAATGGTTCCTTTGTACCATTTTTTTTTCCATCACTGATTTCATGCTAACATCCTGGGATGAAACATCCTCCATGATATAGTATAGAATTACAGAGTAATATTCTGTATAATGGACCAAGTGGATTTTACATTGGAATGGAATATAAATATCAATGTTTTACCTGCTCCTGCCTCTCTAGCCACTTGTCCACCAGGGGGTGACTGGCACTCAAGGATGAGCGAGCCTTATCTCTTTCAAATTGTTGTTTAGACCAGTTACTTGTATCCCTGGGGAGACTCCTGTAGTTATCATCTTTCTGTTTTAAAAGAAAGAAAAATACATTATTGAAGGGGATCTTATATAGACACTGGATAAACCAGTGCTTCCCAACCAGGGTGCCTCCAGCTGTTGCAAAACTACAACTCCCAGCGTGCCCGGACAGCCAAAGGCTGTCCGGGCATGCTGGGAGTTGTAGTTTTGCAACAGCTGGAGGCACCCTGGTTGGAAAAATCTGGTATAAACAGTGTGTATTATGCTAAAACATGGGTATTCTATTCTATTTGACGTATTCCCATTCCCAAATAAGTATAGGTAACACATGCTATTAGCCAGCAAAAGATCACTATTAAAATACAAAATACAATAAGGAAACAAATCCCAGAAACAAAAAAAAGTTATTAACTTTATGATGGCAATGCTACAGCAAGCCTCAACCAAAAGGTGTCCTCTTAAGAAATTAATTGTATTATATCCAGTATTAGCACACATATTTTTAGAGGGGTTATCTATAAAGATTATTATGTTTATTAAAAATAGGCACTATATTATAAAAACACATTTAAAAATCATAAAACAATTGATCCAATGATGGAATAGTGACATTATTGACACTGCCACCTGGTGTTCAAACTGTAGAACAACGTGCTCGTCCACCTACTGAGCCTAGAAGTGGAGGACACACATGCTCAGTCACTACTCCCACAACCAGCACAGTAATCCTCTGTCCACCAAAAGAAATAGATTTCTGACCTGCTCTTCAGGGAATGACCAAAACCTCTGCAGTCACATGGCAGTATAGCTAAGAAGACTCCTTCTGAAGTGAGTGACTATATTGTCAGCTGCCAGAAGGAGGAGGAGACCGATTCTACCCAAAGACCACCACCAGCAGTATAGGTAAGAAAAAAAATGATGGGGTATTTTTAATGCCAGAAAAGCTGTAAATTACTTTTAAAAAGCTACTTAAAGAATTTCAAAACTTTTGGTAAAAAAATTAATAAATTTAAAAAAAAAGATCCGTGGGATAACAACTTTATGTTCACACACTGGAAACAGTGAGAGGCATCTGTCAGATATTAACTGAAGGAAATGAAGGCAAACGCAGCAGGCAATCCAACCTACAGGAACATTTTATGTAAAATATGTTGATTTAAAGTTTCCAAAAATATATATATAAAAATAAAAAAAGTTATCAGAAATTTTTTTTCAAGTAGAAATAACATCAGATTAAAGCCAGCCCAACATGTCCAGAATTAATAGCTTCTATTTGTCAGATATGGCTGCTGGGGGCTGAGTGGAATTCTTCTGCAGCAGAGTCCAGTTGATTTCAATGGGATTCTGCTGCACCATGAACGCAATCTGCTGCATCTACAGTGAAAATCCCGATTTTGGCGCCTACAAAAACCATGAACATGTTGAATGTTTCTGTGTAGTCCGCTCAAAAATACATTGCCATCTGTGGAGACAGCGCATTTCCAACTGATCGTAGCGCCAGCAGAACATGAAAATTTGTTAAATATCCACCCGTGTTTTCCGGGCGGTGAGTCCCAAATGTTTTGCTATGTGAACATAGCCTTAGATGCTTGCCATTGCCAGAGCAAACAAAAGGAACAAGTAGAAGACAGGTGCTGCGGCTCAATGCATCACTGAATTTACTACATCATGGGGAAACAGTTTTGATAAAGAGCTCCTACGGTGAGTTCAAATGACTCTGCTGTCCAGATATATGTGATGGAATTGGGTAGAGGAGAATCCATTTTGTGTTAAGAGAATCCATTTTGTAATCAAAGACTTGATATTCTCGGTCTAAGTGACTGTATTCTATTCTTTTTTCTTGTGATTTCTACATAACTAACTCCTGAACTTATGAACTAGAGACGATGGGCACCTTATCTTCAAGAATGCAGACACTTATCTTTTTTCTACCCCAGATGTGTCCTTGAAACAATGGTTCATTATATTGCAGCTTAAGTAATATATCTTTGTTTTAACTTTCTTCTTACTATGAGAAAGATTTATGGTTTTCCTGTGTTTGTACAATGTAGAGTTTACTGCACATGTCTTATTGAAAATGGGCTATATAAAATACTCTTGAAAAGAGGGATAGGCCAGTTCTGCTTACAGAGACCACTTGTGCTTGTGTCGTGATTTTGAATGGCAGGTAGCGTTGGAAGGAAAGTTGGGTGACTGCAGCCCCATACAGGCTTTCCACGCACTATTGGGAATCCGCCGATAGAAGACGTCTCGACCTTTTGGGGTCGAACCTAACATATGCATAGCCACTTTACCATTAATTGATATTTTCTTTAGTTTTTCTCTATTGAACAAAGTAATTGGTGATAAGAGTTGCTCTTGATAAAAAGGTATTGGAGATAGTATGCTAATAAGATTATAGTCTGTTAAAGAGGAGTATAACATTTCTCAACAAGATGAGCACCCAGGTTCACAGTGCATTGACAACAAAGGGGGGGGGTTATCAAATGTCAGTTATCAATGGGAAGTGTACATGGGAAATCTCCCTATTGAGAATGTGAGGCAATGACCTCTTCTTTGACAATCTACACCCTAATAAGCATATCTAGTACTAATGCCACTGCTAAGGGGGAAGTGTGGGTTGGGTTGGAAACTGAGGTTACAAGAGAGAAAATATAAAATTACTGGAGCGGAGTCTATAAAAACTAGCAGCTGTCTGGTTCTAGGTGTAACCTGCAGTACAATTATTAGATTACACTGATTGGAATGAGCTAATTAAAGAAGAAGTAGTGCAGTGATAGAGGATAAGTTACAGATCACAGGGAGGGGTCCAACTGCTGGGACCCCCCCACGATCTCCTGAATGGGGCCCGGGGAGACAGCTGGGGAGACAATCTGACCCCCTCAGGAAGCCGTGGCCGACACCCCCCTCCATGCATCTCTATGGGATACAAGGAGGGGGCATGCCGGCCGAGGATATGTGCGGGGGTCAGCCCGCCCCTTTGCAGTAGACTGCTGGGGCTCCGTTCAGGAGATTGCGGGGGGTCCCAGTGATCGGGTTGGACCCCCCCGCGATCTATAACTTATCCATTATCCTTTGGATAGGGGATAAGTGATCTTTCATATCTTTCACTACAGAACTCCTTTAATCTATAATTCACTAAAACAATGGTCTACAATTAGCAATGTGTGTATGTACCAGTGTATTTTAGTTGGGAGCAATGGTGAGAAACTGCCTAAGTTATGAAATAGTAGAAATAGTCTCCAAATAAATGTTAATTTGAAAAGGTATTTGAGAAAATGTTTATATCAGCTATGAGCAGTCCTACATGTACAACTCCATTAGGGTAAATGCACACTAGACAAATCCGCATAGATTTTGGTGCAGACTTTATTGTGACTTGTTACAGAAGTGCTGCAGATTTGGAGCACATTTTACTTTCCCCACTGACTTCAATAGGGAGATCCACAACAAATTGACATGCTGTAGATTTTAAAAATCCACAGTGCAGGTCAATGTCAGTCAGGAAAATTCACTCTATGTAGATGAGATTCTAAAAATCACATCTACTTTGCTGGTATTGTAATCTGATGTGGAATTGTTGTGAAAATTTCTGGTTGGAAAATCTGCAGTAAACTCCTATAATGGGCATTTACCCTAAATGCAAGGTTGAAGCGCTACTCCAGCGTACAAGTGTACACTTTTTTTTTTTTTATCCTGCCAAGGCTGCCAGCATAGAAATGAAAAAGCAAATGCCTGGCCACAGAGTTGTTCTACCTTGGCCAGTGATTGGCTAAGCATCAGTGTCATGTATTTGGTCCCAGCAAAAAGAAGACGACCGATGCTGGGACAATGTCGTTCAATCAGTGATAAGCTTAGATCCAGTCTGATGCCTTGACCTTCAGCAACCAGGAAGAAAACCACACCAAAGGACAGGAGAGCGATACAACAGGAGCAGCAGGAAATCCAGATTTGGGGTTGAAATTTTATCTGGTTAGCTACTTTGGCAGGGCAGAGCACTACTATACTATGAAGCTGTTTGCCAACACTGAGTGGTACTAGAAGGAGTTCCTTAAAGGGGTACTCCGCCCCTAGACATCTAATCCCCATCCAAAGGATAGGGGATAAGATGTCTGATCACGGGGTCCCACTGCTGGGGACCCCCGCGATCTCCCTGCTGTTTGTTTAGAGCGTCAGGTGAAGCGCCGGAGGCTCGTGATGTCACTGCCACACCCCGCTCATTACATTATGGCCACGCCCCCTCAATGCAAGTCTATAAGAGGGGGCGTGACTTCCATCACACCCCCTCCCATAGACTTGCATTGAGAGGGCATGGCCATGACGTCACGAGTAGGGCGTGACCGTGACGGCTAGAGCCTCCGCCCCCAATTGCCGACACGGAGCAAAGTTCGCTCTGTGCACCGGATGTCTGGGATGCTGCAGCCAAGATCGCGGGGGTCCCCAACGGCAGGACCCCTGCGATCAGACATCTTATCCCCTATCCTTTAAATAGGAGATAAGATGTCTAGGGGCGAAGTACCCCTTTAAGTGGACCTGCAATTACTGGATTGGTATCAATTTGCTAATAGTCAGGGTATATGCTATGGTGCTACCAATAGTATACTTTTGTACTTATATGCATCTATACGCATCTATCTTTTGATGCCTTGTTCTTTGTTCTGTATATATGCACTGAAAATATACTGATAGTACTGAGATATATATATATATATATATATATATATATATATATAGCAAAAGAAAAAGGTTCAGGGAGCACCGTGTAGCAGGATTCCAGATCCACGTGGGTGCCAAGCTTCGGGAACAGACCAATTCCCACATAGTACAGAAAAAAGGTAGAAGCGGCACTCCGGCTTGTAGGTGAAACAATCACAAAGTTTTATTCACACATCTGTGCAGGCTGCACAGATGTGTGAATAAAACTTTGTGATTGTTTCACCTATCAGCCGGAGTGCCGCTTCTACCTTTTTTCTATATAATATATATATATATATATATATATATATATATATATATATATATATATATATATATATATAATGCTGTTTAGAAAAAAAATCCACAATTTATGATAAAAAAAATGATAAATCAAACTGATAAATATATGCAAGATAATGTTTTTGTGTAGAGCTTTTCTGATCAGAGTATTGTTCCCAACTTCTTTATAAATGAAGTAGATTATTATTTCCCGTTGCATTAAGCAAATATTTTCCCTATTCCGAACAATAGCAAGCCATAATAGGTAAGCCATTAGATATAATACAACCAATGCTTTAAACTTTCTAAAAGAAATTCCTGGATTTTTAGCATACATTATACTATTATTTCTCCATTTTGCTACAAGGCTCCATAACTGCTTCTGCCACGGCATCCTGGATAAACCAGATAGCTATCACTTTTCAGAATAGCTAATGACGGGTGAAAGACAATGGCTGAAAACTCCACTAGTGCCCCTCACAACAGGATCCAGGGCTGAAGTGAATTATATGAATGAAGCGTACGTCTTGCTGTGAGCATTCACTGGTTTCGAGCTTATTGTCTGAATTTACAGACTGTCACATACCTCCATTCTCTACAAGGCCTACTGAAGGTCTGTGTGATCCAAGAGCAGAGTTTCCACTTAGAGGAACAGAACACAAGCGGGAGCCCAGATCAGCAGAGACATTTCTATTAACTTGGTCTGGGACATAAGAAAACCTACAAATCTTGTAAGAATTCACAAGGAACTAGGCTGCTGGGTGGTTCCAAGTTATAATACTTATGTGCCTTATTTTACATTATAACAGAACACATTTTGGGACACCTACTAAACATTCACACTGGTGTCATTACTCAGAGGATTTTTTGACAAATTCTTTAAACTTAACCCCTTAACGACGGAGGGTTTTTACAGTTTTTGCATTTTCGTTTTTTCCTCATCACCTTCTAAAAATAATAACACTTTCAATTTTGCACCTAAAAATCCATATGATTGCTTATTTTTTCCACCAACAATTCTACTTTGTAATGACATCAGTCATTTTACTCAAAAATCTACAGCGAAATGGAAAAAAAAAATTATTGTGCGACAAAATTGAAGAAAAAATGCCATTTTGTAACTTTTGGGGGCTTCCGTTTCTACGCAGTAAATTTTTCGGTAAAAATGACACCGTATCTTTATTCTGTAGGTCCATACGGTTAAAATGATACCCTACATATGTAGGTTTTGATTTTGTATTACTTCTGAAAAAAATCATAACTACATGCAGGAAAATGTATACGTTTAAAATCTTTTATAATTTTCATTCACAGACAAGTATGAGGGCTTATTTTTTGCGTGGCCAATTGTCCTTTGTAATGACACCACTCATTTTACCATAAAATGTATGGCGAAATCAGAAAAATACTATTTGTGAAGGGAAATTGACAAGAAAACCGCAATGTTGCTAATTTTGGAAGGTTTTGTTTTCACGCTGTACAATTTATGGTAAAAAGGACGTTTTCTTTATTCTGTGGGTCAATGCGACTAGAATGATACCCATGATTGCATACTTTTCTATTGTACGCTTTAAAACAAAATCTCAAACACTTTAACCTAATTAGGGTGTTTAAAATTGCTCTATTTTGACGACCTATAACTTTTCCATTTCCGTATAAGGGGCAATATGAGGCCTCATTTGTTGTGCCGTGATCTGTACTTTTTTTTTTTTATACCTCATTTGCATATATGAAACGTAATTTATTTTGTGTTTATTTTTTTTTTTAAATATGTGATAAAAAAGCAGCAATTTTTTTATGTTTATTCTGTTCACATACGGTATCATTACCAATATATTGTGATAGTTCAGACATTTACGCACTCGGCGATACCAAATATGTTTATTAAAGGGGTATTCCAGGCCAAAACTTTTTAATATATATATATATATATATATATATATATATATATATATATATATATATATATATATATAGATATATATATATATATATCAACTGGCTCTAGAAAGTTAAACAGATTTGTAAATTACTTCGATTAAAAAATCTTAATCCTTGCAATAGTTATTAGCTTCTGAAGTTGAGTTGTTTTTTTCTGTCTAACTGCTTTCTGATGACTCACGTCCCGGGAGCTGTGCAGTTCCTATGGGGATATTCTCCCAGCATGCACAGCTCCTGGGACGTGACATCATCATTAAGCAGTTAGACAGAAAACTTCAGAAGCTAATAACTATTGAAAGGATTAAGATTTTTTAATAGAAGTAATTTAATCATTATACAAGATTGTAGATGTGCGACCATGCCTGTTTCTTCTACCCGAATTCATAATTTACAAAACTGTTTAACTTTCCGGAGCCAGTTGATATATAAAAAACGTTTTTGCCTGGAATACCCCTTTAATTAATTTTTTACATTTTCTGGGGGTAAAATGGGATAAAGTTCCGATTTACATTTTTATTGGGGGAGGAGATTTTTCAAATTTTTTATTTTAATTTTTTATACTTTAATGGTCCCCATAGGGGACTATTTATAGCAATCATTTGATTGCTATAACTGTTCAGTGCTATGTATAGGGCATAGCACTGATCACTATTATCAGTTATCTTCTGCTCTGGTCTGCATCCGATCTCAGACCAGAGCAGAAGACCCCATGAGACGGACGGAGGCATGTGAGGGGACCTCCGTCCACCATTATGGATGATGGGATCCCCGCGGCAGTGCGCAGACGATCCGATCATCCATTTTAGTGACGGCACTGCCGCAGATGCCATGATCTGTATATCACGTCATCTGAGGGATTAATAGCACACATCAGCGCGATCGCTGATGTGCGCCATTACCGGCATGTCCCTGGCTGCTGAAAGCAGCCGGGACCTGCCGTGCATGACATGAGCACCCCTCCGGTGCTCGCGGTCATGTACAGGACGTAAATGTATGTCCTAGTGCGTTAAGTACCAGGGCACAAGGACGTACATTTACGTCCTATGTCGTTAAGGGGGTATTCCAGACCCTAAAAACGTATCCCCTATTAACAGGGTAAGTGCCTGATAGCAGGGTTGTTCAATCTATGGGAGGAGTGATTATTCTAAATTTCCCCTTTAACATTTATTGCTAAAGGTATTAATAAGATTAATACTTTTTTCTACTGACTTTTGCTAATTACCTTAAATAATGCTACAAATACATCTATTAAGTAATTTCTCTCAATAAGAGAAAGCATGCACATAGTGAAGGCTGTGCTAGTGAAGGCTGTGCACTTTTTTTTCCAATGTATTACGCAGTTCTACATATCCTTATTAAAAGTGCCACATTTTATTTAAAAATAAACCCAAATTAAAAGGAAAAGATAAAAGCGAGCAACATATCCTTAATGGAATCCAGATAGAAGAGGCCCAATTTAATGCAAAGTTGCCCCTGCCAAACCACTTCCTGAAGGCCAATCCTGTGTAATTTTTACACTGTAAAAGCCTCTTTGTAAATACTCACAAGCAGCTTTAATTTTAGGACACAGAACAATTTATAAGCTGATCAAAGAAAAGTTTGCAATCCAAAGTATCCCTGCAGCATATGGGATTACAGATGGGAGAAGGTGAACTTGGAGCAAGCTAATTGTTTCAAAACATGTTCACGTGTCTCTGACCCTCTCGGCGGGGATGTGAGCGCACTAGACATAACAGTTGTACTTTTCATAGGGAGAATAGCTGCCTGAGGGCTGAAGCCCAGCGGAGGATGCTGTGCAGCACTATCAACATGAAGAATCGATTATTATAAGATAGCAGAAGGTGCATGTTCAACAGGAAGCAGAAAATCCATGCAATCCATACCTTCCTGTCACTGGAATTTTGGCCTGTAGGATGGTTTTTCTTCGTGAACCCGGCAGTGGTAGACCATCGAGTTGGGTTTCTACGGGACGGCTCTTCAGATGTGAAGTTGGAGTCGCTTACAGAAGTGGTTATCCCAACAAGGGCTGGGTCACTGCTACGTCGCACATGCAGAGGCATATCTGGTAGGAGAAAGAAAGGTGTATTTAAAAAAAACATATTATCCTACTTTATTAATGTAGAAGCTGAAGAAATTGGTAATAATCCAAATACGATCAAGGAGAGAATAGAAGAAACAGACAGCTTGGCTCTAAATTGTGTATAAAAGGAATCACAGAAAATCATAATGAAGATGCTTGAGGGCACATGTCACACAACACTTAGACTGGACACACAATTTAGATACATAACTAAGAGGAAAAACACTTGTTCAGCCAACAGCTATTCTATTCACACATCTCACTCCGTTCAGCCAAGTGAGCGTGTGTTCTCAAGTGGAATATGGGAATAAGTCACTACCAAACACCTGAATGTATCTAATATCCTATAGAACAAAAGGACCGGACACGTTGAAATCCAATTGGAAGAACTGATCCTTCTTGTTTATGACAATAACAATACCACATACATAAACCAAGAGCCACGGGAGCGTCCACCCCTACGTTCGTTTTGGAGCAAAGTCATTATTCTTAAAGGGGTATTCCAGGAATTTTTTTTATTTGACTATGCTACAGGGGCTGTAAAGTTAGTGTAGTTCATAATATAGTGTCTTTACCTGTGTGTGACGATTTTCTCACAATTTTTATGTGATTTTCATCCCAATATTTATTTTTACCAGCATACAAAATGACTGTTTTCTCTGATTTTTCCCAGCTTGCAATGCGGCCGAGACCTGACTCACTGGTCAGCTGATGACAGGGAGCCTGTCTGCTTCAATGGGTGGAGAGAACAATCTACAAGTAATGCAACAGCTGGAGGCACCCTGATTGAAAACCACAGGTCTGCAGCTCATTTATGTTTCAATAGGTGGGATGGCTGATGTGTGGGAAGGAGGAAAATTGTATCATGTGATTTGTAGGCCAACAAGAAAACTGCAACAGGAAATAAGTTCACAGAAAGCTAGCCACAATATTATGGTAATCTCACAGCATAGCCGTTTAGCCCAAGACAAACTCAGATCCTTCCTAAGCATGTCCATTACTGTCTGCCAGGTACGTACTAAAATCACCTTATGCTGGTTAACCCCTTTAAAAATAATTGCATTGTTTATAAATAATGCTGTCCACTATTAAAGACCACCTCTACTGTTAGGGAATATGTTTATTATTATAAATTTTTTTTGCATTGTCACTCATCACACTCACAAGCTTCCATGTGCAATATAATAAATCTATTACATTTCTTTTTTTAAATTATGTAATAGCTGGTGTATCTAGTCCGCTTTATAAAAAAAATAAAATTATAATAATAATAATAATAATAAAAAGAAGATCCTCTGAAAAGCATATTCTGCCGCCAGTTGCTAAGCAGACATTTCCTAAGGAATATTTTATGACCGGCAAGATGACTGGCCAAGGAAATTCTGCAGGTCCTGCATGTCACTGGGCTCAGCAGATACACTTAACGTCATCTGCTTTCACAGGGTTTCCAGTAACAACTACAAAATAAAGAGCCAAATGTGCTTTCCACAAAATACTGCGAACAAAGGCCATGGGAGCAAAACTAATACAGTTCAATAAAAATCCAAGGGCATAGAACGAAATGTCACCAGTGTCATTGTTTTCTCAAAGGACAAATAATGGCCAATATCCTCAGGAACATATGGTCATATGGGCCAATATTTTCCATTGTACTTATGAACCAAAATGTCAAGTGAAACAGTCAACACTCTGGTTCCATATGGACATCTACGGCTTCTAGTACAGACAATTGAGGAGACAAATACGGATCAAAATAAATTACTACATTAATAGCAACCAAGAAAGGAAAAAGGGCAGAAATGGAGGAGAATTGGCACTGGCTAAAATGCTGTTTAAATAATAGCAATGTATGTACAACAATATTGCTAGCCGGAGTGGAGATATACAAAGTCCCGGTATCAATGTCAGTAGTGGTGCATCACGTATAGAATGAGATATATATATATAAAATCATAACGAAGAGAATGAAAACAGAGCACTCACACGATCAGACTTCAGCAGGATCCTTCAGACAGAATAACCCTCCGGGGTCTTCAACAAGGAGGCGGTAGATGGTGTTGGGGGAGCTCAGACAGCGGCCATGGTCCGTATCGCGCCAATGGGCGCTTCGTCAGGCCGTACGGCCTGACGAAGCGCCCATTGGCGCGATACGGACCGTGGCAGCCATCTGAGCTCCCCCCAAAACCATCTACCGCCTCCCTGTTGAAGACCCCGGAGGGTTATTCTGTCTGAAGGATCTTGCTGAAGTCTGATCGTGTGAGTGCTCTGTTTTCATTAAATTACTACATTGTTTATCCCAACATAAAACCATGATGTGCACAACATGACGTATAGAAAAAGACTCCCTGTAAAACGATATCTTTGAGCTAATAAAAACAAACCTGTTTAGTCTTAATCGGTTCTGGGCGACAACAACAGATACAAGCAATCTCCCATAAGAGTTGTCAGACAGGTTTTAGATTGCAGAAGGGTACATCAGAAAAGTTATAAAGTAACAAACGCAATACAACCACCCACTCCAATATTATTTCAGCTATCGCTATTTTGGCTGTCACTCATCTTTTCCCCAAGACAGAAATAACAAAAACAAAACAAAAAAAGCTGAAAATATTTTGTTAGAACTTGGCAAAAGAGAATTCCTACAAAAGAAACATCTTGCCTCGGTTAAAGCAGCACTCACCACTAAAGAGTAAATGCTTTTCGCAAAACTCTGCCAAAAAATGACAATCCAGCCTAGACCTATTAATTGTTGTAACCCCGTAAGGACTCAGCCCATTTTGGCCTTAAAGGGGTACTCCAGTGGAAAACTTTTTTTTTTTTAATCAACTGGTGCCAGAAAGTTAAACAGATTTGTAAATCACTTCTTTTAAAAAATCGTAATCCATCCAGTACTTTTTAGCTGCTGAATACTACAGAGGAAATTCTTTTCTTTTTGGAACAAAGAGCTCTCTGCTGACATCACGACCACAGTGCTCTCTGCTGACATCTCTGTCCATTGTAAGAACTGTCCAGAGTAGGATAAAATCCCCATAGCAAACATATGCTGCTCTGGACAGTTCCTAAAATGGACAGAGATGTCACCAGAGTGCACTGTGCTCGTGATGTCAGCAGAGAGCTCTGTGTTCCAAAAAGGAAAGAATTTCCCCTGTAGTATTCAGCAGCTAATAAGTACTGGAAGGATTAAGATTTTTTTTAATAGAAGTAATTTACAAATCTGTTTAACTTTCTGCCACTAGTTGATTTGTAGAAAAAAAATCCACATTTTCGTTTTTTCCTCCTCGCCTTCAAAAATTCATAACTTTTATATTTTCATCCACAGACTCGTATGAGGGCTTGTTTTTTTTGCGCAACCAGTTGTCCGTTGTAATGCAATCTCTCACTTTACTGTAAAATGTATGGTGCAACCAAAAAAAAATATTATTTGTGTGGGAAAATTAAAAAGAAAAATGGAATTTTGCAAATTAGGAAGGTTTCGTTTTCACGCCGTATAATTTACGGTAAAAATGACATGTGTTCTTTATTCTTTGGGGCAATACAATTAAAATGATACCCATGATTACCTACCTTTAGGTATGCAACCTCACTGATCAGAAGCTGTTAAATATCACATGATTGAATGGGGCAGGAGTTTGCGTGTTTGGCTGCCAATCTATTCACTGTCTATGGGGCTTGGAAATGTTCAGATGTCTCAATAAATGCAACAGTGGTCGAGCATGTGGATTGCTGCTTTACTTGAGGGAAAACTGACCTTTATTTTTCTGATTGGTGGGGGAGTCAGCAGTTGGACCCCCACCAATCAGTTGGTTATCCTCTATCCTATGGACAGGTGATAAGCCTGTAAATATCATCTAAAGCTGAGGAAGTTAATAAACTATAAGCAAACAACAAAAAACGTGGTCTCAAAAGGCTGGAGGTGCTCAACCCCCCCAGTTGTGCATTTATACTGGGGGAGCAGATCCTGCCCTTGTAGTCCGTTGCTAGGGGCGATCCCCAGCATAAAAATGCATACAATGGAGGATGCCTGCAGCGGACTACAAGTGCCACAATAGAATCCTACACCAGATAGACTGTGTTGGCATTGGTGTGCGGGCTCTGGTATGTCCTTCATATAAGGATACACTGGCGAATGTCTCAATTTTAACATCAGTGTTGAGGGATAGCCAATGACATTGTATACATCTACCACAGTAGTGCACCCATATTCCTGTATTGAAGTTAATAAACTACTAGATGTGGAAAGTGAAGAAGAAAAGATATCCTCAAAAATGTTTGGTTTTAATAAATTTACCAATATTTATTGACATTTATTTATTGGTAAAATAATAAAACATTATGATAATGACATGTTTCTAGAGGTTATTGTCTCCCTTCCTCAGATTGCTGATGTACATCTATATTTTAGGAGTCCAGTGGGTGGTTCTACTCAATGACTGACAGCCTTCCTTGTATATTTACACAGATCCCAGATTAGGACCACCCACTGAATTCCTAAAATATAGATGTACATCAGCAATCTGAGGAAGGGAGACAATAACCTCTAGAAACATGTCATTGTCATAATGTTTTATTATTTTACCAATAAATAAATGTCAATAAATATTGGTAAATTTATTAAAACCAAACATTTTTGAGGATACTTTTTCTTCTTCACTTTCCCTCGTTACTGAATGTTTTCCCACAAAACTATATCAATCTATATATAAATGTAAAACATAACAGTAAAAATAATATAATAAAAAATTGTTATACATGTCAAGATAAAACATTGTCTATTCCACAATAATGTGTGTGCCGTTTAAGGAGCATGTTGAAAGCTATACTACCGTATTTTCCAGTGTATAATGTGACATTTTAACTCTGGAAAATGTTCCCAAAAGTCAGGGGTCGTCTTATACCCCGGGTGCTGCAGTCAGTGGGGCTGCCTGGCCACTGGGTCGTTCCCCCTGTGGGCATGGTGTCTCAGAGGCAGTGGTCGCCGACCGGCGCTATGCCAGTGTTAGGTTAGGGATCCACTCTGAATAGGTGGCCTTGACGTGGCGAGTGGGCTTGTACTTTTTGATCAAACTGTATACTAACAACCTGCTAGTTTTTTTATTTTTTATTATTATTCTGAGAAGCAAGGAGATCAAAATACAAATGGTGGATGTGCGGCTATGTTTCTCTATTTGTGTTGTACTAATGTGGGTAGTACCTAGAGGGGTAGTCTTACACGTTGAGTACATCCCAAACTCTATATTTTAACTGTAAAAGTTGGGGGTCGTCTTATAAGTATTTTCTTCTATTTCTAGCATATTTCATCTGCAAGTAAAACTTTGATGTGTACAAAATCAAATATGATTTTTTTCTGTTAGGAAGAAAAAGGGGTTTATAAAAATAAAACGTTTGCATTTACCTTTTGGCAATACATTAGACTCCTTACTAAAAAAAAAAAAAAATGGGGGAAAAGAATTAAGGAAAAAAAGACCCCTATAATCAAAGGAAATGCTGGAGCGACTCTGACCGCCTTCACCTGAGCACTGGATGGGAGTTTGCACAGTAACTGTAAACAGCGGGCTAATATTTAGGCAATAATTCATTTTTCAAGTTGACAGATATTGGCTCTGTAGGCAAAGGATAAGATAGAGGGTCTAGAAGAGATTATTACTTCTGCAGGAATCGAACTGTCATCAGCGAGAATGAAATACACAGCGTCCCAGAAAGAATGGATAGGTAATAGCGCACAGGAGCACAGAAGCCTATTAGGACTAAGGAAAGCATTATGGGGTCAAATGCATCTCCCACATGGAGGCTGAATTTATGCTTTTGTACTTAATTCTCTGTGGCAAGGGCAGTAAGGAAAGAGACAGGAAAAAAAGCCACAGGCACTGTGATGGATCAGTACTAAGGACGCTCGCTGCTTCCATCTCACGGAGGGACTTCATATAAGGAACATGTTGTTAGGTTAAAGTAACTCTACCAAGGATTTGTTCACCTTCACTGTAACCATCTCATTAACACTAAGTATTCAAGGCAACAAGCAACACTTCCTCCGAGCTTTATCTGGGTAGACAAACAACAAAAAAGTAGTAGTAAAAAAACAGCCGGCAGATTTTGTTGCAAATCTATAGCATGATCCACATAAGTGTCTGGCAGCAAATGTAACTACTTTACACTGAAGGTGCAATCTACGCAATAAAAACACGCATAGCCGATACAAAATACATTTTTTTACAAATTAACTTCTATTTAGAAATCATAATCCTTCCAGTACTTAGTTGTTGTATGCTCCAGAGGAAGTCATGTAGCTCTTTCCAGTCTGACCACAGTGCTCTCTGCTGCCACCTGTCTGTGTCAGGAACTTTCTAGAAAATGAGAAGCTCACTTAGGGGATTTGACCATGTTTCGGGAAGTTAATGACACAGACAAAAGCAACAGCAGAGAGCACTGTGGTCAGACTGGAATGAACTACACCACTTCATCGGTAGTATACAGCAGCTGATAAGTACTAAAAGAAGGTAGAAGTCATTTACAAATCTTTTACTGCATCTATTAGCAAAACAATCCTTCAGATTTTATTCATGCTGAAGCAGGGCTCCTCCATACCTCTTTGTACCTTTCAGCATGTATAAAATCTGAAGGATTGTTTTGCTACTAGACATGGCGAGAGCTTTCATCTACGTTTCTACTACTTCTATTGTCCACAGCTGCTTTTGTCTGTATGAGATTGCACCCCCTGAACAGGTCTACAGAGTTTGGAGATCAAAGCCGAACGGAGGGCCATTCATTTAGGAGTAATAGTGCTGAAGTGTTTATTTCTTGTTCCTCAATAACTTACAAATCTGTTTAACTTTCTGGCACCAGTTGATTTTACAATCTTTTTATTTTCTGCAGAGGACACTTTTAACACCCTATGTACCTAGCCAGACTACGGAACGGTGTTCTATTTTGTACCTCTGATAGCTTAGAGCAGTGTTTCTCAACCGCTTCTAGTGGGGAAGGATATACTGTGCACAGGCACCTGTTCCTTTTAATAAAAATAATTTCTAAATGTTATTTGATCCTGTTATTTGATCCAATTACACTAAACACATGAATGCTCCACTAGGAAAAGTGCTTATGTGTTCTCAATTGGAGGGCGGTAAGCTATTGCTATGTCCCCGAGAACAAATAATCAGGCAGTTGAAGTGTAACATGCTCGATCCTTCTCTCCTCCATCTTTAGCTGATGGGGTAAATTTAAAGGGGTACTCCGTTTTTTTTTTTTTTTTTTTTTTTTTTTTCTTTTAAATCAACTGGTACCAAAAAGTTAAACAGATTTGTAAATTACTTGTATTAAACAATCTTAACCCTTCAAGTACTTACCAGCTACACGGGAAGTTGAGTCGTTCTTTTCTGCCTTATCACAGTGCTCTCTGCTGCCACCTCTGTCTATGTCAGGAACTGTCTGGAGCAGGAGAGGTTTCCTATGGAGATTTGTTCCAACTCTGGACAGTTCCTGACATGGTGTCAAATGTAAAAACATGGGCGGACATCCGGAAAATATTCCGCTGTTTGAACGTAGCTTTATGCGGCTCTCTAAACAGAAAAAGTGTCATGGTGGGTGTTTAGCTTGTAGAATAGTATCTAGAATACCTATATGTTTTTACTGCCAGATAACTCCTTAAAAATACATGAACCTCATTATTACTCCAATATATATATTTCATGGAAGTCATTCTAGGTTTATAATGATGCATGAAGTGGCTTCAAATATAGTCCTATGCGTGTACAACTGCAAATCATCCAGGCTTTATAGATCAGCAATATGTATGTTTGCTCTCCTCTTTCCTACATGTTTATAAAGGTAGACATCCCCTACAGACAGATAATACAGTTCTCGGGACGTCACCTGAGATAATCATAGGTAATCAATAGCCGGCAACACACACTTGCCAGTCACGCAGACAGCTGTGTATAGGAAGCAGCGGGCTCTTTTATCAGATTGCTTTTGTGCTTTTCTCTGTCTGCGGTTTTGAGGTTTCTCGGTTTAATTGGAGAAATGCCCTATTCAACAAGACGCTGTCTACGGCACGTCAGGAGAACAGATCCTGGCAGCCTGTATGTACAGCAAATTTATTGCTGCAGAGAAATATGGGAATTATCCTACAGAAATTAAGGGAGAGCGGGTCAGATCTAAGATTGTCTTATAAAATTTGCAGTTATTTTTAACGTTTACGGAAGCCCTTCTGAGCCTTTCATTTGTGTGTCGTGATGTTGATGCTAAAGACCATTAAGAAACTTGAAAATTTTTTAGATTTATCATTGGTGACTAGTCAGCCATCTGATGTTTATGCAAGAGAAGGGTTGGGCAAGGTGGGTTTCAACAAGTGTGCCGCCAGCTGCTGCAAAACAAACTCCCAGCATGCCCAGACAGCTGGAGGCTGTCTGGGCATGATGGTCGTTGTAGTAGCTGAGAGCACCCTGATTGGGAAACACTGGTCTATGGGGCTAGTAAAACACTGACATCCTCCCCAAGAACTAAAGTATCAGGCAGTTAAAGCCCACCTTGCCCAACCCTTCTCTTTCATATCCATCAGGTTGAATAGACAATGAATGGAGTGCCAACTGGTACGTGCACTCCATTCATTCAGGGGAACAATTCTCCTCCGTTCCACAAGTTGCTCGGGATCTCAGTGGACCACAAACAATCAGCATGTTATTCCTTTATCCAAGGGGACAAACACAGATCAGTATTTTATCCCTATCCGAGTAGACATACCCCAGACAGGGGACGTCAGCAGAACATGTCTGTGCAAGGAATGCTTGGAAATGTGCTCTCTCGATAGACAGCAATGCATTATCGAGTGGATTTTGCAGAAAGAATTGACGTCACTTCTTTCTGTGAAGGCCTTAATTGGAATTTCTACGTCAGATGTTTCCACCACACTAATTCCGCCGTGTGTATGGAGGAGCAGAATTTTCAAGCTGATACCAGATACTAAAACATGTTTTTTTTTTTATTTCTAATGTGTATATTTCAAGGGGGCTGCAATAATGCCTGAGCTGTTTTAACAGAATTTAGGTATATACTGTACAGGCAGTATAATGTAAGACATAAGGTAAGACATGACCTATCTCAATCATGTGAATTAGAAAGAGTACGTGACCTGTGAGCTACAGCAATTGTATGTACCTCTGTTATCTATATACTGTGTCACCTTTTATATTAATCTTGTCTATGACGATAAGGCTATGTCCACATGATGGAATTTTTGCAGAATGTCTGCATGGAAAATTCTGCAGATAACGGGTACTAGGACCACTTTAAAATGTCTCATTAGACAGCAATGCATTTCTATGCAGATTTCGCAGGAAGAACTGACCAGTCAATTCTTCATGCCGGGCCTGAATCGGAAATTCCATGGTAAATGTTTCCTCTAAGGAAATTCCACCGCATGCATGATGCAGCAGAATCCTATTGAAAACAATGTGAAGGAGCCCCTAAGGCTTTCCTGCTATTTTTCTGTTTGTCATTTGTTGAGGCCACTGTATAATATTCATCGTCAGGGTGTATATGCTGCAATAAAAAAATAAAAATAAAAATAAAAATATGTTCACTTTAAGCCTTCTGGTGGAAATATTCAACTAATACTTCCTTGGTGTGTGAAATAAGGCAACTCGTCACATATGAGGTCAATGGGGCCTTATGGCTACATAGATGTGAAAAGGGCCTTACAGCTATGGTAGGAAACTGCAGTAACACACACGCAAAAAAAATAAAAAAATAAAAAATAAAAAAAATTGTAATACTGAACATAAAAAAATATCAGCTACAATGCTTCACAACACAACAAATGAGAAAGACATGTCAAAACTTTCAAATTTATATTCTCGGCTCATAATCCTGACATGACAGAAAATATAATAACTGCAAAGAGCCCAGACATCTCTGACATTTACGATCAAATCCCCCGGGGATTCCGTTTGATTGGATGATATACGGCCCAGGCCACGAGAACCAAGCAACATAATGAAGTAAGCAGGTATTGCAGCCCGCGTCTCTACTCTCCAACCTGAGATCACATCAATTAGATTAGGGCCTGCAGGAAGGAAAGCCTGGGATGTGACCACTTACATTACAGGACAATTATTTTATAAGAAGCCAAATAATATGCAGAGGGAACAACACAGGGCGGCTCCAAAAATTTCAAAAAAAATAATAATAATAATTATGATACCATTAGTAGTAGTGGTCGTATAAAACACTTAAAAATTCAGCATACTGCTTTAGATTTTTCAGAGAAATGCTTATCAAATAGGTATCACCATCTAAACTTAGATTTGCATCACACAGAATAAAAAAAAAAAAAAAAGATGCAAATCTTAGTGCAAAAAAGTGCGGGGTCCTTGGCAGGGGCATCCAGCAGTACAATTAACATATAAATAATTTAATTACCAGAAATTGCCCTAAACTATAGTGGGAACTTATGCACGCTTATAGTAGTGCTGGATAAAAGTGTGGGGCATGCTGATAGTAAAAGATTAAGGACAGAAAGCTGATAAGGCAATAAAGAAAATGATACCTGGCCTAGTCAATGGCTGTTTACAAAGTTATAAAATTATGTTTTACTTCTATGCTCAGTCATAGAGGGCAGGCAGCGCTGCAGCTTTTTATAGAGAAGTCAAAATGATGACAAATCCAGCCACAATCGAGATCTAATTGGCGATGGTGCTCCAGAGTGGTGGGAAAATGGGCATTTAAGGTAACTGTGAACACTTTGGGTTTGCTTGCTGTAGATTTACTGGTTGTTGTTGACTTTGTAACATATTTACAAACATTTTATATAAAAACAGCTTATAAACATAAAAGGATGAGAAAGAGAAGAAAGCAATATCACCTTGGCCACAATCTGCACTTCGTAATTTACATTTGTGCTCTATATTGGACCGGCACAACACCAGATAAACAGGTCACATCAAACTAATCTGATCAGACAAACCATCCTAACCAACGTCCAGCCAAACCCTGCAAGTGTCCACAAAGCCATCTGCATGCAGCGACACAACGAAGTGATCAGGTCACAACACTAATGTCCACTACTGTGCTCAGACTAAGCATTAACAACAAAAAACGACATATAAAAGTCATAGAATTTCACTCGCCTATCACGTTAGATTTTTTTTTTTATTTTTTTTTAGGTTTGTTGTTCCAAGACAACCAAGACAAATAATACCATATTTTTGTTTGGTGCGTCCTATACGGCGAATACACATTAAAACCGGCGGTCCCTGCGGCCATCAACAGCCGGGACCCACGGCTAATACAGGACATCACCGATCGCGGTGATGCCCTGTATTAACCCTTCAGACACGGCGATCAAAGTTGACCGCCGCGTCTGAAGCGAAAGTGACACTAACCCGGCTGCTTAGTCGGGCTGTTCAGGACTGCCGCGGTGAAATCGCGGCATCCCCCATAGCTTACAGGACACCGGGAGGGACCTTACCTGCCTCCTTGGTGTCTGCTCCGTGCCGGGATCCCCTGCATGGCTGGCGCTCTCCTTCGTCTTCGTTACGTTGTTGCGCACGCCGTCCCGTCATCCAATAGGCGGCGACGGAGAGCGAGGATACCGGGCAGCAGACGTTCCGGAGCGACGCGGACACCCCGGGGACGTGGCGACAGCGATGGAGGGCGACATCCAGGGCAGCGGTGACTAGCAGTGACTGATACGGAGCAGCGGGGACACGCGAGTACTACCTCCTATACCAGTTGTCTTCAACCTGCGGACCTCCAGATGTTGCAAAACTACAACTACAACTGCTGGGAGTTGTAGTTTTGCAACATCTGAAGGTCCGCAGGTTGAAGATCACTGTCCTATACTTTACATTGTATTTGGTTCAGAATCTTTATTTTCTAGATTTGTATGCTTTAAAATTGGGCGCGTCTTATATGCCTAAAAATACGGTAAATAAATACAGATAAAACGTAACACTTCAGACAAAACTGCTACACTGTGCCATTGTAGGATTTACACATTTTTAGGTTTCAACAATTATTTTTGCATAAAAAAGTAAATTCCAATATCATCCTACTATGGCTGGTTGGGAAACACTGCACTAAAGAATAACACCACATGTGAATATCTAAAGATAAATTTCCTATATAACCAGACAAGACTTGCCGTTCAGTATTCTAGGCAGGCGTAAACTATTTGAGGTCTTCCTCACTCAGACCTGTTTCTATTGTAATTTTTTGGTATTTTCAGATGGTGACAAGTTAATCTGTCGAACAATAATTATTGCAATAGGACTCAAATGTCTCGCTGCGTTATTGGATGAGGTTTTTATTGGCATTCTCTGCCTCTCATATTTCACAGATTCCAAGAGGAAAACAGTGAAAGAGAAATTAAGGGAGATATCAAAGAAAGGATCTTTAATTATTAAACCCAGAGAAGCAGTGCGTGTGGGAATAAGGCAATGTCACTGATTCCTGAATGAAGGCTAATTACGTTTGATGTCTGCGCTTTCTTTGAAGAGCGGATAAAACGGCGATGAACTCTAATCACAAGGTTTCATATTCTCGGAGGCTCTAATGCTCTGTAAATATTGATTTGACTCTGAATGGGAGATGGGTTTGGAATAAACCCCATAGCAATGTTAATTAGGATTAGTGAAAGTTGTGTGTTTTTGTTTATTCAGTCAAAACTTCCCATCGTCAACGGTTGTCTCCTTAAAATTCATAGAAATTGGACTGACAGCTTTACCTGACTCGTCAGCTCTGCAGAACCCAGCGCCGGTTATGCCATTTATTATCTGGTTATTAAGAGTTCTGAGAAATCATAAACCGTATGAATAAATGTTTCAGTGAGGGACTCAAAATCTGGCTACATAAAGTGCAGAATACCTGGGAGGGAAATGCATCAAGTGGGAACGTATTCATGTTTTTCAAATCTCTCCATTTTCATCAGGTTCAAACCAAATTACTGAATATTAAAAGAGGTTATCCAACCTTACAGATTTGATGGCCTATCCTCAGGTTAAGCCATCAATATTAGATTGGTACGGATCCAGCTCCCGTGCCCCCTGCTGACCGGCTGTTTCATAAAACTGCAGCACATCAGGGAGCACGGTAGCTTCTACAATGTTTATTTCTTCTTGTCTTTGCATCATTATATTATTTGCTGTGGCAGTACAAGGAACTGCAACGTATGGGGATGCAGGGGAAAGGAGAAAAACATTGGAGAAGCAGTAGTGTTCACAGGGGCGACATGGCCCCATTCAAAAAGTTCATTGGCTGGGATCTTTTATTGATAACCTATAATGAAAGGCCATCAATTACATAGGGCTGGGTAACCTCTAATAGAAGTAAGAGGAATTGGTGGTAGAGCTGATGTGACATGCCAAAAATCTCCATTTCTGTCTCTGCACATTCGCCCAGAAGCATTGTGGCATGTTTTCTGACAAGTCACATCAACTATGTTCACAGACACAAAAATGAGGCATACAAAGAAAAGAAGACTGTACCCTACTGTCAATCACGGAGGAGGCGCAGTAATATTTTGGGGCTGCTTTGCTGCATCTTGCACAGGATGTCTTGAATCTCTTCAGGGCACAATGAAATCTGAAGACTACCAAGGCATTCTGGGGGAAAACGTGCTGCCCAGTGTCAAGAAGCTTGGTCATCATCATAGGTCATGGGTCCTTCAACAAGATAATGACCCAAATAAACATCCAAAAATGGCTGAGAGCAAAACAATGGAATATTGTGAAGAGGCTTCAATGAACTCTGATCTGAATCCTGTAGAAAATCTGAAGATGGAGCTTAACCTTGCGGTCTGGAGAAGACACCTTCACACCTGAGACAGCTGGAGCAGGATCTTATGAGGAGTGGGCCAAGATACCTGCAGTCTGGAGTAGACACCTTCACACCTGAGACAGCTGGAGCAGGATCTTATGAGGAGTGGGCCAAGATACCTGCAGTCTGGAGAAGACACCTTCACACCTGAGAAAGCTGGAGCAGTATATTATGAGGAGTGGACCAAGATACCTGCAGTCTGGAGAAGACACCTTCACACCTGAGACAGCTGGAGCAGGATCTTATGAGGAGTGGGCTTAGATACCTGCAGTCTGGAAAAGACACCTTCACACCTGAGACAGCTGGAGCAGTATATTATGAGGAGTGGACCAAGATACCTGCAGTCTGGAGAAGACACCTTCACACCTGAGACAGCTGTAGCAGGATCTTATGAGGACTGGGCCAAGATACCTGCAGTCTGGAGAAGACACCTTTACACCTGAGACAGCTGGAGCAGGATCTTATGAGGAGTGGGCCAAGATACCTGCAGTCTGGAGAAGATATCTTCACACCTGAGACAGCTGGAGCAGGATCTTATGAGGAGTGGGCCAAGATACCTGCAGTCTGGAGAAGACACCTTCACACCTGAGACAGCTGGAGCAGGATCTTATGATGAGTGGGCCAAGATACCTGCAGTCTGGAGAAGACACCTTCACACTTGAGACATCTGGAGCAGGATCTTATGAGGAGTGGCCAAGATACCTGCAGTCTGGAGAAGACACCTTCACACCTGAGACAGCTGGAGCAGGATCTTATGAGGAGTGGGCCAAGGTACCTGCAGTCTGGAGAAGACACCTTCATACCGGAGAAAGCTGGAGCAGGATCTTATGAGGAGTGGGCCAAGATACCTGCAGTCTGGAGAAGACATCTTCACACCTGAGACTGCTGGAGTAGGATCTTATGAGGAGTAGGACAAGATACCTGCAGTCTGGAGAAGACATCTTCACACCTGAGACTGCTGGAGTAGGATCTTATGAGGAGTAGGACAAGATACCCTACACACCTGAGAAAGTTGGAGTAGTATCTTATGAGGAGTGGGCCAAGATACATGATGACAAGAGCAGAAGTCTCATTGAGAGATACAGAATTCTCTGGACTGTAGTGACTGCCCCAAAAGATTGTGCAACAAAATATAACATTCAGATACCATAATTTTTGTCCAGGCCAGTTTTATCAATTTGTGTTTTTTTTTATTTATTTTTTTATAATTCTGCTGAACCCCAATCCAAAAGAAATGTTTGATTTTAATTAGTTGATTTTCAACTTCACCTAGATGGCATATTACAAAAAATTCTCATGAATGCATCTAGTACAGTCCATGGGCTATTCTAAAGAAATACATTTTTAGGATCCTTGAAGCATTTTACATTGCATAAACCAGCCTTGAACAATCTAAGTAACTAAAAAAATAAATAAATACGGTAAATAGAAAGCTAAAATAATTTTGGAGAAGCTAAATTTAGAGATGCACAGCAGGTGGGCTGAGGCTAGAATTAGGATGAGAAATTGTTTGTGACATGCAAATGTCTATAATAACACGCCATTCCTCACGCTCATTTACTTTATAATGAAAACCCACAAAATCTTCATTAAACATGGAGTAGTTTCCATAGAATTGAACAAAATAAAGTTCTGGAGCATTTGAGTAAAATTGAGTGTAACAAATGGTACTCCGTATTCAAGAAATGTATTCTAAGCAGGCAATTACACTAAATGAGATTAATGAACGCAACTGTCAACGTCAGAGTTATTAAGTCACCGCAGAGACAGGAATATCAATAACAAAAAAAGTTTCTTTAATGTTATCTCTAGAGGATATTTTCTAAAAATGACCACTTAAATAGGCTTTTCCGGATTTCCTATGCATTTAAAAAATCTGTTTAACTGCAGCCTGGACTCTTAGAGAATGAATGAGAGTCCTGCTTTACCCTGCCCACACAGAGTGTCCGCTCCTCCTGTAGGAGTCTATATATGGGAAGAGCTCTCAGTCAATATCTTAGTGTGGGCTTAGGAGTACATGAATATATCCCATTAGAAGGGGCAAGGCTCAAGAAGAAAATGTGTGGCAAAATTTATACTAATACTTTTGGCACACACTATCGGTATAATCTCAGTCAACTAATTGTATAAACTATTAAAACAGTATTTAAAGATGTGCAAAACTTAAACAGCATCTGCCACTGTGAAAAATGTACCAGCCATACAGTGGTATATCAGCCTGTTTGGGCAATAAATACCCTGTGAGATAGTGCCATTAGACAGTGAAAATGTTGAGTGGACACGCTAAGTTTTTACTGTCTAAGGTCCCTTTTACACGTGGCGATTATCAGCTGAACAGTCCAATATAGCCCTGTGTAAGAATGCCAGCGTTCTGCCGACAAGCAAATGTTTATGGTCGTCTTGACCCCACAAGAATAATCATTGCTCGTTGGGTGCATATCTCCAGATGTAAAAAAAAAGAGGACACAAAGACAAATATTGATGGTACAAAGGGATGCACAACTAATTAACAATTATTCAGGTAGCCCTGCCTGCATGATGGTCTACGAGATCATTGCTCAATTACAGAGAGGCTTGGGCCATTTAATTGGGCCCTAAGGCTTCGTAAATCTGTCCCTATATGTTGCCCTCAAATAGCGTAGACTAGGAGGTCTGACAAATAGATGCTAAAGAATTAATGTTAGTATATTTTGGGAAAGGGGAGGAGGTACAGTGAAACAGACCATCAAAAACTGCATTGGAAAGTGGTCTACTAAAAGCGCTGGAAAAGTATTACTGTAATTTGCCATACATTAGACAACATAATAAATGCTGGCACTCTACTAGCGAGTGGCTTCAAGCATTGTATAGTTCTTGAATGCACCAGTCCCCCAAAAGACCATCTCCACCTGAAACTAAACAAAAGATGCAAGTGGACATATTGTGATAGTCTCTTGAAAAACATCTATACATATGATAGACGATTACACAGTCTTAAAGTTTGGAGTTTGGTATATATATGTATTTTTTTAATATGACTTGGATTTACATAAAAATAGTCCATATTTTTAAGCTCCCTACAAGTCTTTTTACAGGAGTCTAGGTCATTATCTGCATAAGATTTCCTTAACCATTGAAGAGAAGAGAAATTATTCAAAGTGATCAAAGGAAAAGCTCACATCCAACTTGCAAGATTCACAAAACCTACCAATTCAACAGGAATTAAATATAATTACAGACTACTCTGGGGGAAATATGATACAAGGACATATATCTTTCGAGCACACAAAGAATCCTCCTTTTGTCCTACTTTAAATAATATAAGATGCTCTGTGAAAAGGGTAAGCCCTGTTAGTCGTAGCGAAGCCCATAATAAAGTGGACTTATCATTACGGCCTAATTCAGACACTACAATTGAGACTTTGGGGGGAGGGAATTTATTACGATAACATTATGGGTTTCACGCATGGGACAGAAATTGTTGAACTTTTCAGTCCAAAGGTTTCACGAGTGTCTAAATTTACATGTTTCCAAAGAAAATTTCATCATTTATGTCTTATCTCCTGACAATGACAACATTCAAAGAACAAATCTAAGGCAAATGGGAAGTAACAAAGACGCGTTTACAAAGTCTTTTCCATCTGGTCAAGAAGTCAACGTAAACCCAGAAGAAGACAGGTAGCAATTCCACATTAAAGACAACACAAAATAAACTAGGGTGGCAGTATTCAATACATGACACATAGACCTTCTAACAAAAAAAAGTGCTCATCATTAAACATGGAAAGTACAAGAAAATCGTGTGAACGCAAACGTGCACTCTGTCCAACTCCAGCTGAGAGAAAGGCTGAGGATATGCCAAATGCCTTTTATTCCATTTATTAATGTCATTAGCCAGATTTCACTCAAAAACTTGGCCTACATATATGTCCCACAGGATGCTACTTTTGGGGCTCCTTGAGGAATTTCTAATGGTGGAGCTCAATTGAAATCACTATCCAATGTCTGTCTCATAGGTACTTTGTTGCCTGTATCAATTGCCAGAAAAACACTCACTTACCTAATAAGCCCTACTCTGTGCCCAGAAAATCAGAACAGAAGTGGAAAAAACCCGTAAAGCTTCAAGTGCAATTACAATAATCATAGAAATCTGTGAGAATTGTCAGTGAAGAAGAACAAACCCTCACCTAGCTGTATGGCCGCCATTCTTGTTAAGAGGCACAAAGTTGGTCTTCCTCCATCCCATGTGGTGTAACTAAAAAATTTTCATTATCTTTCTTGTAAAGAAAGATAATGCGCCCCCTCCCATAGGTGCCCCCCTCAAGCCACGCCCCCTCCTATAGACTGATGGGGCGTGGCATAACATCGTGAGAGGCGTGGCCGTGACATCACATCACAGCATTCTAAATAAACACTGGGTGCGCACAGAGATCGCGGGGGTCCCAGCTGTGGTACACCCGTGATCAGACATCTTATCCCCTTTCTTTTGGATAGGGGATAGGATGTCTAGAGGCGGAGTACCCCTTTAACATGACTGTTAATGTCTATGCTGTTAAGCAAGCAAAACCATTCTGTAGTATTTTCATCAAAATCGTACAGTCAACTGAAAATCCTGCCCATCACGCACTGGCATCCACATGCTGAAGTCACAACATGGGAACATACCCTTTATCTCACTGAATAACTTCATGCAACTTAGGAAGCAGAATGCAAGGGTGTATACTAAAGGACACAGACAGCTACAACATCAGCATAGTAAGAAGGGAACAGGGATGAAAAAAAAAATAAAATAAATAAAGAAAAGGGCCGGCAACATGACATGTTCATCAGGCCGCCGTACTCCTTTCCACATACAGACTTGACATTTAAAAAGAAAAAAAAAAGAAAAATTATATATATATATATATATATATATATATATATATATATATATATATCTCTATATCTCTATATCTCTGTAGTCAGTTTTTTTCATCTTCATTCCTTCTCTTTTGTAGGAATGATAAGATTTGTGCAATGAAAGGTTATCTTTGTGACAGAGAGAACCGCTTTTCATAGACAAATATGTGGCGGTATTGTTTCCCATCAGATTTGGACAAGGTTATCTGTGCCATGATGCAATTGAAGTCTCATTTCCTGGAAAGGGATTTTCAGCCGAACATTTATTCCCTGCTTTAAAAAATAATGCATGTAATTATACGTGCCCTGCCAAAGCCAATGGAAGCGAGTAGCTTGTGTAATAAAGCAGCCAACACGTGAGTGCCACTCACTGTACCCCTGCCCGTCCTGTACAAAAGCTGCATGGCTTACTTAGTTACTTTGTCCTAATAAAAGTCACCAAGAAGAAGACGAATACCGAAAGAGCAAAAGAAGATGAATACCGAAAGAGAATTAGGAAAAAGGAATAGGAGCCGAGCTAAACCTGTAACCAGGGACAAGTGAGAATTGGAGTCATTGATCACATTCTGACACTTCTTTTTCAGCAGTAAGTGGAGCTAATGTGCAGACGTTCCAAAGATATGCGCAGAAAGTTGAAGTGAAAACTTTGTAGTTAATTATGAGGCGGTTACCGCTACTTCAAAGCAATAAGTGCTACAGAGAAAACACAGATAAGAGGCAAATGAAAGTGAGAACTTCATCGTAGGACATTAGCGCTTCTTTAAAATAACAATATGGCTTGGTGCACAAGAAAACCTTCTAGATGTGTACGGCATGTGTGAGTGCCCTCCGCCTCTGTTTTCTAAAGAAAATGATATTAGAGGAAACCATCTTTTACATGACCACATCCCAATTACACTGTGATTATTTGCTTTATATCATGTGAGAGGAGAATAAATAACCTTTACCAAACAGAACGGGTCTGTTCTAATGTTCAGACTTTTATGCAACTTTTTAAATCAAACTCAGCAATGGATTGAAAAATAAGTGAAAGTCTGCCAGTCATTTCAGGTGACTTGTTGGGATAAGTGTGTACATGAGAAGCAGCACTATTTCTGGCCATTATATAATATTAATATATGATATTTGTTAGCATATTTCTGCTCCACAGGCTTCATCTCTATTTTGTAGTTCTCCCAGAGCTGTTGGATGGAGCTTCCTCCACCCTTCTTAGATTTCTATTGTTTATCTTGCAGACACAGGACAAGGTTGAACTTACATGACTGGAACCCTAGCTATGCTTTTATTTCTCTTCCCATCCTCTATATTAGTAGATTATAGATCGTAATAGTTTTAAGGGCTCATTTGGTGACAAATTTCCTTTTATTCAGCTATGTAAAAGTAATCAACTTTATCTATTATACCAACTTTATCTATTTTATTCAGTTTCTAAGAATGTTGACTGACCATTAAAACAGTTGTATTCAAAACCAATAATGTTTGTTACTAATTAATGTTTCTTTACTATAGAGGGCAGGGAGGCATGGTGGTAAATATTGTATGATTTAAAACGTGTTCCTGACATATATAAAAGGGCAAAACCTGGTGAGAGGTTCCATTTAAAGGGGTATCGAACATCAGGTAGCTTTAGTAATTAACCCCTTCATGACTCTGGGTTTTTACGTTTTTGCACTCTTGTTTTTTCCTCTTTACCTTTAAAAAATCATAACTCTCAATTTTGCGCATAAAAATCCATATGATGGCTTATTTTTGCACCACTAATTCTACTTTGTAATGACATCAGTAATTTTACCCAAAAATCTACGGTGAAATGGGAAAAAAAATTATTGTGCGACAAAATTGAAGAAAAAACACAATTTTGTAAATTTTGGGGGCTTCTGTTTCTACATAGTACATTTTACTGTAAAAATGACACCTTCTCTTTATTCTGTAGGTCCATACGGTTAACCCCTTAAGGACTCAGCCCATTTTGGCCTTAAGGACTCAGACAATTTAATTTTTACGTTTTCATTTTTTCCTCCTCGCCTTCTAAAAATCATAACTCTTTTATATTTTCATCCACAGACTAGTATGAGGGCTTGTTTTTTCCGCGACCAGTTGTCCTTTGTAATGACATCACTCATTATATCATAAAATGTATGGCGCAACCAAAAAACACTATTTTTGTGGGGAAATTAAAACGAAAAACGCAATTTTGCTAATTTTGGAAGGTTTTGTTTTCACGCCGTACAATTTCTGGTAAAAATGACATGTGTTCTTTATTCTGAGGGTCAATACGATTAAAATGATACCCATTATTATATACTTTTATATTATTGTTGCGCTTAAAAAAAAATCACAAACTTTTTAACCAAATTAGTACGTTTATAATCCCTTTATTTTGATGACCTATAACTTTTTTATTTTTCCGTATAAGCGGCGGTATGGGGGCTCATTTTTTGCGCCATGATCTGTACTTTTCTTTGATACCACATTTGCATATACAAAACTTTTAATACATTTTTTATAATTTTTTTTAAATAAAATGTATTAAAAAAGTAGGAATTTGGGACTTTTTTAATTTTTTTTCGTTCACGCTGTTTACCGTACGGGATCATTAACATTTTATTTTAATAGTTCGGACATTTACGCATGCGGCGATACCAAATATGTCTATAAAAAATGTTTTTTACGCTTTTTGGGGGTAAAATAGGAAAAAAACGGACGTTTTACTTTATTGGGGGAGGGGATTTTTCACTTTTTTTTTACTTTTACTTTTACATTTTTTTTTACACTTGAATAGTCCCCATAGGGGACTATTCATAGCAATACCATGATTGCTAATACTGATCTGTTCTATGTATAGGACATAGAACAGATCAGTATTATCGGTCATCTCCTGCTCTGGTCTGCTCGATCACAGACCAGAGCAGGAGACGCCGGGAGCCGCACGGAGGAAGGAGAGGGGACCTCCGTGCGGTGTTTTGAATGATCGGATCCCCGCAGCAGCGCTGCGGGCGATCCGATCGTTCATTTTAATCGCGAACTGCCGCAGATGCCGGGATCTGTATTGATCCCGGCACCTGAGGGGTTAATGGCGGACGCCCGCGAGATCGCGGGCGTCGGCCATTGCCGGCGGGTCCCTGGCTGCGATCAGCAGCCGGGATCAGCCGCGCATGACACGGGCATCGCTCCGATGCCCGCGGTTATGCTTAGGACGTAAATGTACGTCCTGGTGCGTTAAGTACCACCTCACCAGGACGTACATTTACGTCCTGCGTCCTTAAGGGGTTAAAATGATCCCCTACTTATATAGGTTTGATTTTATCGTACTTCTGGAAAAAATCATAACTACATGCAGGAAAATTTATGTGTTTAAAATTGTCATCTTCTGAACCCTATAACTTTTTTATTTTTCCGCTTACCGGGCGGTATGAGGACTCATTTTTGGGCCGTGATCTGAAGTTCCATTTTTGTATGGATCTGACTTTTTGATCGATTAAAAAAAAAAAATTTCTATGATCTAAAAAGTGACCAAAAAGACGCTATTGTGTACTTTGCAATTTTTGGGCGCATACGCCATTGACCGTGCGGTTTCATTAAAGATATATTTTTATAATTCAGACAATTCCACATGTGGCAATACCACATGTTTATTTACACTTTTTTTTTTAAATTGGGAAAAGGGGGGTGATTCTTACTTTTATTAGGGAAGGGGTTAAATGATCTTAATTCACTTTTTTCTCGCAATATTATAGCCCCATAGGGGACTATAACATGCAGTAAATTTGATCTCTCATTACTGTTCAACGCTATGCCATAGCATAGTATTGATCAGTGTTTCTGCCGCTTGACTGCTCATGCCTGGATATCAGGCTCAGAGAAGTCATTCGGCAATCGGACACCGAGGAGGCAGGTAAGGCACCCTCCTCATGTCCTCCACCTGTTCGGGACGCCTTGATTTCGCCACTGCAGTCCCAAACAGCCCACTGAACTACCCGGCACTTCTTAGCTTTCACCCTAGATGCGGCGATCAACTTTGAACACTGCATTTAAAGGGTTAATCGCGCGCGGCACAGAGATCAGTGCCAAGCGCTATTAGCCAGGGGTCTCGGACCTAAAGGGTTAATAGTGTGCGGCACAAAGATCAGTGCCACGCGCTATTAGCCACGGGTCTCGGCCGTTGCTAGGTGTCAGGCCCGACCGGCTATGACACTGGGTCAAACCGTGGCCCTGAGTTCTAGAAAGGGAAAGGACCCAGGATGTACCAGTATGTCTTGGGTAGGGAAGGGGTTAAGTGTCATATAGTAATGGACATGCTTACCAAGGATCTGTGCTTGTGTTGGTGGTAAATAGCCGTGTCCTGTGTCCCTCATTACTCTATTGGCATGCTTTTTTTTTAAAACTGGCTACTTGTCGTTTTTGTAGCCTCCCTCAGACAACAATCTGTAGTTTGAGACTTGCATACTTCTTTTCCTCCCACACAGCAGTCGCCCCAACCATTGCAGCCCAGCCCTGCTGCCTTTGATCACGACTTGCCCGACATCAACAGACATACAAGCTGTGGATCTGTGTGAGGATGAATGCACATGTGCCCCGGTAACATCATCGGGCGGCTGGCTTTACACACAACAGGCGATGCAGCCAAGCCCCCTTTCAGCACCTGACTTGTGATGTATTGTCTGGGGCTGCACAGCAAGCTTGGAAAGGTCCGAGACCATACTTATTTTGCAATAAAAAATAATGAACTTCCGGGGAATAAAATGACAAAGATTCAGTAGCAGCCACCAAACACAGGTAGGTGAAGTATATGAGTGAGGGTGCATTCACAACCCGTTTTTGCAATACAGTTCCCGTATACATTTTCAATGTGAAAACCGTATGGAACCGTATTGAAAACTGTATTTTTGGTCCGGGTCAAAAACTGTAATAAACGGTATACTTTTAGTCCGGTTTTGAGTAATCAGTTTTTCCTCAAAAACCTGATACGGGAACTGTATTGCAAAAACATGGTGTGAATGCAGCCTAACTAGACTAACTTGCAGCACTTTTCTCATATTCAAAGAACCAAAAACCCCGGAATGAAAGCTCACATTAGCATTGAGGTTTCCTCTTATTTTTTGTGGAATTTTTGTGGCATAATTGCAATCTCTTTTCATCCAGGTTCATTTCTTTCCTGGATGAGGCTATGAGCAAATTGTGAATGTGAAGCCAAGCAATGAAACACAGAAAGCTATTCTGGCGCCAGTAAAAGCGACTAAACCCCTTCTGGAGATCTCAGCAGTTAACAAGATTTTTATCAACTGGTTGTAGCTGACACCAGTGAACGCTGCTCAGAGCCAATATTCTCCTGTCAAAGCTCAACAATAATACAGGATGGCCGTATGGAGCAAGGACACACCAAGACTGATAAGACTAAACAGAAGGATAAGAGCATAATCGGACACAGTGGGAAATGAGGACATGTAGGAAAAATGATTGTTTATTTTATATACATACAGATGTAATAGTGTATATCGGGATATCCTGATGCACCAGAGATCAAGAAAAAGGCCAGTAAGGATATGTTTCCACTTTTTTGGGGGGCAAAAACGCCAATAAAAACGCCCATTCTGCCGCATTGCTTTTTTTTGGGTGAAAAAACAATGTGGCCAGATGTTAGCTGCAAGTAAATAGGTAACTGCAAAATGCCATATCCACTCGGCGTTTTTCAGTTTGGCTTTTTTTTTATCCTTTTGGCGTTTTTCTGCTATTTTGGGCAGTTTTTCAAAAACGACCTCTTGTTGAGACTGGTGTTTTTTTCGGGAAAATCTTGGTGTCTTCCTCCCATAGAAGTCTGTGGGAGTGAAAAAACGTCAAGAAAAATGCCATGTGGGTTTTAACTTACGCGTTTTTGCAGGCGGTTTTTATTCTTTTTTGGACTTTAGCGATCCAAAAAAGTGATGGAGATACCTTTTTTATAAAAAATTTTGTAGGGTACCATTTAAAAAAAAAAAAAACGATAAAGATACAGTAGTGATTGAAAAAATTGTACAGGGTGGCCATTTATATGGATACACCTTAATAAAATGGGAATGGTTGGTGATATTAACTTCCTGTTTGTGGCACATTTGTATATGTGAGGGGAGAAACTTTTCAAGATGGGTGGTTACCATGAAATCCATTTTGAAATCTGCCATTTTGAATCCAACTTATGTTTTTTTTCAATAGGAAGAGGGTCATGTGACACATCAAACTTATTGGGAATTTCACAAGAAAAACCATGATATGCTTGGTTTTAACGTAACTTTATTCTTTCATGAGTTATTTACAAGTTTCTGACCACTTATAAAATGTGTTCAATGTGCTGCCCATTGTGTTGGATTGTCAGTGCAATCCTCTTCTCTATATACTGCTATATACTACTAAATACACTGCAGGAGAAATGCTAGCACAGGCTTCCAGTATCCGTATACACTGCTATATACTACTATATACACCGCAGGAGAAACGCTAGCACAGGCTTCCAGTATCCGTAGTTTCAGGTGCTGCACATCTCGTACTGACCCACGACGACCAATCCACTTTCCAGGAAACTGTTCATCTAGGAATGCTCGGACCTGACACCCATAATGTGGTGGTCACCATCTTGCTGGAAAAACTCAGGGAACGTGCCAGCTTCAGTGTATAAAGAGGGAAACACATCATCATGTAGCAATTTCGCATATCCAGTGGCCTTGAGGTTTCCATTGATGAAGAATGGCCCCACTATCTGTGTACCCCATATACCACACCATACCATCAATTTTTGTGTTCCAACAGTCTTGGAGGGATCTATCCAATGTGGGTTAGTGTCAGACCAAAAGCGGTGGTTTTGTTTGTTAACTTCACCATTCACATAAAAGTTTCCTCATCACTGAACAAAATTTTCTGCGTAAACTGAGGGTCCTGTTCCAATTTTTGTTTTGCCCCTTCTGCAGCACCTGAAACTACGGATACTGGAAGCCTGTGCTAGCATTTCTCCTGCGGTGTATATAGTAGTATATAGCAGTGTATATGGATACTGGAAGCCTGTGCTAGCATTTCTCCTGCGGTGTATATAGTAGTATATAGCAGTGTATACGGATACTGGAAGCCTGTGCTAGCATTTCTCCTGCGGTGTATATAGTAGTATATAGCAGTGTATACGGATACTGGAAGCCTGTGCTAGCATTTCTCCTGCAGTGTATATAGTAGTATATAGCAGTGTATACGGATACTGGAAGCCTGTGCTAGCATTTCTCCTGTGGTGTAGCTATCAGTGTGTGAAGAGTGGGAGAAGAGGATTGCACTGACAATCCAACACAATGGGCAGCACATAGAACACATTTTATAAGTGGTCAGAAACTTGTAAATAACTCATGAAAGAATAAAGTTACATTAAAACCAAGCACATCATTGTTTTTCTTGTGAAATTCCCAATAAGTTTGATGTGGCACATGACCCTCTTCCTATTGAAAAAACAAAAGTTGGATTCAAAATGGCCGCCATGGTCACCACCCATCTTGAAAAGTTTCCCCCCTCACATATACTAATGTGCTACAAACAGGAAGTTAATATCACCAACCATTCTATTAAGGTGTATCCATATAAACGACCCACCCTGTATTTAAATAAATTTATCTTTTGAAAACAAAATTTTAATTTTTAAACAGGGATCAATTTGTGTGCGCGGGCAGGGCACTAAAAATCTAGCCGACAATAATAAAAATGTAGTGTGTGTTTTTTTTAACTTTTTTTTGGTAGTACTACTACTCCCAGCATGGAACACATTGTTCCATGATGGGAGTAGTAGTACCTGTACTAATTAACAGATCGCCCATTGCGATCCTCCTGTATAATGTATAGATGTGGCGGCCGCTCTTCTACGGTCCCCTGCACTGCCGTGTATATACACCTATTCATATTTTCCGAAGAGAGCTGTGATTGGCAAGATGGTTCCAGCCAATCACAACTCTCTGTGGGAAATATGAATAGGTGTATATATACGTCAGTGCAGAGGACCATATAAGACCGCCCACATCCATTATACAGTAGGATCACAGATGGTGTCAGCAGTGACACTCGCTGCAATCTGGTTATATATCTACTGCCCAGTAAGAACTTACAGTGAGCCTGCAATGTGTATACGATATACACACTGGTGGCTCACTTTACCCCTTGCTGAGCTGTGCGCTATGCGCCAGCCCAGAAAGGAAAGAGTTAACTTACACTGCTGGACAGTGTAGGTTAGAAACATAGAATATGTCGGCAGATAAGAACCATTTGGCCCATCTAGTCTGCCCAATAATCTGAATCCTATCAATAGTCCCTGGCCCTATCTTATATGAAGGATAGCCTTATGCTTATCCCATGCATGCTTAATCTCCTTCACTGTATTTGCAGCGACCACTTCTACAGGAAGGCTATTCCATGCATCCACTACTCTCTCTGCCCCTCTAATTTAAAACTATGTCCTCCTGTGGTAGTTTTTGATGTTTTTTTATCTCCTCTCCTCCTTTACCGTGTTGATTCCCTTTATGTATTTAAAAGTCTCTATCATATCCCCTCTGTCTCTTCTTTCCTCTATATATGTTAAAGGGGTTATCAAGGAAAAAACTTTTTTTTATATATCAACTGGCTCCAGAAAGTTAAACAGATTTGTAAATTACTTCTATTAAAAAATCTTAATCCTTTCAGTACTTATGAGCTTATGAGTTATTTTCTGTCTAAGAGCTCTCTGATGGCATGTGTCTTAGGAACCGCCCAGTTTATAAGAGGTTTGCTATGGGGATTTGCTTCTAAACTGGGCAGTTCCCGAGACACGTGTCATCAGAGAACACTTAGAAAAGAACAACCTTAACTTCAGAAGCTCATAAGTACTGAAAGGATTAAGATTTTTTAATAGAAGTAATTTACAAATCTGTTTAACTTTCTGGAGCCAGTTGATATATATATAAAAAAAAGTTTTTTCCTGGATAACCCCTTTAAAGGGGTACTCCGCCCCTAGACATCTTATCCCCTATCAAAAGGATAGGGGATAAGATGTCAGCTTGCCGCGGTCCCGCCGCTGGGGAGTCCGGGGATCCCCGCTGCGGCACCGTGCTATCATTACAGCACAGAGCGAGTTCGCTCTGCACGGAATGACGTGCGATACAGGGGACGGAGCAGCGTGATGTCATGGCTCCGCCCCTCGTGACATCACGGCCCGTCCCCTTAATGAAAGTCTATGGCAGGGGGCGTGACGACCGCCACGCCCCCTCCCATAGACTTGTATTGAAAGGGGCGGAGCTGTGACATCACAAGGGGCGGAGCGATGACCTAACAATGCTCCGGCCCCTGTATTGCCCGTCATTACGTGCAGAGCGAACTCGCTCTGTGCTGTAATGATAGCGCAGTGCCGCAGCGGGGATCCTGCAATCCATGTACTAGTTTAGTATCTTCTCTGAACTCTCTCTAGAGTATCTATATCCTTTTGGAGATACGGCCTCCAGTACTGCGCACAATACTCCAATTGAGGTCTCACCAGTGTTCTGTACAGCGGCATGAGCACTTCTCTCTTTCTACTGCTTATACCTCTCCCTATACATCCAAGCATTCTGCTAGTGTTTCCTGCTGCTCTATTACATTGTCTTCCTACCTTTAAGTCTTCTGAAATAATTACTCCTAAATCCCTGTCCTCAGATACTGAGGTCAGGACTTTGTCAAATATTCTATATTCTGCCTGAGGGTTTTTACGCCCCAGGTGCATTATCTTGCACTTATCCACATAAAATTTCAGTTGCCAGAGTTCTGACCATTCATCTAGTTTTCCTAAACCCTTTTCCTTTTGGTGTATCCCTCCAGGAACATCAACCCTGTTACATATATTTGTGTCATCAGCAAAAAGACATACCTTATCATTGAGATCTTTTGAGATATCACTAATCAAGATATTAAACAAAATTGGTCCCAGTAACAAGACCTTGCTCTGAATATTCTCCATTGACTACAACCCTCTTGTCTGTCACTCAGCCACTGCCTAATCCACTCAACAATATGGGAGTCCAAGCTCAATGACTGTAGTTTATTGACAAGTCTTCTATGGGGGACAGTGTCAAAAGCCTTACTAAAATCTAGATATGCTAGGTCTACTGCCCCTCCGTCATCTATTATTTTAGTCACCAAGTCAAAAAAAATCAATAAGATTTGTTTGACATGATCTCCCTGAAGTAAACCCATGTTGCTTTTCATTTTGCTATCCATGGGATTTTAGATGTTCCACAATCCTATCCTTTAGTAGGGTTTCCATTAATTTCCCCACTATTGATGTCAGACTTACTGGCCTATAGTTGCTTGATTCCTCCTTACTACCTTTCTTGTGAATGGGCACGACATTTGCTAATTTCCAATCTTCCGACATTCCCTTTGGGCGGTATACACTATATACAGCTATCTATAGATATATAGATGTATATAGCTGTATATAGTGTATACAGAAGAAGAAGTCCGCTTACTTCCCTCCAGTCCCGGCTTGGTCTGTGTAGCTTCGCCCCTAGTGATTACGTCATCAGGAGCAGAGCTTCAGACGGGAGCCAGGCTGGTAAGGGTGTGAGGTTCTGTTTACATTGTACATTTTGTAAAATGTGAACAGACCCTGCCAGTGTTCTACCAGACAGGGAGACTCCAGCTGTTGCTGAACTACAACTCACAGCATGCCCAGATAGCCAAAGGCTGTCTAGGCGTGCTGGTAGTTGTAGTTTTGCAACAATTGGAGGCTCCCTGTTTGGGAAGACATTGCATTATGGGCGCTCTCCCCAGCGGACAGCGCCTAAAATGTCCTTATTTTTTGTGTTTTTTTTCTTCTGGTTTCAGATCAGTGTATGCAGAGGATTATCATGGATTTGGAAGACTTCTGCAGATGAACTGGATTTTTCTTTTAATAAAACAGCTAACGAGGGCTGTGGGTGTATTTTTAAAACAAAATAATGTTTCCAGTGTGTCGTGTTTTTTTTTTTTTTTTTTGAATTTTCAGGTTTAGTAGTGGAAGCCGTCTTATTGACTGAATTCATTACTTAGCCAGGGCTTGCCGTTGGCCCCAAAAGTAGCTAGCACTAACCCCCCCAATTATTACCCCGGTACCCACCGCCACAGGGGTACCAACAGGCCTGGAGTGTCAAAAACGGCATTCCTGGGTCTAGGTGGTAACAGGCTGGCGTTATTTAGGCTGGGGAGGGGCAGCAACTATTGTCCTCGCCCACACTGGTAACGTCAGGCTTGGTTGGTATCTGGCTGAGAATAAAAATACAGGGAACCCTATGCTTTTATTAATTTTTTTTATTTATTCATTCTTTTAAAACGCGTAGGGTTCCCCGTATTTTTATTCTCAGCCAGATACCAGCCAAGCAGCAACAGTCTGACATTACCAGGGTAACTTCAGGAGTGCAGTATAATCTCTGACCCCTCCAGGTATCAAGATTAAGCTGTCTACATTTGTAGCACGGACAAGTATGTATTACAGCAGTATTTTCCAAACAGTGTGTCTCCAGCTGTTGCAAAACTACAACTCCCAGCATGCCCGGACAGCAAAAGGCTGTCTGGGAATGCTGGGAGTTGTAGTTCTGCAACAACTGGAGACATTTTGTTTGTAAAACAATGCATTACATTGATATAGAAGCAGTATGCATATACTATTGAAGTAAAAATTTCGGTAAAAAAAAAAAACGTAATGGGCTATAGTGACTTTTGATATAGGGTAGGGTCATACGTATTTCACGCTGGGCATGCACCGATGGCAGTCACAAGAATGAACTCCCTCTTGCGGCTGAGTAGTTCGCTTGTAGCATACGATTTCCCACTGCACATCTGCTAAAAGCAGGCACTGTGTCTATGGCGGGAAATCCACCGCTACAAGCGGACACGCAGAGCTATCCAGCGACAGCAGGTAGGTTGATCTTGTGACTGCTGTCGGTGCATCGACAGTGTTAAACATGCTGCGGATACGCTCTGTGTGACCCTACCCTTCATGGTATTATTACACAAAGTTAATAAATAGGGAGGTACTGAGTAGCCAAAGGGGTCAAGAATGGCAAAGCCACATAATATTCTGGTAGGCATAGTATACTGGGAGGTGTAGTAAGGTCACATACACAACCATATAATTATACGTTTGAATTACTCCACACATTCCGCAGTGCTGTACATAGCTTGTCATCACCCAGATCGGTCCTCTAAATTCCAAATTCAACGATCAGTAGGTTTTGGAGTGTGGAAGGAAACTGAAGACCCATAAGGTAAACAAGGGGAGATCCTGAGAACATACAAACTCCTTGCAAATTATGTTCTTGATGCTATTTGAACCAAGGACCCCAATGTCACAAAACAAATAAAAAATGACATATCATGTCCATGTGTCATAGAGGCATCTCCAAGCGTCAACTAAGCCCGGGGCTTTAAAGCCGGCTACATCATGAATAACACAGAGCTGGCCTACGTGTTGCGGCCTTTTGTAGTTATCCCGTGCATGCACCAATGATGTGTATTACTGCTGGTGTAACACGAGTCAGGGAGGTTCAAAATCACTCACAGACTGACCGCACATGCGCCATAATACGTAATGCACTATGTGTGTCAGTCATCAAGAGTAGAGGGCGTGATGTCAACAGAGAGTGTTGCAGTCTTGGGGCACAGAGGACACTGGGCCACACCTCTCTGACACCCAGGTATGGCATTTAAAAAAAAAAAAAAGCTTCTTTTATATATAAAGCTAAAAAAAAAAAAAAAAAAAATCACTCCACAATCACAAAAGTGATGTGAAACTGGGTTTCCTACAATAGAGAATTCCTTTATGGCTGGGCTTTATATAGTTACACAGGCCAAAGATCATGGTGACACAAACCAGATAAAGAAAGTGAATGTGAGTCCTTGATGTAGTCCCAGAGAACATGTATTCTGTATGGCTTACAATGGCTTTAAAGGGGTAGTCCAGTGGTGAAAAACGTATCCACTATCCTAAGGATAGGGGATAAGTTTGAGATCTCGGGGGGTCCGACCGCTGGGGCCCCCTGCGATCTCTCTGTACAGGGCCCCGGCTCTCCGGCCAGATAGCGGGTGTCGACCCCCGCACGAAGCGGCGGCCGACACGCCCCCTCAATAAATCTCAATAGAAGAGCCGGAGATTGCCGAAGGCAGCGCTTCGGCTCTGCCATAGAGTTGTATTGAGGGGGCGTGTCGGCTACCGCTTCGTGTGGAGGTCGACACGCCCCCTTCCCGCGGGCTGTCGGGGCTCCGTACAGGAGATCGCAGGGGGCCCCAGCAGTTGGACCCCCGCGATCTGCAACTTATCCCCTATCCTTAAGATAGGGGATAAGTTGTTCACCACTGAGTCACCACTGGACTACTCCTTTAACTATAGGCCTTTATTTTTGCACCATCCTTTTTGAATCCCGCTGTACCACTACGTTTTACTAAAGGGGTCTTTCAGTGTACGTTGCATGCACCTTATAAATAGCTTTCTTTTGTCTCCCGCGTGGCTTTATGACTCCTTACTGACTTCTAATACCACATATCGCAAAGTAAGGGGAATGTTACCAGATATATGCAACAAATATACAGGCTTACAATGAACTATCAAAATATTCCCTATATTTTTCCAAAGCCATTTGAATGATAAAATGAGGCATTCAGCACAACCCTGGCGTATGTGATGAGAGTGGCAGCAATTGTGTATTTGCATTATGCCTGTGGATCGGGGGATGGTTCTCATTCAGTTTGTGCTGTCTGAAAAGATTGTGTTTCATCACATCTCTCTCTTTGTAAATGTAAGCAATGTGTTTCTAAACAGATTTTATCCCCAAAGACTCAATCTAAAAAAAGAAAATAACTGCAATATGAAAATGGATGCAGCGAGCTGCTTCTACATGGCCGAGCTGCCGCTCGGCCATGTAGAAGCCTCTCGCTGGATCCATTTTCATATTGCAGTTATTTTCTTTTTTTAGATCGAGTCTTTGGGGATTAAATCTGTATCCCCATTTCTTTTTTTAAAAGCCTGGGATTCGCTATATGGAGACAACCGCTTTCCTTAGCAGCCGGCACCCGCTCACCGCCTTACATCCCGTTTGATCTGCCAAATTGCTCATTAGGATTGCCAATTTTCACCTGCGCCTTGTGTTCCGACTCCAGCGGGGAATAAACATCAGTTTGCTTTAACAATCATCAGCTGCGCACTCCCCACCTACACCCGGAGAACGAGAGAAACACATCAACATCTAGTTACTGGCAGCGGCTCTACAGGGACCGGGGCAGGAGAAAGACTTGCAAATTTGTATACAAAGATTTTAATAGGGATGGGATTAGTGTGTATTAGGCCAATGTGCCATCATCAATGCAGTTGTACATTATTGCCATTATAAGAAAACTTGCATTAGAAATTGTAAAGCCTTATAGAGACATGTCAGAAGCTTGGACTGGTGGGTGTATATGTGCCAAGGCCCCCAACGATCACTAAATTTAAAGGGGTACTTTAGGCAACTATACCCACAGCACACTCTTTCCTACTCCTCAACAAATTGAATTGTGTAAATAACATTCATTAGCTATATAGAGCAGTTTCTCCTGTTTGGTTATCACTTACAAAAGCAAGGTAATTACTAGGGTTCGACCGATTATCGGATTGGCCGATGTTATCGGCCGATATTGACGATTTTGTAAGTTATCGGTATCGGCACCTAACCTTGCCGATAATGCCAATAATATGCCGTCATTACATCATTGTGCCGGTGCCTGGAGATCACGTCCCCGCGGCTATCACTCCCACTGCATGAACGGAGCAGGGTCTGAGAAAGCTGACAGAGAGCTGCTATGGTACAGGGGAATTAAGCAGAACTTGCATAGAAAAGGGCAAATTATAAGTGAGGGGCACATGTCGGGGGCATTATATGTGAGGAACAAAGGACATGGGGCATTATATTTGGGGGTCCTGCTCTATAACCTGATATCTGCAGATTTTACTGTACTGTATATATATCATCTGCTCAGCTCCTCCTGCTCTATAACATGATACCTGCAGATTGTACTGTATTGTATATATCATCTGCTCAGCTCCTCCTGCTCTATAACATGATACCTGCAGATTGTACTGTATTGTATATATATATCATCTGCTCAGCTCCTCCTGCTCTATAACATGATACCTGCAGATTGTACTGTATTGTATATATCATCTGCTCAGCTCCTCCTGCTCTATAACATACCTGCAGATTGTTCTGTATTGTATATATCATCTGCTCAGCTCCTCCTGCTCTATAACATGTTATCTGCAGATTGTGCTGTATTGTATATATCATCTGCTCAGCTCCTCCTGCTCTATAACATGATACCTGCAGATTGTTCTGTATTGTATATATCATCTGCTCAGCTCCTCCTGCTCTATAACATGATACCTGCAGATTGTACTGTATTGTATATATCATCTGCTCAGCTCCTCCTGCTCTATGACATGATACCTGCAGATTGTTCTGTATTGTATATATCATCTGCTCAGCTCCTCCTGCTCTATAATATGATACCTGCAGATTGTTCTGTATTGTATATATCATGTGCTCAGCTCCTCCTGCTCTATAACATGATACCTGCAGATTGTTCTGTATTGTATATATCATCTGCTGAGCTCCTCCTGCTTTATATCATGATACCTGCATAATGGGCTGTATTTTCAGTGCGACAGGTTCCCATTAACACTAACTTTAAAGAAATCAACTTTTATAGGTAGAATTAACATTTTGTCATTAACCTAGTGTACATATTGCTCAAAATAATATCCACTTTATTTTAATTTATTTTTTTTGCAAGTTTATGTTGCAAACCAGAATTTATAAACTCTCTTTCGTGGGAGTAAGCCTGATCACATCCTTCATTGTGACGCCAGCTGGATGTACAGATGTAAGTTTTCCCAGTGCCCAATTACAAGATGCAGCCGGGACCCAAATTAAAGCCCTTCAGACTCAGTCATAAAAAAGCCATAAAGCACAATGAACATTTCTTTCTATGCTACACTATGTGAGTGGTCCTTATAATTAATAGCGCAGGCTATTTACGCCATTCAGAAGCATTGTACATCTTCTCTGCTCTTTCAAATTTAATTGTGTTGGTTACGTAAATGTCTTCATAATGCCTAACATATTACTAGGCTTTTGTGTCAAGCTAAATGAGCCAGCGGTTCTTCAAAGAAAAACCATGGGCAAAATGTGGGAAATCAAGAATGTATGACCAAAAAAATATGCAATTTCAGTTGCGCAGCACTGAATGTACAAGCACCTCTTCAGTCACTGTGACCTACGCCACTTGCTCAGAGCGTTCTGCACTCAGGACATTGTCTGCTACTTATGTAAACCCTCGATCATCTCCGTAGTCGATTAACTATTAATACAACATCCATTTATTTACTGATTCCTGCAAAGTTTATCGTCTCCAGCGGTCAACCTAGAGAAAAAACGGACATTGTAGACAAAACAAGATGAGAACTGGGAATTTCCTAAGTATTCACAGTGCGGAAACTAGCTGCTTTTCACTTTCTTACTAAAAAAGTTATATGGAGATTGGTCTTTGAAGGGGTAGTCCAGGATTTTATGTTAGGACAATCCTTGATCCCCAAGCCCTCCACCTTCATGCCAACATAGTTTAAAGGAGTTATCCTTTGGATAGGGGATATGATGTTTTTGACCAGATAAGGAATAAGATGTTTTTGCCCGGATAACCCCTTTAAGTGTCTTCAAAACATGTGGCAGAGCTGAGCCATGTTGCTGGAGTACGTGGCAGTTTCGTACACCGATGCCGTTAATGATTGGCTGAGCAGGTCATCATTGCCAAGACATGACAGTCTCAGAAGAAGTAAGAAGAGTGATCAACGGGAGCCAAGAGGGGACCCAGGTACTCAAGTACTTTCTATGGCTCCTGGACAACCCTTTAGACAATTTCCTAAAATGCACCAGGCGTCCAGACTTCTTTCCATCAGGTAAGAAAGAGCATCAAACACAACTTATAAAGATATATTCAGAACCGATTTTTATTTTTGTTTTTTATTTTCTTTTTAAAATCACTACATTCTACCTACTTGCTCGCAGAACTGAAGGGGTGACCTCGATTTCACTTGTTGCTTGGTAAGGCTGGAAGGCTGACATACTGTTCGTTCCAAGTTCACTGCCAAAGATTTCTGGGCTCTGAGTGCCGGTAGAACTTGCGCTTGTGCCATCTCCCCCATGATGTGGATCTTGTTCTTCATATATAGCAACAAGCTGTTGATGAAAGAAAATAAAGAACTTGTCACATTCAAGGCATGGTGAACAGAATGCTGGCAAGATACGTCCTCCTAGCAAACAATAACACAGAAGGCAATAGATGCTGCCACCAAGTCAAACATACTGTAATAGAGGAACAGGCAAAACTGGTTATAGATTTATTACACATATCTCACTTTAGCATATAAAGATTTACTTTACTAATATACACATGAAATCCTGCATGACTGTAACCAGAGTCATATATAAACCAGGAAACTGCTTTGAATTTTCTAAATTTCTGCACAATCTTAAAAAAAAAATAAATAAATAAATAAATAAAAAAAACATCACAAATACCTATTTTGTTAGTTTAGATGTTTTACCTGCAGCTTAAAACATCATCAATCGGCTATAGTAAAAATGAATGGAAAGGAATCAATATATTGTGGAATACTGAATGGGCAAACACAACCTTATAGAAAGGGGAAATCCATTAAAAAGGTCACTGATATATGGGAGAAGATACAAGTTAAAGTGTGATCTTGCACTGGCATGGAATTCAAGAACAAAAAAAGGCTCTGTAAAATCAAGAGCATCCATGAGGTGCTGTATATGGTACAGATGAGAGGCCCCCCATAACCATGTAACGCTCTACAGCTAATAAACGTGTCCCTACTCCATAAATTGTTTTCACTCCAACACTTGGTCGGCTGACACCTATTCCTAGATTTAAGAAACATGTAAATATCTGAGTTGCCCTTGCACTCACTTGCTACTGGGAGAACAGAGATGTCCTACAGAAAGAAAACTGAGTGACGGTGCACACGCCTGATCGCAGCGCAATTCACTGGGCAGAAATCGGGACTTGAGAAGAGCGAATATTTACTAAATTATTTTGCGTCCCATTCATTCATGTTTGTTGGGTTCAATTGGAATCTTGTTCAGATTAAACAGTAGTACAGGAACAGGGAAGCATGCAGTGTATACCGGGTCACTCTGCCCCTAGACATCTCATCCACTATCCAAAGGATAGGGGATAAGATGTCTGATCGCGGGGGTCCCCAGCGGCTGCAGCACCCTAAACATCAGGTGCACAGAGCGAACTTCACTCCATGCCGGATAACTGGCGATGAGGGGCGGAGGCTCATGACTTCATGGTCATGCCCCCTCAATGCAAGTCTATGGGCGGAGAGAGCAGGGAGATCGCGGGTGTCCCCCCGCGATCAGTCATCTTATTCCCTATCCTTTGGATACAGGATAAGATGTCTAGGGGCGGAGTACCCCTTTAACAGTAGTTGGGCCATCAGACACAGTGTACACTTTAGACCAGTTACCAATAGCAACCAATCAAATCACATCTTATTTTACAGAGGCCTTTTCACAAACGAAACAAGCGATCTGGTTGGTTGCTATGGGCAACTGTTCCTCTTTACAAGTTTTGATGAATCTCCCCCTATATTCTAAGGATATTTCCCTTCATAATTTATTTTCACTGTTCAGAGATTTTAGTTACTGAAAATCAACCCAGTAAAGTCAAAGTAGAGCCTCAATCCATTTTTGCATTCATTTGACGCGTATTTGCCAAATAGTGTTCCCCCAGCTGTTTGGCCAGCATTTTGCATGCTGGGAGTTGTAGTTTTGTAACAGCTGGAGGTACCCTGGTTGGAAGACATTTATTTAGACAAATGCAAACAAAAGTCTAACAAATCTTCGAACCATCAAGATTCTCCAGAATTGCACCCATAACCAACTTTAAAATAATGAAATTAAGTGACAGGCATTTACCTGTCTTGTAACTACGTACATACACACAATAATAGAAAAGCCTAGCAATAATCATGTTACATTCCATGAAATGTTACCATTCATTACTCCTCCTCCCATCATCTGGAGAAATAATAGACTTTTACAAGTATCGCTGCCGTCTGCCTCACTGAAATAATTGCAATGTCACAAATGTTACATCGGAGCATGAGAATAAGCAGCTGGACAGCAAAACTAGTCAAAATTGCCCTAATGTGATCATTTTTTTTTCTTGCAAGAACAAAATTATGGAAAGACAGAGACCAGGCCAGAAAAGACAGAGTCAAATTTGTCATGTACAGTAACATGCTTAGTCGGACAGCATTCCAGGACATGCCAAAAATTGTCATCCGGCCCTGACAGACTATACACACGCAATGTAAAATACAAAAGAAAAAGCACACAACTTAAAAAGGAGAAACGTTACGAAATTCAAAAAGAAAAAAAAAATGAGATGAGCGAAGTTACAGTAACGCTATTAGTCACAAACCTCGCGGCTCAGCGTTTGCTGACTATCCTGCATAAATGAGTTCAGCTTTCAGGTGCTCCGGTGGCTGGAAAAGGTGGATACAGTCCTAGGAGAGAGTCTCCAGCCACCGGAGCATCTGAAAGCTGAACTAAATTATGCAGGAAAAGTCAGCAAACGCTGAGCCGAGAGGTTCGTGACTAATAGCGTTACTGTAACTTCGCTCATCTCTATCGATGACGGCAAGAATTATGCCCTTTGTTTGGATGACTAAATTCTAAGGGATATGGGTAATTTCAGAGTATTCATATACATATACTCGGGCATCAGGAACAAAAAAAAGTTAAAATGCTGAAACAGCAATATAGCATTGCTTACATGTTCACCCAGTTCTGAAACCACCAAAAACCCATGTGTTTTAGGGATCATGTACTTTTTGGTTGAGCAGTTACTCAGTCCTACAATTCCCAAAATGCAGCAAACAAATTGGTTTTCAGCTCACCTTCTTTGCCTCCTCTGCGTCCCAGACAGGGGTACTCCAATCCCTCTTTTAGAAATTCACACCAATAGAAAAAGAGGTCCAGCGCAGGCTCGACAAGTGCAGGCAACTTTATTTATGAATCAACACACACAGATAATACACAGGCTGACGCGTTTCGGCCTCAGTATGCAGACTTAGTCATACCAAGTTTGACTAAGACTGCATACCGCGGCCGAAACGCGTCACCCTGTGCATTGTCCATGTGTGTTGATTCATAAAGAAAGTTGCATCAAGCCTGCACTGGACCTCTTTTTCTATTGTTTTACTCTTTTAGCTCTTCATCACTCTCCTCCCACACTGCCTACCCTCTGCCCAGATCTGTTGCAGAAAATCTCATTTCACAGCAGACTCTCTCACAGTGAGGTTGTAGCACCTGCTGCATTCATTTCCTATCTGCTCCTCTGGTTGTGGCATTGCTCAGCACAAGGGAGCATGCTGTAAGCACACCTCATTCCCAATAAAGTTATATGTGTATATGACCGGGAGATGGTAGCTTTAGGGGCTAGTGTGAGGTGATGACATCACTCAGGGTGCAGGTGTAAAGCAGAGAGACAAGATCCAGCCACACCAAGGCAAATTTCCAGCTTCGCACCATCTCTGCCCGATATCTACTACCTTGGCTTGAAGGTGTCAAGCTGTCACGGAGGAGCAGGTATTATGTTGTGACACTCTTGTGCGAGAAAACCACACCTGCATGTGGTGGTCAAGGAATGCACGATGTTAATGCAACATCACGTAACCATTAGCCACTGAATGTGGGTGTGGTTTCACCCGCATGTGGCTCTTACAGCATAGTACCTGCCCCACATCACATCAAGACACCTTCAAGGAGTGCGAGACAGCACAAAGCCAGAATTAAGTGAGGTAGGGTAAACCCTTTAAATGTTTCTAGAAAACCCATTTTCATATACCCTTATATGGAATACTAAGCTAGGATACGTTCACACGACTTGGAGTGTGAAATGTTTGACAACCACAGGAGGCAGCAAGCACTGAAAGTCAGAGCTAACAGACGAACGTGTCCTGTATCCCCAGTACAATCCCAGTCTTCTGCAGTCACCCGAGCACTGGGCTTCAAATTCACTACTTTACGAGATCAGCACAGAATGCAGAATAGGGCAAACGGATAAGACACACTCCTCAAACCAGAACCACATGCTTTCTTCATCTGCTCCATCTGAGCTGAATTGCAAATGAGACACATTTTATGTCTAACAGCCAAAAAGAACACAGAAAGAAATGAAAGAAAACAGCATGACAGATGTGACATCCAACAATTGTCCATATCCAGAACAGAACCATATAAGACAAAGCAAAAGGCTGCAGCTACATTGTAGCCAAAAATAACTGTTTATCTGGCTTCTCCAGGGAGTAACAAAGCAGCGACCATGTATATACCTGTATACAGAAAGGGGCACCATGTGCGGGTGTGAACAAAAAGAAGTCGGCACTAACGCCATGAAGTTCTAGATGTTCCACAGTGGTAAGATGAATGCACAGTGTACGATGATGGGCACTACAGAGCCAGGTACACATCAAACACCAGCAATAATAGCGGTGACACTGTTTTCCTCAGTAGGCTTTTACTTGTTTTTACATTCTGTTTAAACTCTTTGATCTCAAAACTGACAAAATTTGGATTGTGAGGATTTAGAAGCAATTCTTGGCACTATATTCCAGTTATTTACTAAGCACATTGCCTTTACACTCTTTGATTAAAGAAACACTAAAGTGAATGAGAAAATAAAACAAGATCCATATTTGCCCCCCATGTTCGTAGCTTGTTCTGGACAATACTAAAATAAAAAGGTTTTCTTGGTTGCATATCACCCAAAACTAGTACAACTCCCAGCATGCCTTAACTATTGCTCTGTAGCAAATCAAAACTACAACTCCCAGTATGTTGCACTATTTAGTAGTATTAAATAAGTTATAGTTCAACATGCTGGGAGTTGTAGTTTTGGTTTGGGTCAGCGGCAAAGCAATAGGCTGTGTCAAGACATGTCGATAGTCATAGTTAGTAACTAACAGCATCTCCAAGCATACCCGGACTCAGCTAATCGCTCTGTAGCTGACCAAAAAGTAGAACTGGATATAAAAAAAAATATATAAAAATGGGCAGGGCAAGTAAGCGACGGTTTCGATATTGCGTCAAGCACATTAAAAATTTTCAGTTTTGATCCAAAATTCTCATTTTAAGGAACCAATAAAAAAATAAGCATACCTTACAATCCTTTTTTTTTTATAATTTAAGTCAATGGACAACAGATTATGTTCTGCATTACAGCAAAATCTGCTTTTTAGCATCCGTTAACATATATGTTTTTTCTATAAAACCTAAATGTTAAATAGCCAGCAGTAATGGCAATGGGGTGAATGCATCCCAACTGTAACCAAAATAAGACAATAAAAAGGTACATGAGGCTTATGTAATTTCTATGAGACAATATCAGTAAGCAGTAGGGATGTCCTTATACCATTTTTTTTCCTATACTTTTTTCTATGTCATGTCACAGGATATTTTTTCACTTTTTTAGTTCCTATAGGGCACAATTACATGCAATCTGCAAATTGCATACACTGATCAATGATAAGCCATAGCATAGCATTGATCAGTGTTGACAGTGCTCCTTTACTATCAGCAGTAAAAGCATCGATTGGATGGCACGGAGCGTGGTAAAGGACCTCCAACCATCCTCACAGCTGATCAGGACACCGCAATTTCACTGCGGTGATCGCGATCAGCATCCATGAGCTAACCGACTGTTAACTTTAGGACTTTTCGATGCCGCAATCAACTTTGATCGCGGTGTCTATGGGGTTAATGCCGGACATCACCATGATCCGTCTATGACACTCGCTCAGCTGCTGGGTGCACTGCATAGTTCAGCACCTCCATGATACCTGCCGGCAGGGGTCCCGCTGTTGCGTATTGGATTAGGTATTGGGAACATTTGCACGAGTACAAGAACTTGTGCAAATGTCCAGTAACTGTCCTGATACAGATACCAGTATCTTATCGGGATATCCCTAGTAAGCATCATTCTCAAAAAAACATAGGAACGAAGGATGCTATTCCTAACATATGAGTGTGAACAGTCCGGTGGTACTGGTAAAGGTGGTGTGTTATTAGGGTAAAAAAAAATGTTTTTAGAAAGTAATTATGCTGATAAAATAGCAATAATAGAGTTTCTATCTTTCTGGTGGACCCAAAAGGGAAGCTCCCTCCCATAGACACGAATGGAGGGGGTGTGGATTGATGTCAACAGGGAAGCGTATCATGACGTCACAACCACGGCTGCCCAAACCCAGCGTTGTGAACGTAATGTTCAGAAAGCCGAGGTGCCCTCACGGAGATTGCGGGGGGTCCCATTGGCGGGACCACCACAATCAGACATCTTATCCACTATTCTTTGGATAGGGGATAAGATGTCTAGGTGTGGAGTCCGCTTTAAAGGACATCTGCAGCAGAAAACACTTATCCCCTATCCACAGGATAGGGGATAAGTGTTTGATTGTGGGGGGTCCGAACACTGGGGACCCCTGCAATCTCCTGCACGGGGCCACAGTTCTCCCATGTAGGAGGCGTGCCGGCCGCAGCATGAAGTGTCAGCCGACACGCCTCCTCCATGTAATTCTATGGGAGAGGTGGGGAGGCAACATTTGTCCCTCCATGCCTCTACCATAGAACTGTATGGGGACGGGGCAGGTGGGGGTAACACTAAGTGCCAATGCCAAGGCCCCGTTTAGGATAAGTGCTAATGCCGGGGCCCGGATAAGGGATAAGTGTTTTCTGCTGCAGTTGTCCTTTAAGCAGTGCTACTAAGTTCCTCCAAAAATACAGTTAAGGCGAGGTCCCAAAAATAGGACACTTTGTATTCATGTTAGTTTATGGGACCCTATTAACTTAAGTGGATTGGCCAAAGCAAGCAAGGTCTAAAGGGTTGCTGGTGTAGTGAAAGCTCAGGCTACCAAGCACCATGGCTTTGTTTTTTGTAATAGTATACCTGGGTGAATATTTAATCCTTCAAACACAAAGTGTGACTATTAGACAAATAAACTACACACAATATATCTTCAAACCACCATAAAGTCTTACTGGTTACAACTTTGGATTGGCAGACATCTGAAACCATCTGTGGCACCAAGTTCGTAGCATCTTAAAAACATCTCCAGTCCAGCAGATGGCATAAAACAGCTTTGTTCCACTGACAGTAAAAGCAGAGGGATGGGGCAAACTTTTCATAGCTTTCCAAAAAGAGCATGAAAGCATTTTTCTGTGTAAGAAAAGGGGAGGCGGGGGGGGGGGGGGGGGGGGGGGGGTGTTTGAGGGCATTTCAAAGGATTCACATTTGGCCCCTTCTGTTGAAAAAAGCTGCCTGCCAGTAATTAACCTCATGTGGCACAGGAAGATTTGGCAAGTGCAAGAACAAGTCTGGAAGCTGTGCATATTTATATAAAAAAATATCGTATCATAAACTTATATAAATATGAAAGTACATTCTACAATCTAAAAAACTATAAAACTATCCATACTGCAAATGTATTCAGAATTATTATTATTTTTTTGAAATGTCAACTTTTATTTTATGGCGAGACTTGTGAAAATAGATATTTACATATATCCATATAATATCACAAGGTAAATGACACCAGATTACACCAAGGTATGAGCCGTGATTCTGCAGAATTTTGTTTGGGTACCAAGGAGATACATAGTAAGTTTTTACATCCATACACTATCTTTTCAGAAGGTGATTAGGTTTTTTTTCTTCCAGTTTGCAGAGATAAGGGCATTTAACAGTGGAGGAGACACGAGTATAAATTTGGTAGAATGACAGAAAAGGAGATATGGGACAGGTCTGCTAAGGGAGATAAACCAAGAATCATTAGGGATTGTGCTGTCGCCCGGTGAGTTATTAATGACATCATATAAAGCAATAATCTTTGGACATGCTACTAGATATGAGAATTATTGCCCTTTCTTTAATACCTTGTGCCATACAGACTATATATTATCTCTCAGATATGCTACAGTCCACCTTCTTTTATCAACACAGAGGCATTATATACACCTATGAGCCATAACATTAAAGCCAGGTGACGGGAAGACAATACCTCATTACAAAGTCACCGGTCTAGGGGTTGGCTATTAAAGGGGTACTCCTGTGAAAACCTTTTTTTTTTTTTTAATCAACTGGTGCCAGAAAGTTAAACAGATTTGTAAATCACTTCTATTAAAAAATCTTAATCCTTCCAGTATTTTTTAGTGGTTGTATACTAAAGAGAAATCCAAAAAAGAAATGCATTTCCTCTGATGTCATGACCACAGTGCTCTCTGCTGACCTCTGCTGTCCATTTTAAGAACTGTCCAGAGCTGGAGAAAATCACCATAGCAAACATATGCTGCTCTGGAAAGTTCCTAAAATGGACAGCAGAGGTCAGCAGAGAGCACTGTGGTCATGACATCAGAGGGAATGCATTTCTTTTTTGGATTTCTCTTTAGTATACAGCCCCTAAAAAGTATTGGAAGGATTAAGATTTTTTTAATAGAAGTGATTTACAAATCTGTTTAACTTTCTGGCACCAGTTGATTAAAAAAAAAAAAAAAAAGTTTTCATGGGAGTAGCCCTTTAAGTAGTAAGTGAACAGTCAGCTCTGTAAGTCAATGTGTTGGAAGCCGATCTGAACAAGTTTAACAATTGTGATGTATAGACGACTGATCAAAACAGCTCCAGAATGGTAGGTTCCCAGTATGCAGTGGTTAGTACCATAACATAAAAAGGCACAGTAGCTCAGTGGTTAATATTGCTTCCTTGCAGCACTGGGGTCCCAGGTTCAAATCCCACCTGGGATTCCATTGTGTGCACAGAGTGGCAGAAAACCCATTGACTCTGATCCAAGGCGGAATCTGTGCAGTATTTAACATGGACATTCCATGCGGCTTCCGCCTTGGTTTCTGTAGTATGAACTCGGCCTTACAGACAAAAGCAAGTACCTGAATAGTACAACAGCCAAAATAGCAATAAAGGAGTTCCTTCAGTCTAAGATCAAATACGAGCCAAACAAGGACATAACTGTGGCTCATTAAGACCACGACTAGTAACAATTACCATGGAAAGTTATCACACAAAACGGTAAGTGTATTGTCAGGGCCATCTCACAGGTAAATGGCTAAAAGAGGAGATATATATATATATATATATATATATATATATATATATATATACACACACACACACACACACACACACACACACACATGGGACAACTGCTGCATAAGTAGACACCTAATAATTCATCCATAATACATACCAGTTTACAAAGTGAAAAATTATGGAATCCAGGCAAAATACATAGTAGTATAAAAATAGAAGGCATTTACATGTTAAACAACCAGAAGATTTTAAGTGCTTATGCAAGTTGTAACAAATTAGATAATCTAGATTAAAAATGGCAGAAACCAGCTTCAATAGGTAAAAAAGGATGAACTTTGGAGTAATTTAGATAAATAAGACAAGTGGCTGTGTATGTAGTCCAAAGACCCCAACAGCACAAGTGATCACTGTATCCTGAAGTAACAACAAAAAATGGGAATCATTTTTACAATTATAATGTTGCATCATGGGTGCTAAGGATGGCAGTACATAGATGACGTTTTTGGACATGTCCAGATCCCAAAAGAGACAGGAGAACATGGAAAATTTTATTATCTGCATATTTATTTAGCAAAATATACATATTCAACACAATAGTAAAAAAAAATGTTACAAACGCAAAATGTATTTTGAGTATAGAATGAGCTACCTTTCTCCTCCGTATGGCGAAACATTTACTATTTCATCATTTTCCTAGTGTTCTGGACCTTCTAAGAGAATCCCTCGTTCTTTACTAAGTCAAGTACAGTTAGCGACAATGCATTTAATGCCTCAACAACGCTCTCTAATTTTCGTAGCTTAAGGGAAACAGCAGTGAAAACTTGATAGAATATAAAACAAATGAGCAAATCAAACTGCTAATGTTCAGTCTCTAGGCTCCGGCACAGTCACGTTAATGGTTTACAGTTGCTTTATCAACATAATGCGAGCGAAGAGAAACTGGTGAAGTCTTTCATTTGGAACCTAATGGTTTGGAAAACCTGCTAATCCGACAAGTGCCGAAAAATGGTTTGTCTCAAAATAGAAAAAGTGGACAAAACGTCAGGAATTTAGGAGGCTTGGGATCATCAAACCAAACATGGGGAGGGCATCAGGAGCATGCAAGCACAGAATATGGACACCTAAGAGGTAAGAAGTAAAGACCTAAGACCAGTGTTTTTCAACCAGTGTGCCTCCAGCTGTTGCAAAACTACAACTTACAGCAGGCTCTAGACCAGTAGTTCTTAATCTTTTTTTTGCGACTGTACACCCAAAGGGTCAAAGTATGTCCACGGGTACCACTTGCATGTACGTTTGCATAGAACTTAAGCAAAAGGGGTACCCGCAGACAAAATAAGTAATAAAAGTACTTCTTGTCATAATGGCGTGTGCTTACCTTTCTAATGGGATACTTGGGCTTATTTTTGTGCCATGAAAGATTTGATGCGAGGATGGATGATGCTTATGGCTAGTATAACATCGCCTTCAGGCTTAAGTCCCCTCTCCATCTTAATCCCATTTCGCCATTATTCCCCCACTCTGATCCCCTTTTGCCACTATGCCCCCTCTCCATCTGATCCCCTTTTTCCACTATGCCCCCTCTCCATCTTAATCCCCTTTTGCCATTACACCCCCCGCCCTCTATCTTAATCCCCTTGTGACATTACTTCCCCTTCCCCCTGGGCCAATATTTGAGATACAATAACACCCTCCAATGCCGTGGTATTGAGCAGGCTCAGGTGCCCGTAGGTGAAATCCCGTTCGGCTGGCCGCACTGACAGATGACTTCCTCCTGCGCTGTGCAGCACCTCCGCACAATGTTAGGGACATCACACGTCAGGCTCGCCAGCCACCTCAGCTCACTTAAAGTGCCTGCAGCTCCGGCCGCGGTACAATAAAGTGAGCAGCCGGGGCGACTGCGGCCTTCAGTCCTTGCTCTGTGCTATTCCATGGCCGGATTTTATCAGCAAAATGCTGTACCCCCGCATAGCCCTTGGCGTACCCCTAGGGGAACGCGTACCACTGGTTGAGAACCCTGGCTCTAGACGAGTACCCCTTAGCACTCCATTTTCACAAGGTGTTCCCCATATAGTTGTAGCCCCGTTCTATGCCCCCTCTGTGTCCCTATATCATTATAGGTCCCTACACTTATAATTGTAGGTCCTCACACTAGCACAACATAGATGTAGGCCTGCACACTGTACCCATATAGTTATAAGCCCCATACTGCCCGCATATAGTTTCAGACCCTCACACTGCCCTCATATAGTTGTAGCGCCCCCCTCATATTGCCCCGCTTCGGTGATTCCTTTCTCCTCCAGTCTGGGGACCTACCAAAAGTTTAAAAAAAATCAGTGCCCACTCACTTATCAGGGTTTACAATGCCCAAAGCTGCCTATAATCTGCTCTTAAAGCACTAGGTGAAGACTAGCAACTAGTAGACACCACCCAAACCTTAGCATCAAATGCTTATGGCTTATGCAATAATAACACAGGATCATTATTTCAGGGAAGCCATGCATGACTGAGAAGCGTGCGTCTTGTGGGGAAATGGCCTGAAACAGTAATGATGCAATGGTTGTTTTTGTTGCCGATTCGACAGTAAAAGGAAATATTCAGAATAGTGTACTGCAGACATATTTCTGTGCCCATATTTCTTCTGCAAGTCTCGGTTGGACCCGATTATAAGGATCCAATGGTGCTGTTGGGTCAGGTCATTAGATTGTCCAGAACTTGTGATACTTATGTTAAGCTGGCATAAGGCATATTTTGCATTTAACATACCCTTCTAAGACCGCATTCACACCACATTTTTGCAATACAGTTCCCGTATCAGGTTTTTGATGGAAAACCGATTCCTCAAAACCGGACTAAACTGTATCGAAACGTGTGTAAAAATTTTACCCGTATAAGTTTTGAAAAATGATGTCCGGTTGCATCCGTTTTTTAAGAAAAAAAAGTGTCAAAGTTGTTTACTTTTCACTCCATTATGAATAAAGTTTCACTTGTTTGATTGAAATTCCAAGAAAAAAAAGCTGTGTAAAGTCAAAAACCGTATGGTGCACACCGGATGAAACCGTATTTTAGGTTTATAACATGTTTCTGTACGGTTCCCATTGACTCCCATGTTAAAAAAAAAAAAAAACGTATACGGTTTTAATTTTGTTTTCACCCGGACCAAAAACCGTGGTAGGCTACGGTTTTGGTTACAGGGAAAAAACAGACAAAACCGTACAAGACGCAAAACAGATGCAACCGGATGCATCATTTGGCATACGGTTTTCAATAAGGTTCCAAACGGCTTTTAAATCGAGAACGAATACAGAAACTGTATTGCAAAAACGTGGTGTGAATGCACCCTAAAATACCTCCTGACCAACCATCCCCATGCCCAACAGGTGCCAAATTTTCAACCAGACCCCCCTGCCATCATGGCACTGTCAAAGAATCCAACAGATCCATCAAAGTGCAACCTATGATCAAAGCCTTATCCCGTGCTGACTTCTAACTGTAGTGATCAGCATAGGAAGGTACAGTAAAAACGTAAAGGAATTATCAGATGTGTTCATATTGAAAACCTATTCATATTAAAAGCCCCCAATATTAGATCAATGTGGGTTATAAACCTGGGGGGCAGCCTATACATTAGCAGCTGTATCAGACAAAACCACTCCAAAATGTATGGTGCTGTGCCTCGGAAATAGAGGTTTCCCTTAATCAGCTGATTGATAGAGATGCCAGGCAACAGAAAGAGGCACCATGGTTGGGAAACACTAATGTAAGCGTTGCCCTAATCCAATGTCTTCAGATTATAAACAGGATGGGTTTCATAGAAGTAGCCAATTAGGGTGGGGGTATGAATAGTATGTACGTCTGAAAAATGTATTCAAGACGACATTTCATCCAATACATTAAAAAAAATTGTCAAGAGACAAACCAAGCGAATCAATTAGGTGAAGTGGATGCAGAAAAAAAAACCTTTGTTTCGAGGGCACTGCCAGTTTCCAGGTGGATAGAGAAGAATCAGACCAGAGGGATCTTGGTGAACCAAAGATGGATCAATTTATTCAAATGAAGCAGAATACAAACAGGATAACATGTTTCGGAGTTCACTGCCTCCTTCTTCAGATCAGTGATAACACAATGGTGAACATGCATGGTATAAATACAGTGCAAAAAGGCTCCCAAATTCACAGGGAGGTGCCAGAGTATGTCACATGAAAGACATCATATCCATGAAAGTAGAGAAAAACAAATATACAACCATAATATAATGTAGTATATGGGTACAGAATACAGATGACGAGGTCGGCATGCAAAAATAAATTAAATGACCATAGAGACAAGATACAAAACATGCAACAGAGGTGGCCTGGCCCGTTGTACCTCCGGGTCAGGGTAGGCTGTATACGAGCGGGGCTGTAACCAGGATGTGTTGCTAGGGCTGCGGTCGGCGGACCCAGAGTCCGCGTACTGACACTGTGAGCTTGAATCATGTGTCCAAATAGATATGTGCTGTGCGTCCTATCAGAGATGCAGGGGGAGCCAGATCACATGTCCAAACAAAGGGGCGGCTGTGCGGCCAATAGTAGACGCGGGGGGAGTATAGCATCAGGGGAATATGATGATGCGGACATGCTTGCGGTGCGGTCATGTGACTGTGCATCCACTTCACCTCATCTTCCAGGATTGGCTAGTCCTCTCTTGCACCCTAGGCTCAGCAGCTGTTTCCACATATTGCTAACCCCTACTGAGGGTTGATATGCAAGTTTTTCGCTTACTCCAGGTGAGCACCCATTACCTTCGGGTATCCTGTTTGCCCTTAGCTTAATCACCTTTAAAATACTACAGTAATGCATTAAGTGCCTGTGCAGGTCTTTTCCCCTTTTTTCTTATACTTGCAGAGCGAATCAATTAGACGGTGATGAAGCACGCCGAGTGTCTACCCAACGTCCACCGCAACAAATACATGTCAATGAAAACAAGGTTTACAAAAGAAAAAAATTGTATTTGCATATTATTCTACGGGGAAAATGTGGACCAGTCATTTCACAGAAAGGAACATAAGAAAAAACAATCCCTTTGTTCATTCGTTTTTCCAAGTTCACATTTGCAGAGAGAAAAAAAAACCTTTTGTAGCATCGGTACGAAATAACAATATAAACTGCCCGACAAATTAAATGTTTTATGTCTAGCGGAGAACATGCCCTGCTATTAGGAGACGAGCCGCCCGCCCTTCTCCGAGCGCTCACTGTCAGCTTCAAAGTTCAACAGGAAGGATATTCTGAATGTAATGTCTAATTTCAGGGTGTGCTGCCATGTCGGCTCATTTACATACCAAAGCAAGGGGAATGTGATTTAAAGGGGAAAAAAATCCATCTAGAGACAGACATGAAGAACTTCAAACATTCGCCGATTCCCCAATGTTCCCCTCATCATTTCAAACCTTCACTACAACAAAGGCGCAGATAACACTTGTCCTTGACATCAGCCCAACTTCACTTTTTCGTTATTCTATTTTTTACGTTCTTGCACAAACTACTAATAAACACATATGTATTACTTTCAATATACGCAGAAGCAAAATCAAGTGTGATACAAATAAGGAAAAAAAATTTAATAAAATCTAATCTAGAAATAAGATAGATTCTTTGCTGATAAAGGTCTCCTTCCTAACGACATTCATAAGCCAATGGCACTTGACCTTAGGGGTTAGAGATGTAATGAGAGGGAGGACTTCTGCTTGGGAACCCTTTATCCAGTGCCAAAACTAACTGGACAGAAAAGTTCTCATATTGCAGGGCGCACGATGTATTAGGATACATGCACACAGGTTTTCTTCATATGGTGACCGGGTCCGGCTGGGAAATGTGAAAACCGGTACTCCCGTATCCCAGCCAGACCCGGCCCGCATCTAATTCATTTGAATGAGCCAACCGGAGTCAGATAATGACTGCTGTCTGTTCATTTTTGCCCCGTATCTGACTCCGGTCGGTTCATTCAAATGAATTAGATGTCGGCCGAGTCTGGCTGGGATACGGGAGTACCGGTTTTCACATTTCCCAGCCAGATACGGTCACCGTATGAAGAAAACTTCAGGTGAATGCACCATTACATCGCCAAAAATTAAGTCGAATGGGCACCATGTAATTTCTCCTACAGAGGCAGCACATCTTCAATTTATAGACAAATAGCGATAAGTTGGTCTAAAGAAACTTTTTTTATATATATTATAATAATAAATAATAATTAGCAAAAAATTACATACATCAAAAAGTACAAATCTTCTTTCCAAGAAAATTATATAACTTTTTAACATGCTATCATCCAATACTTAAAGGGTTACTTCGCCCCTAGACATCTTATTCCCTATTTAGAGGATAAGGAATAGGATGTCTGATTGCCGGGGGTCTGGTCGCTGGGACCACCGCGATCTCTGGCCAGGCATCCTGGCGTTCTGAACATTTATGTTGGTAAAGCAGGCTGTGCTAGGCTGCGGGCACCCTTGGTCATCACACCCTATCCATTAATGTCTATGGAGGGGGGTGTGACAGCTGTGGACTGAACTCCACTCCCTGTGGCAAGGAGTGGAGTTCAGTCCTTGCAATGAATTACGGAAGTTGGGCCAGCGATCACAGGGTGTCCCGGCAATCAGACATGGGAAGATGTCTTGGGAGTAGAGTACCCATTTAAGGTGTGGTTCACATCATGTTTTAGGCCTGTGTTTATCAAATTCACCAATAAAATCTCTCAACATATACATTTAATGGAGGCTATGATGGATGCACTTAAAGGGGTACTCCGGTGGAAAAAAAATATATATATATATATATACACATACATATATATATACACATACATATATATATATATATATATATATATATATTTTTTTTTTTTTTTTTTTTTTTTTTTTAATCAACTGGTGCCAGAAAGTTAAACAGATTTGTAAGTTACTTCTATTAAAAAATCTTAATCCTTCCTGTACTTATTAGCTGCTGAATACTACAGTGGAAATTCTTTTCCATTTGAAACACAGAGCTCTCTGCCGACATCACGAGCACAGTGCTCTCTGCTGACATCTCTGTCCATTTTAGGAACTGCCAGTGTAAAAGGAAATCCCCATAGCAAACATATGCTGTTCTGGACAGTTCCTAAAATGGACAGAGATGTCAGCAGAGAGCACTGTGCTCATGATGTCAGCAGAGAGCTCTGCGTTTCAAAAAGAAAAGAATTTCCGCTGTAGTATTCAGCAGCTAATAAGTACAGGAAGGATTAAGATTTTCTAATAGAAGTCATTTACAAATCTGTTTAACTTTCTGGCACCAGTTGATTTATTAAAAAAAAAAAAAAAACGTTTTTCACCGGAGTACCCCTTTAACCCCTTAAGGACTCAGCCCATTTTGGCCTTAAGGACTCAGACAATTTAATTTTTAAGTTTTCATTTTTTCCTCCTCGCCTTCTAAAAATCATAACTCTTATATTTTCATCCACAGACTAGTGTGAGGGCTTGTTTTTTGCGCGACCAGTTGTCCTTTGTAATGACATCACTCATTATATCATAAAATGTATGGCGCAACCAAAAAACACTATTTTTGTGGGGAAATTAAAACGAAAAACGCAATTTTGCTAATTTTGGAAGGTTTTGTTTTCACGCCGTACAATTTACGGTAAAAATGACGTGTGTTCTTTATTCTTAGGGTCAATACGATTAAAATGATACCCATTATTATATACTTTTATATTATTGTTGCGCTTAAAAAAAATCACAAACTTTTTAACCAAATTAGTACGTTTATAATCCCTTTATTTTGATGACCTATAACTTTTTTATTTTTCCGTATAAGTGGCGGTATGGGGGCTCATTTTTTGCGCCATGATCTGTACTTTTTTTTGATACCACATTTGTATATAAAAAACTTTTAATACATTTTTTATAATTTTTTTTTTAATAAAATGTATTAAAAAAAGTAGAAATTTTGGACTTTTTAAAATTTTTTTCGTTCACGCCGTTCACCGTACGGGATCATTAACATTTTATTTTAATAGTTCGGACATTTACGCACGCGGCGATACCAAATATGTCTATAAAAAATGTTTTTTACGCTTTTTGGGGGTAAAATAGGAAAAAACGGACGTTTTACTTTTTTATTGGGGGAGGGGATTTTTCACTTTTTTTTTACTTTTACTTTTACATTTTTTTACATTTTTTTTTACACTTGAATAGTCCCCATAGGGGACTATTCATAGCAATACCATGATTGCTAATACTGATCTGTTCTATGTATAGGACATAGAACAGATCAGTGTTATCGGCGATCTTCTGCTCTGGTCTGCTCGATCACAGACCAGAGCAGGAGATGCCGGGAGCCGCACGGAGGAAGGTGAGGGGACCTCCGTGCGGCGTTATGAATGATCGGATCCCCGCAGCAGCGCTGCGGGCGATCCGATCGTTCATTTTAATCGCGAACTGCCGCAGATGCCGGGATCTGTATTGATTCCGGCACCTGAGGGGTTAATGGCGGACGCCCGCGAGATCGCGGGCGTCGGCCATTTGCCGGCGGGTCCCTGGCTGCGATCAGCAGCCGGGATCAGCCGCGCATGACACGGGCATCGCTCCGATGCCCGCGGTTATGCTTAGGACGTAAATGTACGTCCTGGTGCGTTAAGTACCACCTCACCAGGACGTACATTTACGTCCTGCGTCCTTAAGGGGTTAATGGAATTCATTGCCCATAAACTAAAAGGGGTACAGTTTGAGCTAATTATTAAATGGATACCATTGTAGTCTAAAGGTAATAAATGCAACTGTTAGGCCTCTGTTTCACAGACCCATCTGCCATAGGCTATGTTTTAAATGCCATTTTTAATATGCCAATGCCATATTTTAAATATTAAAAAAGCTTGAAATGTATATTTTAAACAGGCGTCTACGTTACCATAAAGTGCCATCCATCACCCACATGTTGATAGGTTATTTATTACAGCATCCGGTGGGATGGAATAGCATAGACTACTATGTTACTCCATTCTCTTTTCCCGTATACTGCCATACACCAGTCATACACAGGCCAAAAGGCCACTTTTGTGGTCTCCATCTGACAAGGGGCCCCTATAGAGATGATCTGGTGCATGTAAGGAGATCTCCTGAAGCCCATAGGAAACAGAGGGAAAACACGATGTGCAGGGGCCTAAACAGCTTTGTGATTACATCGACTTAAATAAAGTTTGCAGGCCTCTTACAGCAAATAAGACATTGATGAATTAATTCATCAGAAAAATAATAAACCACAAAGAATATTTACAGCACTGGTGGCCGCGCATCATAGACAGGGTCAGGACACAAGTCTGAGCTGACCGCAATGAAAACAAAGCCGAATCTGCTGATATGTAATATTTATCATAATTAAACCGTGACCTGGAAAATGCTGGAGGAAAAAAATGTTCAGAGTAAGGGTCATATAAAAGAGCGGCGTCTCTTAATGAATGTGTGAGGGGGTAAGGGTCTCTACAATATGCACTTCCCAGAAAACGTGTTAATGGCTTTACTGTTATGACTAATCTCAGGAGGTACGGAGGGAGAAAGTTGAAAGGGGAAAACCAGAATTAATCACCGAAATCCATTTCCCGTATAAATGAATTAACTACCGACAACGTAAAGAGTTTATAAAGGGGTTCTCCTCCTCAGGATGACTCCGAGTTATTGGCTTATTCTAAGGGTCATGGAACTTCGGTTGCTTTATCTTTCCAGCTTTTATCTGGCAGCAATTGGGATTTCTTTGTAATCAATATTGGCTCCAAAGAGCAATCATACATCACAAAGATGAGATCAGGACAGTACGAAACTAATGGACACAAGGCTAACACAACAAAGCATTCCGTATTCTTTACTGTGTCTGCTTACCTGATATGTCTACTTTAGTAAATACTCAAATTCACCATAAAAAAAAAAAAAAAACAATGCTGGAGGAGCTTTTCTTAGAACTTTACATAGTTCTGTTCCTCAGTTAATATTCCTGGAAATGAATAAATTGACAACTGGGTGTTACCATCTTCCTTGTCAGAAAGGTGTGTCTTCCAAAAGTCTCACAGTATTCGCTCTTCTAGGCTCATGTCTATTGCTTGCTTACTATTTCAGGAAGAAACAGGAATAAAAAGAAAAGTGGGTAACATATATATATATATATATATATATATATATATATATATATATGGGTGTGAATAGAGCTGTAGAAAGGCACTGCTAGTATCGGTACTTCAGGGGTTAAGTGTGCAAATCAGTTGTAAGGAGGGTGGTGCAGTTATGGATTCACATATCAAATGGAGTCTGCGGTGGTGCTGTAAATAAATATCGAAGAGACATATGTAACCAAGTGTATCAATAGAGAACCAAAAAGCTTTCCGCACTCACCGCGCAGTATAAGACTCGAAGCTCCTGTTCAGAGACGCCGGCAGATCAGGGCAGCAGCAGGTGCATAGCGCAGAGCACTATGCACCTGATGCTGCCCTGATCTGCCGACGTCTCTGAACAGGAGCTTCGAGTCTTATACTGCGCGGTGAGTGCGGAAAGAGATTATATATATATATATATATATATATATATATATATATATATATATGTGTGTGTGTGTGTGTGTGTGTGTGTGTGTGTGTGTGTGTGTGTGTATAGTGTGTGTGTGTGTATTAAAGGGGTTCTCCCTTGCTGATACTGTTTTTTGTTATTATGTTTGTGTGTTATGTGTGTATAAGTGTGTGTGTTTTTGTGTGTGTTGTGATTATGTATATATGTATTTTCTTACCTTTTGTGAAGATCCGGAAGCTGGCCCCTTTTTCTTCCAGCGGCTTGCTGAGTAACCTCGGCCTCCGCCATGTTGTGTTCGGTAAGTGGGATGTCGGGGGGGGGGGGTGTTTCTGACGTCCAAGGCAAATCTTTTCTTCCTGTTTCTTCCGTGGCTCAGCGATGAATCTGCGGCCTCTTCCGGCGCATGCGCAGGTAGTTTTTTTTTGTTGTTGTTACCAATTAAGTTTTTTTGTCTAATTGACAAACTGTCTGCGCTTGCGCGAAGCTACGCTATTAGAGTAGACCTAAGGTACGCTACGCTGTTAGCGTAGCACTTGAGTACTCGCGCATGCGGACAGTTTGTCAATTACACAAAAAAACATTTATTGGTAAGAAGAAAAAAAAAAACTACCTGCGCATGCGCCGGAATAGGCCGCAGATTAGTCACTGAGCCACGGAAGAAACAGGAAGAAAAGATTCGCCTCGGATGTCAGAAGATGGGAAGGACAGAAGCAAGAACACCCCCCCCCAGACATCCCACTTACTGAACACAACATGGCGGAGGCCGAGGTTACACAGCAAGCCGCTGGAAGAAAAAGGGGCCAGCTTCCGGATCTTCACAAAAGGTAAGAAAATACATATATACATAATCACAACACACATAAAAAAAAACACATACTTATACACACATAACACACAAACATAATAACAAAAAACAGTATAAACAAGGGAGAACCCCTTTAAAACAGGCATATCAGGACGCCTGACAGGTTGCCTTATTTAAAAAAAAAAAAAAAAAAAAAATACATAAAATAAATAAATCCAAATTGACCCATCACTAGGTTTTGTAGGGTGGGATGAAACCTACACAAGTATGGGGAGAACATACAAACTCCTAGCAGATGTTGTCCTTAAAGGAATTTGATTCCAGGACAACAAGGTAGTCATCAGCCCCTGGTCTCCTCCACATCATGCTTTCTTTACTGCTGCTTCCGCTGAGGTTCAATGTTGGCTCCGCCTATGTGGAGTTCCAGCTAACCCATTGGGGGGGGGGGGGGGGGGAGCTTGAACCCACCCACCTGATGACATCACATTCTCTGGAGGAAACAGGAAGTCAGAGGGAATGTGACATCCAAGATATAAAGAAATCATGGGCAAAGCACCCATGTGACTCAGTTATAACCCGGTGAGGTATGCGGCAATGCACGCTTCACTCCCCACCTGTCAGTCAAATCCGAATCTTTTAGTGCTCGAGTCTATAGGCCATCTCTATTTCCGCTCTTACTGTGGGTGGAGTGCTGCCCTTTAAGCATCCTGTGGCCTTTCAGCAGGTTTGCAAACATACAATTCCAGATATATCTGTCATGATGGTGCTGCATTTATTGATGCGGGTAACGAAAGGGTTACTGGCACATTATCCGCAGTGTAACCTAGATCCGCCAAAATTCTCTATTCATAGAGCCAACATTTTCATGAGAGAAATGTATAGAGAAGAAAATGTGCAGACAGTACAGCTCTATTTTATACTCTGCATGGGGGCAAGTACATGCTTCTCCCGGGCACAGAGATAAGCAAATATACAGAGAAACATTGCAGATTAAGATCGTGCCACCCGGTGAACAGGTCTTTATATAACAACAACGACAATAGGAAAACAAACAGTACACAATCATCAATGGCCATCTAAACCAGCAGCCCACCGCCTCGGCATACTGGGAGCAGATAGATTGCTTTTCTACCTCCAGTGGAATCAATTGAGCCATCTCCCTGGTATTAGATTTGTATTTTTCACTTCAGACAGATCTTGTACTTTTCGATACAGAACACTAAATGAATGCAACACTTTTATTTTTGGAGTGTCTGGAGGACCCCCGCGGTGCAATAAAACACAGTTATTACGACTTGGGATAAATATTCACAACACGGAGAGCGCCACCACCGTCTTCATTCTAAGTAAAAAGAAGCTGAACTTTCCTGTTAATAGACGCTTGATATTTGCCAACATGAAAAGAGTGCGGGATCCTAGAGGCACCAAAAACATCAGACGTACCAGATGCATTGGAATGAAGACAGAATAATGCTACATGTACAGGGAGGATAGAACAATAGAATAGAACAATAGAATAGAACAATCTGCTTTTAATAGATAGATAGATAGATAGATAGATAGAGATAGATAGAGAGAGAGAGAGAGATATTAGATAGATAGATTGATATGAGATAGGTAGGAGAGAGAGAGATATGAGCTAGATATATGATAGATATGAGATAGATAGATACTAGAACAAAGCAATGGTGCAGCACTCAGATTTCAATCAAAAAATAGTGTGTTTATTCACCACATCTCAAAAATAAAGCAACGTTTCAGCTCAACAATAGAGCCTTTCTCAAGCCTCAAGACTAGATGATAGATAGATATGAGATAGATAGATAGATATGAGATAGATAGATATGAGAGAGAGATAGATAGATATGAGAGAGATAGATAGATATGAGATATATAGATAGATAGATATGAGAGAGAGATAGATATGAGAGATAGATAGATATGAGAGAGATAGATAGATAGATAGATAGATATGAGAGAGATAGATAGATAGATATGAGAGAGATAGATAGATAGATAGATATGAGAGAGAGAGATAGATAGATAGATATGAGAGAGAGAGATAGATAGATAGATATGAGAGAGATAGATATGAGAGAGATAGATATGAGAGAGATGGATAGATATGAGAGAGAGATGGATAGATATGAGAGATAGATGGATAGATATGAGAGATAGATGGATAGATATGAGAGATAGATGGATATGAGAGATAGATAGATGGATATGAGAGATAGATAGATAGATATGAGAGATAGATAGATAGATATGAGAGATAGATAGATAGATATGAGAGATAGATAGATAGATATGAGAGATAGATAGATATGAGATAGATAGATATGAGATAGATAGATATGAGATAGATAGATATGAGATAGATAGATATGAGATAGATAGATATGAGATAGATAGATAGATAGATATGAGATAGATATGAGATAGATAGATAGATAGATATGAGATAGATATGAGATAGATATGAGATAGATAGATATGAGATAGATATGAGATAGATAGATATGAGATAGATAGATGAGATAGATATATATGAGATAGATAGATGAGATAGATAGATATATATGAGATAGATAGATAAATAGATAGATAGATAGATAGATATATTCTCTTACAAAGGTTCATGTGTTGCATAAAGTCCTAACTTCATCAGAGAAGGCACTTTGATGTCTACAAAGCCTCCTGGAGCAGTGTTTCCCAACTAGGGTGCCTCCAGCTTTGGCAACTACAACTCCCAGCATGCCTGGACAATCAAAGGGTGTCTGGGCATGCTGGGAGTTGTAGTTTGGCCAGAGCTGGAGGCACCCTAGTTGGGAAACACTGCTCCAGGGTCTTTAATCAGACATTATATGTTGGGAGTAAAACTGGGTGCAAAAAAACGTTAAAAATTAGTATTTAAATGAGTGACATGCGAGCGACCGGCGATTTAAATGAGTGACTTGCCGGCCACCGGCGCCTTAAATGAATGACTTACGAGCCACCGGTGCTTTAAATGAGTGACCTGCGGGCCACCGGTGCTTTAAATGAGTGACTTGCGGGCCACCGGCGCCTTAAATGAATGACTTGCGAGCCACCGGCGCCTTAAATGAATGACTTGCGAGCCACCGGTGCTTTAAATGAGTGACCTGTGGGCCACCGGTGCCTTAAATGAATGACTTGCGAGCCACCGGCGCCTTAAATGAATGACTTGCGAGCCACCGGCGCCTTAAATGAATGACTTGCGAGCCACCGGCGCCTTAAATGAATGACTTGCAAGCCACCGGCGCCTTAAATGAATGACTTGCGAGCCACCGGCGCCTTAAATGAATGACTTGCGAGCCACCGGCTCCTTAAATGAATGACTTGCGTGCTGCCGCTGGAAACGTTTAAGTTGCGAGCCAGAATCTGTCACCTCCCCCTGCAAGCACTAAAAGCCAGGCTTTTAGCGCTTGCAGGGGGAGGTGACCGCTTGCCTCGGCTCACATCTCATTCATTTAAAGCGCCGGTTGCTCACAAGTCATTCATTTAAAGGGCCGTCGGCTCACAAGTCATTCATTTAAAGGGCCGTTGGCTCACAAGTCACTCATTTAAAGGACGGCAGCTCACAAGTCACTCATTTAAAGTGCCATGGCCTGCATCTCGTTAATTTAAAGCGCCGGCGGCTCACAAGTCACTCATTTAAAGTGCCATGGCCTGCATCTCATTAATTTAAAGCGCCGGCGGCCCACATTTCAATAATATAAATAGCCAGCGGCTCGCAAATTAATAATTTTAAGCACCGTGGTCGCAAACTCATTCATTTAAAGCGCCGCCACAACTCATCTGCAGCTGAAAATTCATTCATTCATTCGAGGGGGTGGCCTGATCGGTATTGCAGTATGGGAAAAATGTATATCGTGCAGGGAAAAAATTTCGGTATTCGGTATGAACCAGTATACACCTTATGAGTGTTTCCCAACCAGGGTGCCTCCAGCTGTTGGGAGTTGTAGATTTGCAACAGTTGGCATCCTGGTTGGGAGACACTGCACCTTAGGCATAAAGGAACAGGAAAAATATTACATAGACAAAAGTGTGCGTGAGTGTGTTTCCTCTCCAGATGTAATAAAATAAACTACGCCATTTCTCACATGACGGCAGGTTAGAGCGCGGCGTCACATAAATCACCATAATGACTGTGCGCAAATGAGAAGACAAAACTTGGTTATGATCACACAGAGTAGTACAGATGCTGTGTTGTGTGCGCAGGGAGGAGGGTGTGTCGCTGCATGGAGAGAATATACAGCGCCGCCATCCCTGGAGTGTGACAAGATGGAGATATATTACCTGTCTATCTCCAGAGCTCATCCTCATTATTACTAATCTGTTACGTTTCTGGTGCCTGCTTGGCTGCAGCTGAATTGACGGTCTCTAAACCTCCCAGCTGTTCTGCTCTGGTGTGAACGGTGCAGGCGCTCATTGACATGCTGGGCACACCCGGCAATAACGTGGTCGAGCCCAATGTCACATGCCGGCCAGAACTCCGGATAGTCGATTCTTTCACTATCCTAAACGCACTTCTATACACTGACAAGGTCAGGTTCGGGCCTGGGCTCACGGATCATTCTAGGATAAAATTGCACAGAAATAAATCAGAACATTGGCCACATTTATCAGCATTACTTTTCCCACTATTATCAAGCAATTTGTAGTTTTTAATGGCAACAAAGTCATGCCCCAAAACCTTTTTATTTTTTTTTAATAAGACAGTATCATCCAATTTTTTTTTTTTGAATCCGGGACATCAAATTACTTAAACTTTTTTTTTTTTTATGTCATGTGACAATAGACTTTGCAAAGCCTTAGGCAAAAGACAAACATGAGACACTATAAGAAAGATAGGCCCCAAGTAACTAGAAAGCGATCTCCCTCCCACCCCCCCATTAGGTTGAGGCCACCACCAGAAGTTAGGGACCCCCCCCCTCTTTTAGGTAGAAGTTCCCAGTAAGTAGGGAACCCTCCCTTTTAGGTAGGAGTCCCTAGTAGGTAGGGAAACCTCCCTTTTAGGTAGATGCCCCCAGTAGGTAGGGAACCCACCCCTTTTAGGTAGGAGTCCCCAGTAGGCAGGGAACCCTACCATTTAGGTAGAAGTCCCTAGTAGGTAGGGAACCCTCCCCTTTTAGGTAGGAGCCCCCAGTAGGTAGGGAACCCTCCCCTTTAGGTAGAAGCCCCTAATAGGTAGGGAACCCTCCCCTTTTAGGAAGGAGCACCCAGTAGGTAGGGAACCCACCCCTTTTAGGTAGGAGTTACCAGTAGGCAGGGAACCCTCCCCTTTAGGTAGAAGTCCCTAGTAGGTAGGGAACCCTCCCCTTTAGGTAGAAGTCCCTAGTAGGTAAGGAACCCTCCCCTTTTAGGTAGGAGCCCCCAGTAGGTAGGGAACCCTCCCCTTTAGGTAGAAGTCCCTAAAAGGTAGGGAACCCTCCCCTTTTTAGGTAGAAGTCCCTAATAGGAAGGGAACCCTCCCCTTTTTAGGTAGAAGTCCCTAATAGGAAGGGAACCCTCCCCTTTTTAGGTAGAAGTCCCCAGTAGGTAGGGAACCCTCCAGTTTTAGGTAGAAGCACTGAGTAGGTAGGGAACCCTGCCCTTTTAGGTAGGAGCCCCCAGTAGGTAGGGAACACTCCTTTTAGGCACAAGCCCCCAGTAGTTAGAGATAGTCAGGTAGATAGGAAACATCCTATGAGGCAGATACCAACATTAAGAAGTTTCCTCCAATAAGTCCCCTCCAAGAGAAAATAATAAAAAATCCCTCTTACCTTCCTTCCGCTCCTGCGCTGAGGCCTCTGCATCCTCCGCTCTTTTAGACTTCATGTCATTTCATCGCACAGCAGGTCCTGCAACACTCCAAATGATGCAGGACCTGAGCAAACAATGAAGAGGCCGAAGCGGAGGAAAAGGAGAGGGATTTTTATTATTTTTATGGTCTGCGGGTATTGGGATTATGTGTATGAGTACTAGTGCAAATGTCCAGTAATGGCACCTATACTGTATCTGGGCATCCCTAATTCAAGTTAATCCGATTCAGACTGAAATTAGAGCAAAAATATTTCATTTAAAAAAAAATGACTTCAAGATAGATGATACCATCATTTGCAAAATTACAACTATCATGATGCCAAAGGCATCATGGGAGTTTAGTTTTGCAACAACTGGATAGCAACAGATTCGAGGAAGTCAATCAGCCCAATGCGATCATCCTAAAACAAAACATTACAGAAACTACAAGTAGGAACCCCACTATGCCCTATTAGACAGAACATGCTGCCCTCTGCTGGGGAGAGCTCAGAAATGGGTCTGTTTTTTTGTTTTTCTCCAGTTTTTCTCATGCCTGCCGCTTCAGGTTGCACATCATGTAAAAAAAACACTGATGTATCCTGTATATAACAAGAAGAATATTAACAGAATGGATACAAAGTCTTTGAGGAATATCAGCCATCAGCATTAGTCTGTTGATGGAAGTGGCTCTATGAGAAGGCATTTGTTGCTGTGTCTTGTCGGAGTATTTTATTACAGACCTCGGAGATGGAATATACTTGAGTCTGTTAAGGCAATGCGGATGCATTAACGTCGGCAATTAATATACTCTTTATGGAGCTCTCCACAATTTACTGCTCAGCACAGGAGGTCGGCTGAGACCTATTGAAAGGGGGAACTTTCAGAAGAGGAGACATGGAGAAACACACACACATACATATATACACAAACCACACGCTTACATATATGAATATAAGTCATGTAATTTCAAGCACTGTAATTTCCAATTTACCAGCACAAGTGGCTCCAATAGGTCAGGGTGATACCTTCATGTACCCATCAGACCAATGCACCAGTAATCTCACCATAACCTTCAGGGGCCACTGAGAGTCAAGTAAGTGTCAGTTTATGGCTCGCTGCCTAATGGCAGGGATGTGGAATTTCTATCGCCCGACGCCCGGGACTAGCAGTTTTGGGCGCCGGGCAGGTGAATTTGTCCGGTCCTTAGCCCGGCTTTGGGCAAGCAGGGCCGGACCTGACGAGTGCGGCGGATCTGCAGTCTGTATGGAGCGGGCTCCCGACTCCTGCCCGCTCCATACTCTGCAGCCTGTGGCCTCCGAAGCAGAGCAGGGGAGATGAGAAGCTGTGTATTTGTCTTCTCTCCCCTGCTCTGCAGACGTGCGGGGGGAGATGAGGGGGTGTGGCTTCTTGCTCCCTGTGCAGACGTGCGGGGGAGATGAGGGGGCGTGGCTTCTTGCTCCCCGTGCAGACGTGCGGGGGAGATGAGGGGGCGTGGCTTCTTGCTCCCCGTGCAGACGTGCGGGGGAGATGAGGGGGCGTGGCTTCTTGCTCCCCGTGCAGACCTGCGTCCTCTGCCTTCACTCCCCCCAGCTGTAGCTTCGGAGAGCTGAGGGGAGGAGGCACGTCTGCACGGGGAGATGCTTGCGGCGCTCTGCAGTATGTATGGAGCGGGCTCGGGGATTCCTGCCCGCTCCATACTCTGCAGCCCCCGGCTGTTATCAGTAGCCGGGGGCCGCCGCTAATAGCCGCGGCTGGCTATTAACCCTTTAGATCGCCGCTGTCAAAGCTGACAGCGGCGTCTAAAGGGAGATGTGAATGCTCCCTGGTGGGCTAGTGGGGGTGGATCGCCATTGGCTGTCCGGGCATGCTGGGAGTTGTAGTTTTGCAACATCTGGAGGGCCACAGTTTGAAGACCGCTGCATTAACCCCTTCCATGTTAAAAGTTCAAATCACCCCCTTTTCCTATATAAAAACATGCAAACATAATAAAAATAAACATATTTGGTATCGCTTCGTGCGTAATTGTACAACTTATGAAAATATAACATTATGTATCCCGTACGGTAAATGTAAAAAAAATCCCAAACCACAGATTTGCAATTTTTATAATATCCCAGAAAAAAAAATTGTTAAAAAGTGATTAAAAAGTCAGATCAATACCAAAATGGTACCGATACAAAAAACAGATTATGGCGCAAAAAATGAGCCCTCATACAGCCTGGTATGCGGAAAAAAATAAAGCTACAGGGGTTAAAAAATGGCAAATAAAAAAATTTGAAAAAGTCCAGAATTAGTAAAACATGACGTAAACGATACAAATCTGGTATCGCTGTAATCAGGCGCCTAAAGTATAAAACTAACATGTTATCTGACCACAAGGTAAATGGCGCAGAAAAGAAAAACCACCAAATCTGCTAAATTATCTTTAACTATTTCAATTTCACTTCACCGATTATTATATATATATATTGTTGGTTCAGAGAATATGTTATTGAAAAATTAAAAGGTATCCTTATAGTAGGTAGTTATGGCTATTATAGGGCGAGGAGGAAAAAAACGAGAGCGTAAAAGCGAAAATTGGCCCGGACAAGTGGATCGTCATGAGGGACAAGTGGATTTTGCTCCATTTTAGTCCCGTGGACAAGTAATTTTTTATAAAATTTCCACACCCCTGTAATGGTCAGGGCATTTTTTTTTTCCTGAAGCAAACCTTGGATTACTGTTTCCCAACTAGTGTGCCTCCAGCTGTTGCAAACCTACAACGCCCAGCATGCTGGGCATTGTAGTTTTGCAACAGCTGGAGGCACGCTGGTTGGGAAAAACTGCAAGACGCCTTTTGCGCGAAAAATTAAATAAATGTAAAACTTAAATGGCCAAAGTAATTTCAAAGATCTTCTCTCCATGTGACAGTCTACGTGATTCCTAACATGTTTGTAAACCAAAAATGGCTCCTTACCTTAGTAACATAGCTCTGTCTTGGCCACTAGGTGTCTCACCTCTTACCGCAATCTGCTGCCCACTGCCTGTTAGGCTCAGTCTTTCTCTAGTAACAGACAAATGAAGTAAGTGGGTAGGGGATTGTGTCAATGTAAGCTGAGCCTGTCTCTATTCTTGACAACTCACTGTCCCTGAGGGGCAAATCAAAGCTCTCCCCTCAACTCAGAAGCAGTACTTAGATGCTCAGTATAACCCCCTCCTTGCTGTACTGCTGCTGTTTCTTTTAATTCTGCTCACATAGCACCTTACAAACCCAGTGCATCAGTAACCCCTTCTCCTTCAACACATCATCTATAGTAGTGTACCATAAATCATGCTCAAGCACAGTGCCTATCTGTTCAGTCCAATGCCCTTTAACCAGCACTATGTGATGGCAGCATACCAGTAAGGAGTAGACACTGTGCTCCGACTTGCCACACAAGTAAGGAAAAGGAATTACCTGTGAGTGTACTACTGGCAAAACACCGTTACCCTGGTTCTGCACCATGCAAGGGACACTGAGGGACTCCATAATAGCAGTAAACACACTAAAACACCTTGTTACCTTGTGTTAGTCTAAAAAAAAAAAAAATCTGAAACAACAGGTACACCTTAAAGAAGTACTCCGGTGGAAAACAATTGTTTTCAAATCAACTGGCTCCAGAAAGGTAAACAGATTTGTAAATTACTTCTATTTAAAAATCTTAACCATTTCAGTACCAGTACTGTATGCCCCAGGGGAAGTTCTTTTCTTTTTGAATTTCCTTTCTGTCTGACCACAGTTCTCTATGCTGACACCTCTGTCTGTGTCAGGAACTGTCCAGAGCAGGAGAGGTTTGCTATGGGGATTTGCTCCTATTCTGGACAGTTCCTGACATGGACAGAGGTGTCAGGAGAGAGCACTTTGGTCAGACAGAAAAGAAATTCAAAAAGAAAAGAACTTCCTGTGGAGGATACAGCTGCTGATAAGTACTGGAAGGGTTAAGAATTTTTAACAGAAGTAATTTACAAATCTGTTTACTTTCTAGAGCCAATTGATATGGAAAAATAAAAATGTTTTCCACCAGAGTACCCCTTTAAAAGGCAGTGTCCCAAGGTTGCTAAATTTCAAAGAATTTTGGACCATTAGAGTAGACACAGTGCAGACAAAACCTTTTGCACATAAAGTGGCCAATGGCAGCTTTACCATTAAAATTATGCAGCCATTGGACACTGCATTCAGATGGAGGAGTTACACGTGCATGTTACAAAATTCACAGCAATTTGGCATGTAACAAAAATAAGTGCTGGGCTCCAGACACAGGCTAGCGGGGAATGGTGATTGTTTGAGTTTTGCAACAGCTGGATGTGTACTAGGATCTATCTACAGTGGTCACTCAAGTTACAATATTAATCGGTTCCAGGACGACCATTGTATGTTGAAATGATTGTATGTTGAGACTATAACTCTATGGAAACCTGATAATTGGTTCTGAAGCCACCAAAATGTCATCCAAAAATAGGAAAAAGTGAGAATTAAAGAAAAATAAGTAGATAACTAATACAGATAAAGCAAATCCTTACATATAAAAGTAAGAAAGATCTGCTGGAAGCTGTAAATCACTGTCTATGTCAGTGTTTTCCAACCAGGGTGCCTGCAGCTGTAGCAAAACTACAACTCCCAGCATGCCCGGACAGCCTTTGGCTGTCCGGGCATGCTGGTAGTTGTAGTTTTGCAACAGCTGGAGGCACCCTTGTTGGAAAACACTGGTCTATGTAGAGGACAGGAGCTTCTTCAGGGTCCTGTACAGTACACGCAATGTCCTAAAAAAGTAACATGGAGCCGCCCTCACCTGGTGTCCAAAGGAGCAGCTAACCCTGGTACAGGTAAAGAGTACAGAACATGTAAAACCTCTCTCTGTACTCTAGGGGGCGCTACCAGACACCAGTCAGTGCATACACTTCAGTAATACAGGGGTTTTACCAGTGAATGTCCATTCTGATTGGTCAGTTCTTCCGGCCATTGACACATTTCACAGATCTGGACTGTCTGTACATTGTATGTTGAGTCTGGTTTCAAGTTACAATGGTCCAGAAAAGACCATTGTATGTTGAAACTATTGTATGTTGAGGCCATTGTAAGTTGAGGGATCACTGTACTAGGATCTATTTCTAAAGGGGGCAAAAAAAATGGTTGTAATGAAAATTGCCTTAAAAGGTGCAGTTTGCAATCTAAAATTAAATAATAAATAAAAAAAAACACTACAAAAAAGAAATAGTATAAGTACAAGTAAAAGTAATGTCATATCTGCATCCAACAATTAACACCATCTACATAAACTTCCTTAGAATCCTTCGCAGGTGAAAGGTTAATGTCAACATTATCCATTTAATAGAATGATTTATTGTTTATGAGATTCCACAAAGAGGAGAAAGAACAGGAGAAAGCCGTCCAGTAAACACCACACTGGGCACCCGCCATTTATTACCCCAATTATTCTAATTATAATGTATTACTGCCCACTCTTCTTGTGGCCAATTATTTCTGCAACCTTTCAAACGGCCTATCCAGCTAGCAGAAGAGGGCAGAAAGTGTGCCCTATAGTAACGTCTGCATTTTATCACCAGCAATCTCCACAAGGATACGGGTATTAACAAAAAAAATGGCTTGTGGATGTGCTGTAGGTTCAGGATTTACAGTCATCACAAACGCCGGAACCTATTAGCACGTTGAGAATTGTGTAAATATTTCAAAAACATGTCAGCAATTAAGATACAAAAAAATACACCCCATTAAAAAATGGCTGACAGCAAGTTATTGTGGTACAAGGAAACATGGCGACTTAAGAGTCACAACAAGCGCTGAGGAAACAAACTCTAAAATAATTGCTTTGTCTTTTGCTGCTTCAAATCATATAAAACTATAAAGTCATAGCTGTAAATGTTGGCACCCCTGAAATTATTCAAGAAAATTAAGTACCGTATATACTAGGGATCGACCGATATCTTTTTTTTTTTTTAGGGCCGATACAGATAATCAATGCAGGTTAGGGCCGATAGCCGATAACTTATATCGATATTCCAGTATAAGTTATCGGCTATTTATCCCCCCGCGACACCACTGCAGATCATTGATTTAAAGCGGCCTCCGCCACCCGCTTCTCTCCCCCTACCTGTCAGGGTGGTCCGGGCCATCCATCCTTCCTGTAGTGTCCGGCAGCATTCCGGGTGGAGGGTGAACCGGTCGGGGCTGTCCTTCACCAGGGGGGTTCTCTTCTCCACTCCGGGCAGGCTCCGGCCTAGTAACGAAGCATAGACGCCGCTGTGCAGTGACGCCCGTGCGCAGCGACGCACCTGTCATTTTTATATTGCCCACACCAGTTATTGCCCCAGGTGAGTTTATAGGAGCCGGTACAGCATAATTTCTTCACCTGCAGAGAGGACGGACACCGCAGAAGCTACAGGAAGCACCGGGTGAGCGGTACATAGTACCTGACATCTTCTCCCCCTTATCTGCTTACCTATATTTGCAACTGCTGGAGCCTCCTCTGTCTGTCCCACCACGGGACTGCAGCACATGCTGAGGCTTTCCAGCTCTGCTGTATCCAGCACGGTCGCAGCACCGCCAACAGCTATACTACTACAGGCTTGTATCCTTCTCATATGACAGCCGCAATATTGCTTTATCGGATACAGTGTTTCTACGGGACGAGATTGTCCCCACGGTCGCAGTACCGCTATATCCATAACTTTGTTTCACTTTACAATTGATTGTTTCTTTCACCTGTGCATTAGAGACACTGCATAAGTACGGTCGCAGTACCATGGATAACTTACCAACTTCTTTTCGGTCGCAGCACCGATACTGTGCATTGGCCAATTGGGTACATGGTCCAGTGGGACATACTGGCCAATATACGTGAATATTAACATCAGTTACTTGAGAAGCAGAGCTTCTGTCCAGTGCTTTGAACTATTGACTTTATGGCTATTGAATACTGACTCTAGGGTATATTTATTTGACTTGGTATTATCAGTGTAGTACTATATTTATTAATTAGTTTTTTATTGATTATTATTTTTTATTGTGTATTGGAAAATATAAGTGCTAGGGCCCAGCACTTTTTTCCATATATTGTATGTCATTTTATAACAAATTGTTTAAGCATCCAAGTACAAACCATTCCACTTTTCCTTCTTTCTCTCTCCCCCTTTTATTTATTTTTTATTTAATTTATTAATTTTTTAATTACATTTTATTTTATTTATTTTTATTTTATTTATAATTTTTTTTTTATATATATATATATATATATATATATATTTTTTTTTTTTTTTTTTTTGCCGCTTTGTCCTCTTCACATTCATCCATCACACCTAACCTCTATCACAGCTACACTAACATACACGCCTCAGCCATACACACATCATACACACACACTCACACACTGTCATACATTTTCAACGCATCTTATACACCGCCACACACTCTAGTACATTCATTACCAAACATATCACATTCACAATATATGACACACTACCATAACCATCATCCCATATATACAGACACACTGACAACACCCTACCACTCCAACACCCAATCTCACCAGAAAATCACTATAGTAATCCCCATAGACCTAGAGAACCAGTCACCTTTTTTCCTTTCTCGTACCAATTTTGAAAGGGTGCCAATAATTTTGTCCAGCCCATTTTTGGAGTTTGGTGTGATATTATGTCCAATTTGCTTTTTTTTCCTCCCTTTTTGGTTAAAGGGGTTCTCCGGTGCTTAGACATCTTATCCCCTATCCAAAGATAGGGGATAAGATGCCTGATCGAGGGAGTCTCGCCGCTGGGGACCCCCGGGATCTTGCACGCGGCACCCAGTTTGTAATCAGCCCCCGGAGCGTGTTCGCTACGGGTCTGTTTACCGACGACCACAAGGCTGGCAGCGTGTGATGTCATGCCTCCTCCCTCTTGTGACGTCACGCTCCAACGCGCAATGCAAGCCTACAGGAGGGGGCGTGATAGCTGTCATATGAAGACCACTGGATTCCGTGAATGGTTCCCTGTATATACCGCAGACTTAAATTCCCTTATCGCCATCCTGCTCCAATATCCAGAAAAATTTATAAGCGCATTTCTGCTTCAGGTTCAGTTAGATCAATAAGTGGCCTCATTAAGTCAATGTCTGGTTGCGTCAACAACCAACAATGGTGTCCAGCAATGACAATGCCACCATATCCGGTCAATGGAAGGACACCTTTATAAGTCACTATCTCTAGTTACTGCCACAGCTTTATCAATACTCAACAATAGTCCTATTTCGTACAAAGTTCAATTATTGGAAAAATTCCAATTGCTGCAAAAAGTTACTTATATATGTGCAACATGCGGTGTAAACAACAAATCTCGACTTAAGAATGTTCATTTATATCTAGAAAAAACTAAAGTATTATAACTATTCTTAGTTTGGCACTTAAGAGCTTACATTAACACCAATGAATAAATAAGAAGGTGATCCAGCACTTAAAGGGGTACTCCCGTGGAAAACTTTTTTTTTTTTTTTTCCTATCAACTGGTGCCAGAAAGTTAAACAGATTTAAAAAAAAATCTTAATCCTTGCAGTCCTTTTTTGGAGCTGTATACTAAAGAGAAATCCAAAAAAGAAATGCATTTCCTCTGATGTCATGACCACAGTGCTCTCTGCTGACCTCTGCTGTCCATTTTAGGATGTGTTTGCTATGGGGATTTTCTCCTCCTCTGGACAGTTCCTAAAATGGACAGCAGAGGTCAGCAGAGAGCACTGTGGTCATGACTAGAAATGAGCGAACTTACAGTAAATTCAATTCCTCACGAACTTCTCGGCTCGGCAGTTGATGCCTTATCCTGCATAAATTAGTTCAGCTTTCAGGTGCTCCGGTGGGCTGGAAAAGGTGGATACAGTCCTAGGAGACTCTTTCCTAGTACTGTATCCACCTATTCCAGCCCACCGGAGCACCTGAAAGCTGAACTAATTTATGCAGGATGAGCGAACTTACAGTAAATTTGATTTGTCACGAACTTCTCGTCTCGACATTTGATGACTTCATCAACTGTCGAGCCGAGAAGTTCGTGACAAATTAAATTTACTGTAAGTTCGCTCATCTCGACATCAGATGAAACGAATTTCTTTTTTGGATTTCTCTTTAGTATACAGCCCCTAAAAAGAACTGGAAGGATTAAGATTTTTTAATAGAAGTAATTTACAAATCTGTTTAACTTTCTGGCACCAGTTGATTTAAAAAAAAAATAAAATTAAAAATAAAAAAGTTTTCCACGGGAGTACCCCTTTAAACAGATTTGCAAATTACTTCTATTAAAAAATCTTAATCCTTCCAGTACTTATTAGCTGCTGAATACTACAGAGGAAATAGTTTTCTTTTTGGAACACAGAGCTCTGTGCAGACATCACGAGCGCAGTGCTCTCTGCTGACATCTCTGTCCATTTTAGGAACTGTCCAGAGCAGCATACGTTTGCTATGGGGATTTTCTCCTACTCTGGACAGTTCTTAAAATGGACAGAGATGTCAGCAGAGAGCAAAGTGGTCATGATGTCAGCAGAGAGCTCTGTGTTCCAAAAAGAAAACCATTTCCTCTGTAGTATTCAGCAGCTAATAAGTACTGGAAGGATTAAGATTTTTTTAATAGAAGTAATTTACAAATCTGTTTAACTTTCTGGCACCAGTTGATATTAAAAAAAAAAGTTTTCCACGTGAGTACCCCTCTAAAGAATCTTCAGCTTTATTAGTAGATAGTCTTAAAAAACAGCATGGAACAACTTCACAAAGTCTGACATATCTGGATGCGTTTCGAGCGCGTGCGCTCGAAACGCGTCAGGATATGTCAGACTTTGTGAAGTTGTTCCATGCTGTTTTTTAAGAGGATCTACTAATAAAGCTGCAGTTTCTTTAAGTGCTGGACCATCTCGTCATTCATTCATTGGTTGGACACGGAGGGTTTGAGTGTTGATCCGTGCACGAGACACAGTCGGCGAGCTGGACTTTCTTTACTTTTTCCTGCATGTTACATAAACACCACCCTGATAAACAAATCCCATTCTGGACTTAACCCTTGATAGGCTCATATCTGCTTATTTCCTGTCTCATTAAACAGGTCTCCTCATCATCATCACATTAAACCACAGGCAAATAACACAAAAGATTATGGTGGATACAAAAGGATTTAAGCCGAAAATTAAAATGTAAATATTGTGTTTCTCCAGAAAATTCCTTAATATATGCACAAAACTAAATCTGCAGCAAATTCCGCCTCATCTCGCTGAGTCTAGAAAGATAATGAGATTAGGTATTTAATATGCATTATGTAAAACACTTTATTAAATGCGTTTAATAAATGTTATTAGGGAGAAGCTAAAACACTGGTGCCGGAAATATTACAGCGCGCCCCGAGCTCACCAGACAGGCGTCCACAACGCTGTTTGTCTTTCGTGCGGGCGCCAAACAAATTTAAGTGGATTCCTGCAAATATAGTGAGAAGTCGTACATCAAATGCTAGTGGAAGGAGGTGTATCACTTCAGTTCATAGAAATAATAAATAAAAAAAAAAATATCAGGCCCTTCAATGTTTATTGATGTCTCTACTGCAGTGTTTCTCAACCAGGGTGCCTCCAGCTGTTGCAAAACTACAACTTCAAACATGCCCCGACAGTGCAAAACTCAACAGTACTGTAGTTTTCCACAATCTATCAGCTTGAAATTTAAGTAACAGGTAACAGAGAATTGTCAAAAGCTGGATACAACTGTATGTGAACGGGTACAGAAACGTGCCTATTGTCAGGCATATTTTTGCATTTTGCTGTGATTTGTGCAAAATTGCAGTAAAATTGCTGCAAAAATGCAGCGACTCTGCACAAATGAGGCTGATTTCAATAATAAGAAAGTTGCCCTATAGTTGTTTGGGCTGCAAAGAGGCAAAACACTGCTAAAGGTCCTGCATAAGTGCACAGGGGAGATGCTTAAGTAAAGGGATAACATGCACAGTGATGTCATAGTACAGGGATAATACACACAGTGATGTCATAGTACAGGGATAATACACACAGTGATGTCACAGTACAGGGATAATACACACAGACATGTCACAGTACAGGGATAATACACACAGTGATGTCACAGTACAGGGATAATACACACAGACATGTCACAGTACAGGGATAATACACACAGTGATGTCACAGTACAGGGATAATACACACAGTGATGTCACAGTACAGGGATAATACACACAGTGATGTCACAGTACAGGGATAATACACACAGTGATGTCACAGTACAGGGATAATATACACAGTGATGTCACAGTACAGGGATAATATACACAGTGATGTCACAGTACAGGGATAATACACACAGTGATGTCACAGTACAGGGATAATACACACAGTGATGTCACAGTACAGGGATAATACACACAGTGATGTCACAGTACAGGGATAATACACACAGTGATGTCACAATAAAGGGATAATACATACAGTGATGTCACAGTACAGGGATAATACACACAGTGATGTCACAGTACAGGGATAATACACAGTGATGTCACAGTACAGGGATAATACACAGTGAAGTGCCCTTTTTTTTTTACTTGACCCATGCCCTCCAAAATGTATGTGCACACCTTGCATGGGTACATCCAGATGGGACAGAAATCATTTTCCTAGGTAAATCACGCAAAGTTGGATGAGGATTTAGTCCTGCAGATAGTAAGAGATTTGCATAAAATAAGCAGGCGTATATTTTGGTTTCGATCTATGGTGTTTCTGCAGGGAAATACATTTAGTACAAATGTTCAATAAGAAACATTTACAGCATATGCACCCTTTGCAGATGTGCTAGAAGACTACAGGGTCTCAGGCCTTTTAAAGTATCCAAGAATTTGGTCACTCACCAACGCCAAAATCTGTGAAGAAGGGGAAGAATGGAAATAGTGATGAAACGTTAAATAGATACAAGTAGACAGCCACTGTACGAAGGGAAAAGGCAGCATTTGACAACCATGTGTATAGCCAAACATTACTACAAGAAGCACCGCACAACTGCTTTACAGTAAAACACAGAAGAGGCCATCTTATTCCAAAGGTGACTTATAGCAACCAACGGCGAATTAACAGCAACAACAATCCGCAGCGGAAAAACGGGAAACGCAGCCAGATGGAAATCTCCTAAATAATGATGAACAAGCAGCTGCAAAAGAACAGATATAGCTTGTTTTTCATGTCTAATTAGTATTTTATCTAGTGGCTGCCAATTCAATCATTCCAGAATTTTACATGCCATGAAAAACAAAAACCCTTCTGTTGGCGAGACACAAGCAGGTACAACCCGTGAGCCGCACCGGTGACAGGGAGACAACGCCGTGTCCCAGTATTCACTCTGGATCATTGCCAAGCCAGGCAAGTGCTCTTTTTTCCACTATTCAATCACAAAACAAGCGATTAGACAGCCCATTGACTGATTTAGTGACATTTCGGAGGGAAAAACCAAATAAATAACAGCGTGTATTGTCTAATGGAGAGAATGACGTGAATAAAACCTAAAAAAGGTGCTAAAGAAACCGGTGTACTACATGGAACGGAAGGTATTTCCTTGTAAAGAGAAGGGAATGTTGGGTTTTATCAAGGTAATACCTATTTATTCTCAAAAGTGCTTCTCGGAAATCCATTCATCACTGAGGAAAAGCCACTGGGGAAAAAAGTAACAGGTGTCAAATGCCAAAAAACTAAAACCCCAGACCAATGTATCTAAGACTATGTTCACACAGCTGATTCCGTGCGGAATGTCCATACATTTGAATGATCCGGTGGGCACTAGGCCTGTTTGGAAATGCACCGTCTCATAGATGGCAATGCCTTTCTGAGCTGAATCTGCAGAAAGAACAGACATGACTTTTCTTTCCGCGGATGCGAGAATCGGGATGAGCATAAATTGCTAAAGCGAAATTTTTGAGTGGAACTTTCCCACGGAATTCCGCTCAGAAATACTGCTATGTGAACACAGCCATATACAGTATCTGCTACTGGATACTAAAGCTGGTCCAAGTTACCGGCTGGTTGTTTGGCCTCACCCCATAGACTTGAACACTTTGTTTAGCCAAGGATATATGTATTTTCAATGGTGAAACAAAAGCTTATCTCCATGAAGACTATAGGATCGGGCAGAGTAAATATAAGAAGTTTTGCAAACATTACATGACCAACTAAAAGAGGTTGTCCCACACAACATAACTGTGGCGCATAAACTCTAGGTAGGATGAAAAAAATTATATCTGCCACCTCTATCTTGAATGCCCAATTCCAGCTGTCCTATGGACACACAGGAAGGGCCCGCACAGCAGATCACTGGCTGAGGTGGAGCACTGTACAGCCAGGAGCAAGGACAGTTGGGTGGAATCCAGTAAGGGGTTGAGGGAAGATATTTATTTCTAAATCGTAGCCAGTGCTCATATGCCTAAATTGCGGGACAACCCATTTAAAGGGATTAACCCAAGGTTAAAACCTATTTCCTGTATGCAGATCATGCCGCTGATCAGGTGAATGGGGACCATTTTGTCCCTCATATGACTAGATAGGAACTAGCGATCTGAGTGGCAGCCAACCATGTGTGCTATGGGACCAACAAAGAGAGCCAAGTAATGCAGAACTTTAATCTTGGGAAGACCAATCTGTACCAACCTAGAACTTAGAAGTTTGCTTACAACTATATTTGCAGTGCCACAAAAATGATTGTAATTAAGGGGATAAAATAAAAAATAACTTTGTTCAAATAAAATACATTAACAGTTAAAGCCACATAAGGCAGCAGGACGAGAAGCCAAATTCACTTACTCTTTAGTGAAGATAAATGGCTCTGCCGTATGGCGGTGGCTTAGAAAAGAAATACTCGCAATGGAACTCCCAAGCTTTTACTCTTGACAAAAATGAAACGTATCACTCATTTAATTTCCCTCACTTCACCTTGATAGATGGCATTTCATTTCTTAAAAGAATTTGCAGAGGCTCTTACAGTGAAAGGAACAGAGATCTGAGCAGATGACAGTCAGTCGGTATAGCACATTACAGAAAAGACAGAAAACTTTCAGAATATGTTCGCCAAAACCTACAAAAAGGCAATGATTGTCATGGGCATATAAGACGCACTATTTCTTCCCCAAAACTGGGGGGGGGGGGGGGGGGGGAGTTGGTGCGTCTTATACGGAAAATACACACACCTATCGGGTCGGCCCCGGCGGCCATAAACGGCTGGGACCCACGGCTAATACAGGACATCACCGATAGCGGTGATGCTTTGTATTAACTCTTCAGACGCGGCGATCAAAGGTGAACGCCGCGTCTGAAGCGAAAGTGACACTAAACCGGCTGCTCAGTCGGGCTGTTCAGGACCGCTGCGGTGAAATCGCGGTGTCACGAACAGCTTACAGGACACCGGGAGGGACCTTACCTGCCTCCTCGGTGTCTGCTACGTGCCGGGATCCCCTGCAGGGATGGCGCTCTCCTTAGACGTCATCACGTCGTCGCACACGTGTCCGGAGCAGCAGGGACACGTGAGTATTACCTCCTATCCAGTGGTCTTCAACCTGCGGACCTCCAGATGTTGCAAAACTACAACTCCCAGCATGTCCGGACAGCCAACGGCTGTCCGGGCATGCTGGGAGTTGTAGTTTTGCTAAATCTGGAGGTCTGCAGGTTGAAGATCACTGTTGGGTTCAGAATCTTTTTTTTCTAGATTTTGCACCATTAAAATTGGGTGCGTCTTATATGCCGGTGCGTCCTATAGGGCGAATAATACGGTATGTCAGCATAGAATTTGTCAGCAGATAAGAACTATTCGGCCCATCTAGTCTGCCTTATGCCTTTCCAGCCTTTATTATGGAGCATTATCATCCATAAATGTTACTGCAATATTGAAAATTCACAACACCTTTCATGTACAAATGGACCATCCTATGACAAACAGTTCTTTTCGTCAGGAGACCAAGTAATCTGGAGCCATAGAGGCTGAACCTTTTTAAGCAACTAATCACAAGATAATCATACAAATTGTGATATACAAGTTCTTCAATACTTGTACAGCTGATTACTCACAATAACAGTAGGCCAACTTTAATCATTCATCAGCTTAGAAGATGATTCAGAAGAGAAGACAGAGGAGCTGGAGACCAAGCCATCACGCAGCTCTTGTGATTTTGCTATGAACATGATTAAAGGGGTACTCTGGTGGGGAAATAAAATGCTACAGAAAGTCATACAGATTTGTAAATTACTTCTATTTAAAAATATTAACCCTTCCAGTACTTATCAGCTGCTGTATACTACAGAGGCGTTTGTGTAGTTATTTCCAGTCTGACCACAGTGCTCTCTACTGACACCCCTGTTCATGTTGTTTATGTCAGGAACTGTCCAGAGTACAAGCAAATCCGCATAGCAAACCTCTTCTGCTCTGGACAGTTCCTGACATGAACAGAGGTGGCAACAGAGAACACTGTGGTCAGACTGGAAAGAACTACACAACTTCCTGCCGATAAGTACTGGAAGGATTAAGGTTGTTAAATAGAAGTCATTTACATATCTGTTTAACTTTCTAGGACCAGTTGTTTTGAAAAAAAAAATTCCCACCGGAGTACCCCATTAAGCAGTCTGCTATTTAGGAAAAAACATGTACGCTGTAGAAGAGAAACTGAGAAAGGAAAAAAGTTATAGTGTAAAGTATATTGTAAGAAAAACAAAACAATCACAGTCTAAGGAATATGTAGGATTTCGCACAAGTAAATTGGAGAGGTATTTACTGTATTATTAAAGGGGTACTCCGGCCCTAATACATCTTAACGAACGGCGGGTGCTGCACATAGATTGCAGGGTTCCCAGCTGCGGCACCCCCGCAATCATACATCTTTTCCCCTATCCAAAGGATGTATGCTCACAGGGGTCCTGCCGCTGGGGACCCCTGCAATCTGTCATTGCACACCCACCTTTGTGAGCTCTCTGCAGCGCTGGAGGCTCCGAGTGTGTAGTGTGACAACTGTGGCCGTCAAGCCCCCTTACATAGACTTGCATCGAGGGGGTGGGGTGTGACGTCACAGGGGCAGTGGCATGACATCACGATTCTCCAATCCTTTGGTCGTCACTAGAGATGAGCGAACTTACAGTAAATTCGATTCGTCACAAACTTCTCGGCTCGGCAGTTGATGACTTATCCTGCATAAATTAGTTCAGCCTTCAGGTGCTCCGGTGGGCTGGAAAAGGTAGATACAGTCCTAGGAAAGAGTCTCCTAGGACTGTATCTACCTTTTCCAGCCCACGGGAGCACCTGAAAGCTGAACTAATTTATGCAGGAAAAGTCATCAACTGCTGAGCCGAGAAGTTTGTGACGAATCGAATTTACTGTAAGTTTGCTCATCTCTAGTCACGCTACACACACTGAGCCTTCAGCGCTGCAGAGAGCTCAGAAAGGCTGGTGCTGAATGACAGATTGTGGGGGTCCCCAGCAGCAGGACCCCTGCGATCATACACCTTATCGCCTATCCTTTGCATAAGGGATAAGATGTATTTTGGCCGGAGTACCCCTTTAAGAAAAATTTTAACAAGTCAGATGGAAATGTCAAAAGTTTTGCTTGCTCAGGGTCCGAGTGTTCAGACCCCAAACAATCTATGAAACCAGAAGCGATCTAAACTTCTGTCTGGGCGTTTATTATTTGTCACATACTATGAAATTACCAGACAATCCCTCCCTGAATATTCTGTGTGTAACATCAAAATGTCTGATACTTTATTTGTATCCTCAAAATTATAAAGTGCTGCAGAATCTGTTGGAATAATAACTTTGTAGTTGATGACTTTTCCTGCATAAATTAGTTCAGCTTTCCGGTGCTCCGGTGGGCTGGAAAGGTGGATACAGTCCTAGGAAAGAGTCTCCTAAGTACTGTATCCACCTTTTCCAGCCCACCGGAGCACCGGAAAGCTGAACTAATTTATGCAGGATAAGTCAGCAACCGCCGAGCCGAGAAGTTCGTGACAAATCGAATTTACTGTAAGTTCGCTCATCTCTAATTATAAAATGTTAATCAGTTATAATATATGGTATATCAATTATTATTTAATTATTTGTAATTATATTTTTATTAATTATTATTATAATACAGATTAGCTCTGGCCTAGCATTTCTTAGAAACAGATATAAGTTTAGCTGCTCCCCACAGAATACATTATATCAGAAACATATTTACCGTATATACTCGAGTATAAGCTGAGTTTTTCAGCACGATTTTTCGTGCTGAAAACGCCCCCCTCGGCTGATACTCGAGTGAACTGTCCGCCTGTCAATCTCTTCTCTGTGGTCTTCAACCTGCGGACCTCCAGATGTTGCAAAACTACAACTCCCAGCATGACCGGACAGCCGATGGCTGAAGGGATTGACAGGCGGTGATGATGACATGGGGGGGGGGGTGATGTATTTCCCACCCTAGGCTTATAGTCAAGACAATAACTTTTCCTGGGTTTTTGGGGTGAAATTAGGGGCCTTGGCTTATATTCGGGTCGGCTTATACTCGAGTATATACGGTATTTCTTTGTGTAAACACTACATCTAGACACCAATACCTTTAAATTCAAAAGCCTCTTCTACCACCAGTCTTGTTACAAAGCTAAAGGCTAAAACTAAAGGGAATAGTGCAGACCTGAGTCGCTGAACTGAGATCACCCTATATAACCCACTCATCAATCTACACTTCTGTTACACTAGATAAAAAAAATGATATCCCAGCATTCAACTTTGCATGACTCTTGAAACAGTAAGAAAGTAATTGTCATATTAAAGAGTTCCTGTCTGACAGAACGGAGGTATTACAGAGGGAAGTATGCTATATTAGAGAGGTGGCAGCTCATTGTAAAATTCATCTCGCTGGCTCAAAGGGGCTTACTCGCTTCCACTGACACTTTTGGGATAAGATTTTGAAAGCTGCTTCAATTAAGGCCTCGGAGCCCAAGGCACAAGAAAAGTGAGAGCTCAGTAATAACTTGTCAACAGCCTGTTTGTCCTTTAATCTGTGCAACTGGGAAATGAGGAGGGAAGGAAAAAAGCTTACAGTATATATCATCGAAGGAGACGTATAGTGCACAGCGCTGCACGTGTTACAGATTAAGGATCGGCGAATCTTTATACTTTAGAGATACAGTAGTTGTGCAAGTAATCAGGACTATTGAAACACACTTTTCTAGGTTAATTTAAAAAATATATATATAATAATAATAAATCTGATAATGGTTGCCATCAGAGCCGGGAGGAGAGGGACGGGCGCCAGAGCCGGGAGGAGAGGGACGGGCGCCAGAGCCGGGAGGAGAGGGACGGGCGCCAGAGCCGGGAGGAGAGGGACGGGCGCCAGAGCCGGGAGGAGAGGGACGGGCGCCAGAGCCGGGAGGAGAGGGACGGGCGCCAGAGCCGGGAGGAGAGGGACGGGCGCCAGAGCCGGGAGGAGAGGGACGGGCGCCAGAGCCGGGAGGAGAGGGACGGGCGCCAGAGCCGGGAGGAGAGGGACGGGCGCCAGAGCCGGGAGGAGAGGGACGGGCGCCAGAGCCGGGAGGAGAGGGACGGGCGCCAGAGCCGGGAGGAGAGGGACGGGCGCCAGAGCCGGGAGGAGAGGGACGGGCGCCAGAGCCGGGAGGAGAGGGACGGGCGCCAGAGCCGGGAGGAGAGGGACGGGCGCCAGAGCCGGGAGGAGAGGGACGGGCGCCAGAGCCGGGAGGAGAGGGACGGGCGCCAGAGCCGGGAGGAGAGGGACGGGCGCCAGAGCCGGGAGGAGAGGGACGGGCGCCAGAGCCGGGAGGAGAGGGACGGGCGCCAGAGCCGGGAGGAGAGGGACGGGCGCCAGAGCCGGGAGGAGAGGGACGGGCGCCAGAGCCGGGAGGAGAGGGACGGGCGCCAGAGCCGGGAGGAGAGGGACGGGCGCCAGAGCCGGGAGGAGAGGGACGGGCGCCAGAGCCGGGAGGAGAGGGACGGGCGCCAGAGCCGGGAGGAGAGGGACGGGCGCCAGAGCCGGGAGGAGAGGGACGGGCGCCAGAGCCGGGAGGAGAGGGACGGGCGCCAGAGCCGGGAGGAGAGGGACGGGCGCCAGAGCCGGGAGGAGAGGGACGGGCGCCAGAGCCGGGAGGAGAGGGACGGGCGCCAGAGCCGGGAGGAGAGGGACGGGCGCCAGAGCCGGGAGGAGAGGGACGGGCGCCAGAGCCGGGAGGAGAGGGACGGGCGCCAGAGCCGGGAGGAGAGGGACGGGCGCCAGAGCCGGGAGGAGAGGGACGGGCGCCAGAGCCGGGAGGAGAGGGACGGGCGCCAGAGCCGGGAGGAGAGGGACGGGCGCCAGAGCCGGGAGGAGAGGGACGGGCGCCAGAGCCGGGAGGAGAGGGACGGGCGCCAGAGCCGGGAGGAGAGGGACGGGCGCCAGAGCCGGGAGGAGAGGGACGGGCGCCAGAGCCGGGAGGAGAGGGACGGGCGCCAGAGCCGGGAGGAGAGGGACGGGCGCCAGAGCCGGGAGGAGAGGGACGGGCGCCAGAGCCGGGAGGAGAGGGACGGGCGCCAGAGCCGGGAGGAGAGGGACGGGCGCCAGAGCCGGGAGGAGAGGGACGGGCGCCAGAGCCGGGAGGAGAGGGACGGGCGCCAGAGCCGGGAGGAGAGGGACGGGCGCCAGAGCCGGGAGGAGAGGGACGGGCGCCAGAGCCGGGAGGAGAGGGACGGGCGCCAGAGCCGGGAGGAGAGGGACGGGCGCCAGAGCCGGGAGGAGAGGGACGGGCGCCAGAGCCGGGAGGAGAGGGACGGGCGCCAGAGCCGGGAGGAGAGGGACGGGCGCCAGAGCCGGGAGGAGAGGGACGGGCGCCAGAGCCGGGAGGAGAGGGACGGGCGCCAGAGCCGGGAGGAGAGGGACGGGCGCCAGAGCCGGGAGGAGAGGGACGGGCGCCAGAGCCGGGAGGAGAGGGACGGGCGCCAGAGCCGGGAGGAGAGGGACGGGCGCCAGAGCCGGGAGGAGAGGGACGGGCGCCAGAGCCGGGAGGAGAGGGACGGGCGCCAGAGCCGGGAGGAGAGGGACGGGCGCCAGAGCCGGGAGGAGAGGGACGGGCGCCAGAGCCGGGAGGAGAGGGACGGGCGCCAGAGCCGGGAGGAGAGGGACGGGCGCCAGAGCCGGGAGGAGAGGGACGGGCGCCAGAGCCGGGAGGAGAGGGACGGGCGCCAGAGCCGGGAGGAGAGGGACGGGCGCCAGAGCCGGGAGGAGAGGGACGGGCGCCAGAGCCGGGAGGAGAGGGACGGGCGCCAGAGCCGGGAGGAGAGGGACGGGCGCCAGAGCCGGGAGGAGAGGGACGGGCGCCAGAGCCGGGAGGAGAGGGACGGGCGGCCAGAGCAGGGAGGAGAGGGACGGGCGCCAGAGCAGGGAGGAGAGGGACGGGCGCCAGAGCAGGGAGGAGAGGGACGGGCGCCAGAGCAGGGAGGAGAGGGACGGGCGCTAGAGCAGGGAGGAGAGGGACGGGCGCCAGAGCAGGGAGGAGAGGGACGGGCGCCAGAGCAGGGAGGAGAGGGACGGGCGCCAGAGCAGGGATGATAAGAATGATAGGAAAGAAAAATTCTGAGGAAAAGTATAAGGGATAGGTTGGAGAAGTTTTGGTGCTTCTCTGATGTAACCCTCCCACTGTCCTCTTAACTTACTACAAGCAGATAGATTGTTAAAGGGGTACTCCACTGGAAAAAATATATATATTTAAAATCAACTGATGCCAGAAAGTTAAACAGATTTGTAAATTTTTTCTATTTAAAAATAGAAGTAGAGGTTTGCTATGGGTATTTCCTCCTACTCTGGACAGTTCCTAAAATGGACAGATGTTTCAGCAGAGAGCACAGTGGTCAGACAGAAAGGAACTTCCTGTGGCACATTTAGCAGCTGATAAGTACTGGAAAGATTACGATTTTTAATTAGAAGTAATTTATAAATCTGTTTAACTTTTTGGCATCAATTGATTTAAAAAGAAGTTTTCCAGGGGAGTACTCCTTTAATGATTTGGATGGTTTGGAAAGGGTTAACAGCAGAGAATCCTGGACTCTTTCCTATCCAGCGGACACTTGACATCTCATTAGCATTCCATGCATGAGTGATTAAAACTTCATTTTCTCGGTTATGCTAGAAGTACGGTTGGCAACACAGATGTGATTACATTTGTATCGCTCATCTAGCCGTGTTCGTGGTTGGGGCTACACTAGTGACAGGCTGACTTTGACAACTGACTATAATCAACTATACAGTGACCCATAAGACTTTCTTGTAAAAAACGTATTGTGACAGCTTCATAAATCCCATTATAAAGGATATATGCTCGAGCTGGAACATTTCGCAGTCAGCAGGCACTAAAGAGGATTTTCAGCTGTGGTCTGTGGTACCTAAATGCAATCAGGTCACAGCTGTCCAGAGCGCGGCACAGTATGCCATCTGAATGTAAGTGCCTCCTAACACCCTGGATTTAGGAAATAATTACTTTAAACGTAAGCCAAATAAGAAAACTGACAGTCTGAATGAGTTTGGCAAAATACACATTTGTACCATCTACTCCTGGACACATTTATTAAAGTCAGCGAAACCGATTTCCCCATAAGCTGCTGTGTTGTTTTACTATGAGCAGTGAAGCTTAGCAGGCATGACTAGTGTTACATGGTTCTGATTGGGGTCCTTATTAGAGATGAGCGAACTTACAGTAAATTCGATTCGTCACCAACTTCTCAGCTCGGCGGTTGCTGACTTTTTCTGCATAAATTAGTACAGCTTTCCGGTGCTCCGGTGGGCTGGAAAAGGTGGATACAGTCCTAAGAAGGAGTCTCCTAGGACTGTATCCACCTTTTCCAGCCCACCGGAGCACCTGAAAGCTGAACTAATTTATGCAGGATAAATCAGCAACCGCCGAGCTGAGAAGTTCGTGACGAATCGAATTTACTGTAAGTTTGCTCATCTCTAATCCTTATATTGTGTCAAGAACGAGTTTGGATCCTTTAGGAACAAAATAGGAACATATTTTCTATAGGGTTTGTTGTCATGCTCTATTACTGCTTCCAATCTTGTTTTGGGACTAAATAAATGGAGCTGTATTATTCATTTAACTTTTTCTCTTTTGTGTCATTTTGTTGCCTTAAAGGGGTACTCCCAAGGAAAAAAATCCTCTGATGTCATGAGCACAGCGCTCTCTGCTGACCTCTGTTGTCCATTTTAGGAACTGTCCAGAGCAGGAGAAAATCCCCATAGCAAACATATGCTTCTCCGGACAGTTCCTAAAATGGACAGCAGAGAAGACTGTGGTCATGATGTCAGAGGAAATGCATTTCTTTTTTGGATTTCTCTTTAGTATACAGCTCCTAAAAAGTACTGGAAGGATTACGATTTTTTAATAGAAGTGATTTACAAATTCCAAAAAAAAAAAAAATTGCTTTCCACGAGAGTACCCCTTTAAAACCACTGCAAATGTCTCACTTTTGAAGTAATTACAATGCACATGTTACCCTATCTGGTCCAATCCTACATACATTGTAGAATATATTTGTAAAAAAGTAATTGCTATGACAAATGTGTTGGTACGAAAGGGCATCGCAGCTAGCTGTGTATGGAGCTGATGTGCTCATGAGCATCAGGAATGGACCATGGAACAATGGATAAAGGTGGCCTCCTCTGAAGACCAGAGTGCATGTGGGTCATTTACCTAAAAAGAGAGTTATGGGTGTTTACTTGGCCTCGAACTACCCAAAATCTCAATATAATTGGGCATCTGTAGAATGTGCCGGAAAAACAAGTTCGATTCTTGGATGCCACATCTAACAACTTAAAGGACTCTTGGTAATAGATACTACAAAGGTCTTTTGAAGTCCATACCTTTGAGCTGTTTTAAAGGGGTACGCCACTAGCCAGGGTTCTGAACATTTAGTTCTGAACGCTGGTGTGGGCTTCGGGGTCGACACGCCCTTCGGGCGTGGCGACCCCGAAGCCCACACCAGCGTTCAGCACTAATTATTCCGAACGCTAGAGAGTGGAATACCCCTTTAATGGCCCGGCACAAAGAGGACTTCACCATGGCAGTGGTTTTAATGTTACATTCCAAACCCTAAATACAACGAAAATGATAAACTACAAAATTTTAAACTCTTCCACCAAACATTAAGTAGCTGGGATCTGCCCAGTGCTTGAGTAAAGATTCATTAACAACAATCAATAACAAGCAGTGGAATAAGAAAGAAGTATGAGTTGACCACATGGATAAAACCACATACTTGCATTTCACCTTTTGCAATAAACAACGTAATTGAAGTAAAAAAAATGTACTAAATCTTTGTTCGGGAACGAGAACTCTTAATAAAGTTGTTGACTTTTACCCGTAACAAATTACCAGTGCGGACGGTTTTGCAATAATTCGTTCAAGAGTTCAGACATTTACAGAATTAAGTGCAGAATAAAAGCCGATCAGGGCCTCTCAAAACACGACAAATTCGAGGAGATGACAGCAGCACAGAGGAGAGGAGACATCAGCCGATGCAATCAGGGGAGGCTTCACTATCTTTATGTGATTACTCCATAAGTTCACAAGTCTACAGATTATTGGCAGCGCGCACGGTATACCGTCTAAGGGAACAACATGATTTCACAAAGATTCGTGACTGTGAAGACTCTCTGTAAACCACTTGTCCTTTTTATGGACGTTATAAAAAATATAGCGTCTGCACAATTTCATGGTCTCATACTGTACCTCCAATTTACGAGGTTTACAATGAGCTCTCATACAGCCACATACACATAAAAATAAAAAATAAAGTTATAGGGGTCAGAATAGGGGAATTTTAAGCATATTTATTTTCTTAAAATAAAACAAAACCTATATAAATTGGATATCTTGTAATCGGAGGATTCTGCTTTCCTCAGAGCTGCAGAGTGTAGAGACTACAGCTGGAGGAGCCGATAGTGCCACTCACCAATGACAGGTCAGGGCGGGACACTTGTGCGGCAAGTGATTGGCTGAGCAGCGCTGTGATGTCCCATCTGCAGCTCCAGGAAGCAGATTGTCAGCGGAGGCTGGCCAGAGATGGGGCGCCCTGATACTGTAGCCTACCAGGAAGGCGACTTGGGGTGTATTCACACCACGTTTTGGCTGTATGGCAGCCGGATACAGTAGGAGAATATAAAAACTGCCGCCGTATCCCTGCCATACCCCATTTACTTCATTGAGCCGGACAGAGTCACTAGCTGACTTTGTCCAGTTCACTGAAGTGAATGGGATACGGCAGTTGCCGTTTTTTTTTAATTCTCCGGCCAGATCCAGCTGCCATATAGCCAAAACGTGGTGTGAATGCTAGGGATCGACCGATTATCGGTTTGGACGTTATCGGTACTGGCAATTACCTTGCAGATAATCCGATAATGCCCCCCGCACCGCAGGTGGCGGCGGCAGTCTCTGACACCACAAAAGCCACAGCAGTTCATTGATTTAAAGCGCCCGCTTTAAATCAATGATCTGCAGCGGTGTCGCCGGGGTGGGGGGGGCGTTGATGAATAGCCGATAACTTATACCTGAATATCGGTATAAGTTACCGGACCTAACCTCCACAGAGTATCTGTATCGGCCCTAAAAAAAAATAAAAATCGATATCGGTCGATCCCTAGTGAATGCACCCTTAAAGGGGTACTCTGCTGTTCAGCGTTTGGAACAAACTGTTCGGAACGCTGCAGCCGGCGCCGGGAGCTCGTGCTGTCACGCCCCGCCCCCCTCAATGAAAGTCTATGGGAGGGGGCGTGACGGCCGTCACGCCCCCTCACATAGACTTGCATTGAGGGGGGCGGGGCGTGACAGCACGAGCTCCCTGCGCCGGCTGCAGCGTTCCGAACAGTTTGTTCCAAACGTTGAGCAGCAGAGTACCCCTTTAAAGTGTTTGTTATTTTATTAGGCAGGCTGGGCATATTAGCAAAAAAAAAAAAAAAATTATAAAACTCACTGGATAGAACCTTTAAGAGGTTAATGTCTTCCTATAATTTTAACTAGTTTAAAAAAAAATGTAACTCCAGGTTAGCATGAGCAGAACATTTGCAGCCGTGCAGTAAAGCAACTTACCAGTTACTAAAAGTTTAAAACAGTTTAAGTTACACAACTTCAATAAAAACTTTTACACAAGTGTAACAAGCAGCAACAGTCCACAGGTGAAAATTACATTTTTTGAGGGCTACAAAAGCGCCGAGATGGGAATGATTGAACAGACTGGCATAAGCCGGAGAATGTAATCAATAAAAATCACACTTGTGTCCTACAGTGAAAACCCCCTCCCAGGATAACCCCCCCACAAGCCCCGCGATTACAGGAAATAATGTTGGAGATGCCATGGGCCTGCAAAGACAACTCGCAATCAATTAAAGTTGTCAGCGGTGAAACTCAATTTTCTCCGCTCCATGTGGAGGTGAATATACAGAACAGATTGATAATTCCTGTCGCGAGTGAGCCCGAGTGTTTCTAGGCAACATCCCTTCATCATCTTCTGTGACAAATACAAGTAGAAGAGTTTAAACTGCAGGCTGATGGAGTTGTGAATACTAATGACTGCCAGGAGAAGGGCATTACACAGCCGACTTCTAAAGTGTTCCTGACAGACACTTACAAAGTTCTAGCCATTTATTCGCTACAAAACAATCCAAGGGAAAAGTGCAGCATAATTAGCAGTGGACCATAAAGCCATCTCTCTGGTACACTTCATCCCATGGAGACCAAGTGACAAGCGCCATGTCTGAAGGACACCACAAAAGTCATCCAGAAATACTGAAAAGGCAACAAAACCATGCAAAAACAAATGGTAACATTAGTCACCTCCAAAAAGGTAGGAAATTAGACAGTGAGGTGGCTCATAAAGAGATGCAGGTCCCATTTACATACTAGTAGGGGTACAGCCAAATGGGATGGAAGGGATGAAGATTTTCCATACAGATTTGAAAGCAGAAAACTTTGTGGTGAAAAGAAAAATCTACTGCAAAATTTCATTTCATTGCAGACGTATGAATGTGTATTTCCATTCCAGTAATCAATGCTGATCCCAGAGGTTGGACAACACACACCGATAAGATACTTATCGGCTTATCGGCAAGGTAATTGCCCATACCGATAATGCCAAAAATCGTGATTATCGGCCGATAATATTGGCCATGTCGATAATCGGTTATCGGCCATAAAAAAACGCCCGCTTTAAATCAATGATCTGCAGCGGTGTCGCGGGGGGGATAAATAGCCGATAACTTATACCGGAATATCGGTATAAGTTATCGGCTATCGGCCCTAACCTCCACCGATTATCGGCCATAAAAAAACGATATCGGTCGATCCCTAGTAGAAAATGCAGCAACAAGCCATAAAACACAGCCTAACACTGCTGCAAATGTTAAGGTCAAGTTCTAATTTAAGAACCAAAACTTTACATACATTAAACGTTCAGGTAGTAGTGCGACATCAAAAAACATGCAGGGTAGAATGTGCAGGATTATGGTGTGACGCCTGTACATCAAATACGTGTCCAGCCAACAACTGTTTTACATGTATGGCTGACTTGAGTGTCTCCAGCAATCATTAGTATCTGAACTAAATGGACATTTTAGCAAGTTAGACCTCCTTTGGTCTTCAGAACATCATCAAGTCAACCACATTTAATGAAGGTACCCACGTGCTGAACAGCACACTCTACCTTAAAGGGGTACTTTACCCCTAAACATCTTATCCCCTAGGATAGGGGATAAGATGTCTGATAGCGGAGGTCCCACAGCTGAGACCTCCGCGATCTATGTGCAGCACCTAGCATTCGTTTAGAACATTGGGTGCGGGGGTTGACATGTTAGAGCAACAGCATTGTATTCTGATGCAATTGGCTTCAATATGCATCATCTCTTCATCAATTCTTCACATCCTCTATTAGGCCCTTTTGTTTAAGACCACAATAAAGTCTTAAAAGGGTACTCCACTCCCCAGCGGTCGGCACATTTAGTTCCAAAAGCTGGGTGTGAGCTTCAGTGGTTGGCCCGCCCCCTCGTGAGATCACGTCCCTCCCCTCGTGAAGTCACGCCCAGCCCCCTCAATGTAAGTCTATGGGAGGATTTGTGACGTCCGTCACACCCCCTCTCATAGACTTGCATTGAGGGGACAGGGTGTGATGTCATGAGGGGGCGGGACGACCCCTGAAGCCCGAACCCAGCTTTCGGAACTAAATGTTTTGAATGCTGAGGAGTGGAGTACCCCTTTAACATCTTTGATCAAGAAAACCCCCAAAAGGCTGACCACGTAAATCCTTACCCCAGATAGTCTAGCACCAACAACTACTCCTTGCTCCAAGTTTCTCCAATCACTGAATTTCCCCATTCTACTGTGGATTCTCACTGAAACTGATCCAAAGAAAACTCTTGTGCTGCACTTCAAGACCAAAACATCTAGTTTTCATTACAGGGAAGCTCCAACCACGAAAGGTCAAGTGTCTCCTATAAAGTGGCTTTCCACTTTATTCTATAGAGGATGTTAGTTATCCATGGAACAATTTAGATTTGTCTCAAAGTTTTTGTTAAAAAAAAAAAAAAAAAAAAGATAAAACTGAGAAATGTAAGGCAGTATCTGGCGCCGATCAGTGGAATTGCGATGTTGTGTTAGGACTAACAGATAATCATTACTCTTAGTTGTATAATACATGTTTATCTATAATTATAACTCTGCTCTGCGCCAAGCTAAGCTAATTGCTTAATTTTCACAGTGTAATTATAACAGTGTGTAGTCAACAAACAGGTCATGTGGTCAGAGCAATACCGCCACCTCATCTGCGCCAAACAAGTAGGGAGGAAAATAAGAATTCAAGTTTAAGAACACCTTTCAATACAGCAGGCAAATACAATTTATTAGATTGCAGGTTTATCATAGAAAATGTCACCCGAAGAACATAAAGCTGAAAATATACTCTTCGTAAGCTGAATAAATTATGAAATAAAAAGCTTAAAAGAAGCTGTGAAATAATAACCAAGTACTAGAGTTTATTCCCTAAATTTCATAAGCTGGCATGTGTGCCCATGTATTACACTACAGGATCTCTGGGAGCCAAACCTGTGATTTAAAGGGAGTTATAAAATAATAATAGAAAATGCAAACATTTTAAGTCATTCACCAAATTAAACGTATTAAAAATGTCTTGCTGAGACATAGGTGGGGTCCTTAATTTCTTTACCACCGATAGCCATCAGCTTCCTCTCTTTATCCCCCAATCCATATGCATGCTTAGCTGGACCGAGCATACACGTGTTTTTTTTTTGTTTTTTTTAAGGGAAACCCATCATCCATTTCACACAGCCTGAAACATGTATCATTGTGGCGGTCCCCTGCCCCAACAGCCTTAATTAAAGGGGTTATCCACCATAAGGTGATTTTATAAGTACTTAGTTGCCAGAACTGGGTATTTCCTGTTGAATTTCATTCTCTAAACTACACATTCCATAGTTTGTAAGAATGAGGTCACTTTTCTCCCTCCCACACATCAGCAACCCCTCCCCATTGAAACACACCTGTAATCCCTTCAATGCAAAACACCAGTGTTTTCTAATCAGGGTGTTGCAAAAGGATATCTCGCCCACCCAGCAGTCGCTCCACCCATTGAAGCAAGACAGACTCCCTCTGATCACCTGACTAGTGACATCAGGTCTTGACGCACTGCAACCTGAGAAATCCCGAGACCAGAGTAATTTTGTATGCTGTTAAAAATAAATATTGGGGCAATAATCACAGAATTGTGGGACCACCGTCACACACACACACACAGGTACAGACACTATATTATGAATTACACTAACTTTACACTGGAATACCCCTTTAAGGGTGCGTTCACATGCTATTACTAGCAGCAGGTTTCACGCTGCAGGAAACCTGCTGCGAGTTACACTACCATTGATTTGAATGGGTACGCAATAGTGTCAGATTTGCGGACTGTCCGCGGACGCATTTAAATCAATGGTAGCGTAACTCGCAGTGGGTTTCCTGCAGCCGGAAACTCTCTACTAGTGTGTGAACGCACCCTAACGAGCTCTCCTGTGAGGACCAATGAGTTGCTTGGACCTGTACAGGAGATTGCGGAGGTTCCAGCAGTTGATCACACACTTATCCCCCTAGCCTGTGGGTAGGGGAAAAGTTGACTTCCCCGGAGTACCCCTTTAACATACATTTATTTTTCATATACATTCACATATCTACCAGCTGCAATATAACTCATAAACTGAAGTTGGCAAAGTAATAGAACAGCAACATTCAGCAGTAAAGGTCACTTCCCAGTGTCATTTTTTTATCAAATCTGTCAAGCCTTTAAAGAAATTGTCTTTTTTTTTCACCCAGAAAACTAATATTGTCCCATCCTACGTTTTATAATGTACTTGGCTATAAATTGGATGTAGCCTGGAAGATGACATGAATAGAGTGGCACTTCTAAGTATTGTGCTGGTGCAAAGTCTTTCAGGCCCCATGAATGGCGGATCAGATAATACCAGGCAGAGCGCGGCTCATCTGTACTTGGTAATTAGGAGCTAATCACTAACCACCGCTTCAGACTAATCTAATTTCAGACTATTGTATAGTAAAGGTGGAAAACGGATGAGAAACATGATTAGGAACCAGCGTTTAATACAGTCACAGAAGACCCTCAGGTTTTAAGCATAAAGCACTTCAAAATCAGAATCCTCCTTCTCTATACAAAATGCGATGTTGAATTGATGGAACCACCTGGGTCTACTCAGCAGAGTTCATTTCTGAGGCTGAAAAGGCAAGGAAAAACAATAGAAAGAATATACAGTGCCTTGCAAAAGTATTCACCCCCCACCCTTGACTTTTTTCGTATTTTGGTGCCTCACAACGGAATTAACATGGATTGTTTGAGGATTTTGGTCATTTAATTTACAGAACATAGACAACTTTGAAGATTATTTTTATTTTTATTTATTGTGAAGCAAACCAAAAATAGGACAAAATAACAAAGAGTCAATGTGCATAACTATCCACCCCCCTAAAGACAATACTTTGTAGAGCCACCTTTTGCACAAATCACAGCTCCAAGTCACTTTGTATAGGTCTCTATGAGCTGCCACATCTTACCAATGGGATTTGTGCCCATTCCTCCTTGCAAAACTGCTCCAGCTCCTTCAAGTTGGACGGTTTGCACTTGTGAACAGCAATCTTTAAAGGGGTACTCCCACCCTAATACATCTTATCCCCTATCCAAAGGACAGGGGATAAGAGGTCTAATCGCGGGGGTCCCGCCACTGGGGACCCCACAATCTGTCATTCAGCAGCCACCTTTGCGAGCTCTCCACTGCGGTGTGCAGTGTGACAACCATGGGGCCTGAGTATCGGGACGTCACGACTCCGCCCCCGTGTGACATCATGCCCTGCCCCCTCAATGCAAGTCTTTGAATAGGGGAAAAGATGTATTAGGGCCGGAGTACCCCTTTAAGTCTGACCACAGATTTTTGATTTGATTGAGATCTGGGCCTTGACTAGGCCATTCCAACACATTTACATGTTTCCTCTTAAACCACTTAAGTGTTGCTTTTACATTGTGTTTGGGGTCATCGTCCTGCTGGAAGGTGAACCTCCGTCCTAGCCTCAAATCATGCGCAGAGTGGTACAGGTTTTGCTCAGGAATATCCCTGTATTTAGCACCATCCATCTTTCCCTCAACTCTGACCAGTCTCCCAGTCACGGCTGCTGAAAAACAGTGTTCTTTGGGTGATGTAATGTGATGGGTTTGTGCCAGAAATAGCGTTTTCTTTGATGGCCAAAAAGTTTCATTTTCAATCAGACCAGAGCACCTTCCTCCATACATTTTGGGAGTATCCCACATGCCTTTTCACAAACTCACAATATGCCTTTTTGTTTTTAGCTGAAAGTAAAGGCTTTCTTCTGGCCACTCTGCCATAAAGCCCAACTCTATGGAGTGTACGGCTTATTGTTGTCCTATGTACAGATATTCCAGTCTCTTCCGTGGAACTCTGCAGCTCCTCCAGGGTTACCTTAGGTCTCTGTGCCGCCTCTCTGACTAATGCCCTTCTTGCCCGGTCCATGAGTTTTGGTGGGCGTCTCTTGGTAGGTTGGCTGTTGTGCCATGTTCTTTCCATTAGGTTATGATAGATTTGATTGTGCTCCAGGGGATAATCAAAGATTTGGATATTTTTTTGTATAACCTAACCCTGACTTACTTCTCAACAACATTGTCCTTTCCTTTTTTGGAGAGTTCCTTGGTCTTCATGGCAGTGTTTGGTTACTGATGCCTCTTGCTTAGGTGTTGAAGCCTCTGGGGCCTTTCAAAAAAGGTGTGTATATGTAATGACAGATCATGTGACATTTAGATTGCACACATTATGTGACTTCTGAAGGTAACTGGTTGCACCAGAGGTTTACATGGGCTTCGTAACAAAGGGGGTGAATACATATGCACATGCCAATTTTCAGTTTTCTATTTCTAAATAGTTTTATTCATATATATTTCTCATTTCCCTTCACCAACACTATTTAAGGCTGTAATGTACAACTGTAAGAGTTACATGAAGGAGGGTGTCGGCCGCCGTGTCATTCTGCAGCCGGCACGCCTCCTGCATGGGAAAGCCGTGCTAAAGCCACAACCCCATGGAGAAGATCGCGGGGGATCCCAGTGTTCGGACCCCCGCGATCAAACAATTATCCCCTATCCTGTCGATAGAGGATGAGTGTTTTCCGCTGCAGATGTCCTTTAACTCTATTTCCACTGCTAAATTACTTTCCACTATCTATGTTATTGTATTTGAATATGAAAGAGATGATAAATGTATTATCAGATGCTGAATAGGGAGCAGGCTGATGAATAATGCTAGCCCACAGAAAGTAAACAATAGAAGGAAAATAAAAGGAATGATTATATAAAATATAAGCAGGCAAAAGCAAGATGGCACATAGCCCACAGAAATACAAATATTGGGGGGTATTTATCAATTTTGCCTGTTGACAGTTTCTTTGTACCCTTTTTTTCCACTTTGGTTTTCATGGACATGCACCAAATGTATTATTTGGTGCAAGTTGTTCGTAACTTTGGCGCAAATGTTGAAATCAGCTGTTCACAGCGCCTTTTACCCAGAACTTACCACCACAGAGGACGCGTATTTTACCCTGTAGAGCGGCCATTTCGGAGTCCCTCCTGCAGTATATCAGCAAGCGACATGAGTTATTTTCTTTTGTGGGGTTTATAGCCACCATGTGAAATGGATTTTATTTTCAACTTGGGTAGTTTTTTTTTACTTTAGTGCTGTGGTCTTTAACCTGCGGACCTCCAGAGGTTGTAAAACTACAATTCACAGCATGCCCGGACAGCCGTTGGCTGTCCGGGCATGCTGGGAGTTGTAGTTTTGCAATTTCTGGAGGTCCGCAGGTTGGAGACCACTGCTTTAGTGCTTACCTTTCCTGAACCTGTGTGCCCATGTCCAATGATGGCTCAACGGAGGGTGAAGGTTCCTCAGAGACAACTATGTCGCAGGATAGTATTGAGCAGCCATGTTGATGCTTTCACAAAAGAAAGAACATTTATGCATTTTTTACGCCTTTACACTTTCTGACATTGCTAAGTGTGTTTTCCATGTGCAAAATTTCTTGGCGGGGATTTGCGCCCAAAAAATGGGATTTGCGCCAAAATTGCGGCAAAGATCGATTGGCGCAAATGATGAATTACTGACTAAAGTTAAATTCACACACAGGACTGTGTGATTTTGAGAAAGTTGTAAAAATGACAGTGGAGAAGATGCGCCAAACTTTGGGGCAAAAAGACAATGCACCAAAGTATTGCGCCAAAGTTACGTGAAAAAAATCACATAAATCCTTTGATAAACACCCCCCTTTAACCCCTTAACGACGCAGGACGTATATTTACGTCCTGCGCCGGCTCCCGCAATATGAAGTGGGATAGCGCCGCGATCCCGCATTATATCGCGTCGGTCCCGGCGCTCATCAACGGCTGGGACCCGCGGCTAATACCACACATCGCCGATTGCAGCGATGTGCGGTATTAACCCTTTAACCCTCTAAAGTGAAAGTGGAAGTGACCCGGCTGCTCAGTCGGGCTGTTCGGGACCGCCGCAGTGAAATCGCAGCATCCCGAACAGCTGACCGGACACCGGGAGGGACCCTTACCTGCCTCCTCGGTGTCCGATCGGCGAATGACTGCTCCGTGCCTGAGATCCAGGCAGGAGCAATCAAGCGCCGATAACACTGATCACAGGCGTGTTAATACACGCCAGTGATCAGCATAGGAGATCAGTGTGTGCAGTGTTATAGGTCCCTAAAAGTTAAAAAAAAAGTGTTAATAAAGGTCATTTAACCCCTTCCCTAATAAAAGTTTGAATCACCCCCCTTTTCCCAGAAAAAAAAAAACAGTGTAAAAAAATAAATAAACATATGTGGTATCGCCGCGTGCGTAAATGTTCGAACTATAAAAATATATCATTAATTAAACCGTACGGTCAATGGGGTACGCGCAAAAAAATTCCAAAAAAGCATATTTTGGTCACTTTTTATACCATTAAAAAATGAATAAAAAGTGATCAAAAAGTCCGATCAAAACAAAAATCATACCGATAACTTCAGATCACGGCGCAAAAAATGAGCCCTCATACCGCCCTGTACGTGGAAAAATAAAAAAGTTATAGGGGTCAGAAGATGACATTTTTAAATGTATAAATTTTCCTGCATGTAGTTATGATTTTTTCCATTAGTACGACAAAATCAAACCTATATAAGTAGGGTATCATTTTTACCATATGGACCTACAGAATAATGATGAGGTGTCATTTTTACCAAAATGAACTGCATAGAAACGGAAGCCCCCAAAAGTTATAAAATGGCGATTTTTTTTCGATTTTGTCGCACAATGATTTTTTTTTCCGTTTCACCGTGCATTTTTGGGTAAAATGACTAATGTCACTGCAAAGTAGAATTGGCGACGCAAAAAATAAGCCATAATATGGATTTTTAGGTGGAAAATTGAAAAGGTTATGATTTTTAAAAGGTAAGGAGGAAAAATCGAAAGTGCAAAAACGGAAAAACACTGAGTCCTTAAGGGGTTAAGTATACACATTAGAATTAATATAACAGAGATCGGGGAGAAGAGAAGCAACAAGTCACCTGTAGTGGTCTTTATCTTTGAAAAAAACAAGAAAAATACAGGAAAAATCCATCGACCCCAGGTCAAGCAAATGTAAGCAACTTTATTATGCATCATCTCAGAGAAAAATGCCTCTTTACCCCCTCATTAGGCTCCTGTCCTGCTTCCTTCTCCTCCCAAACTCATAATTTACTCTGAAAAACAGCTTAGGGGTGTATTCACACTTACAGTATACTGCGCAGATTTGATGCGCAGGATTTGTAACTGCAGATTTGAAGCTGTGATCAATTAGTTTACATTGAAACCTGATGCAGAAAATCCTGTGCATCAAATCTGCGCAGGATACTGTACATGTGAATTCACCCTTTAGGGGTACTCCGCCCCTAGACATCTCATCTACTATCCAAAGGAAAGGGGATAAGATGTCTAATCTCTACCTAGCCCAGAATGAGCAGTCATGTGGCGAATCCTATTCAGTGATTGTCAGTTCTCTCCATATGCATACTTATACACATATAGCTGTCAAATGAATATATGACAGGTTATTCTGGAACTTTTCCCATAAAACTATATATCATCTGCTGAGCTCCTCCTGATCTATAACATGATACCTGCAGATTGTACTGTATTGTATATATCATCTGCTCAGCTCCTCCTGCTCTATAACATGATACCTGCAGATTGTACTGTATTGTATATATCATCTGCTCAGCTCCTCCTGCTCTATAACATGATACCTGCAGATTGTACTGTATTGTATATATCATCTGCTCAGCTCCTCCTGCTCTATAACATGATACCTGCAGATTGTACTGTATTGTATATATCATCTGCTCAGCTCCTTCTGCTCTATAACATGATACCTGCAGATTGTACTGTATTGTATATATCATCTGCTCAGCTCCTTCTGCTCTATAACATGATACCTGCAGATTGTACTGTATTGTATATATCATCTGCTCAGCTCCTCCTGCTCTATAACATGATACCTGCAGATTGTACTGTATTGTATATAACATCTGCTGAGCTCCTCCTGATCTATAACATGATGTCTGCAGATTGTACTGTATTGTATATATCATCTGTTCAGCTCTTCCTGCTCTATAACATGATACCTGCAGATTGTACTGTATTGTATATATCATCTGCTGAGCTCCTCCTGATCTATAACATGATGTCTGCAGATTGTACTGTATTGTATATATCATCTGTTCAGCTCTTCCTGCTCTATAACACGATACCTGCAGATTGTACTGTATTGTATATCATCTGCTCAGCTCCTCCTGCTCTATAACATGATGTCTGCAGATTGTACTGTATTGTATATATCATCTGCTCAGCTCCTCCTGCTCTATAACATGATACCTGCAGATTGTGCTGTATTGTATATATCATCTGCTCAGCTCCTCCTGCTCTATAACATGATACCTGCAGATTGTACTGTATTGTATATATCATCTGCTCAGCTCCTCCTGCTCTATAACATGATACCTGCAGATTGTACTGTATTGTATATATCATCTGCTCAGCTCCTCCTGCTCTATAACATGATACCTGCAGATTGTACTGTATTGTATATATCATCTGATCAGCTCCTCCTGATCTATAACATGATACCCGCAGATTGTACTGTATTTTCAGAGAGCAAAACTATTACAGTACTTCAAAAATAATAGTTCAAAAGATGTTTACTACTTCTAATATTGCATAAAATAAAAATTGTGCTCCTAGACATAAAACGTTTATTTCATCTTGCTAACACAGATACGAAATCTTCTGATAACAAACCTATTAGAGAGGAGTCATTAGGCCAGATACATATGCACTTCCAGGTCACAAAAGGTAATAATGGTGTTTTCCAGAGCCCTAACCATTAGAGACGTATTAGGAGCGCAATTCTACAATGATTACATTGTTATTTAATTACCGCCCACTTTGTGCAGCCGTCCATGGGGCTCGGCTTACAATTAATCACAATTAGCGATACTCACCGTCTCATACTGTATCACATAATAAAGACTGCTGTCCAGAGCAGGACTGGTGGCTTTCAAGTTATTATGTAACACTAATTACCGAGATCAGAAAATAATTCAGCTGTCTACATTTTATCAGCACAATTAACAAAATTCTTATATTTATTATTATTAATAAAAATATAAACATAACCAACCCCCACCTCACACACACACACTCCGATATCCTGTAGATCAATATGCTTAACCTAATTTATAATTTGTTTAGTCTTGCATGGAATATATATATATATATATAATGTCCTTATGGTATCCGGTATCACACATTTTGTGTTTTTATGGTTCTTTACAACAATCAATGAGAATGCATTGTAAGCAGCGTGAAGCTTCACTAATAATGCTCATTTCCTGCTATAGGAATAATTAAATCAAGTAAAAAGATCATTAGGAAGTGACTAGACAGATGGAAGGAGATATCAATGATCCTGTCGAGGAGAAATACATACAGTTTACATAACACAAGGATATGCGTGATAAGATAGGTTCAACAACCAACCCCAATATGGAAAGTGCATTCAACAACCCATTAATTTCCACTTAAAAACACCACAAAATGTATGTTCCTATTGGCTATTAATAAAGAGTGAGTGTAAGATCTACTTAGAGCTGTAGTAGGGGGCCCAAAGCCCACCCTGTAAACATCTTATAGATCGACGCTTGAGTATCAGACAGCTCGAGCATCGTGTGAGGATAGCAGTATATACGATCAGTCAATGATTTCGTTAGCGGTTCAAAATGACGCAATAAGACAACAAATAGGCATTGGCATGTTCATTGGCTGATCTTTAGCTATAATACATAGGGCAAGGTCAGCCTGTTCAGCCGATAATTGCTGTGTGTAATAGGGTCCTTATCCTGGCCATATCCCTTAGATTACTAACATTCGAACCTTCAGCGCATTTGTGTGTATGGGGGAGGTCAGGAGAGACACCTGGAATAGTGTATGGCCAGCTTTGGTCTTAAAGGGGTACTCCAGTGGAAAACTGTTTTTTTTTTCTTTTTAAATCAACTGGTGCCAGAAAGTTAAACAGATTTGTAAATTACTTCTATTAAAAAAAATCTTAATCCTTCTAGTAATTATCAGCTGCTGAATACTACATAGAAAATTATTTTCTTTTTGGAACATAGTGCTCTCTGTTGACATCACGAGCACTGTGCTCTCTGCTGACATCTCTGTCCATTTTAAGAACTGTCCAGAGTAGGAGAAAATCCCCATAGCAAACATATGCTGCTCTGGACAGTTCCTAAAATGGACAGAGATGTCAGCAGAGAGCTCTGTGTTCCAAAAAGAAAATAATTTCCTCTGTAGTATTCAGCAGCTAATAAGTACTGGAAGGATTAAGATTTTTTAATAGAAGCAATTTACAAATCTGTAACTTTCTGCCAGTTGATTTAAAAAAAAAGTTTTCCACCAGAGTACCCCTTTATAAAAATAGAATCATGCTCATTTTTTATCTTTTTTTGAACAAATTAAAAGCCCCAGTCACATTACATTTTTTTGTTTGGGAGGGGGGGGGGGGGTTATAGGGGGGCACTCAAAAGGGAAATAGACATTTGTAGTATGTATTCTGCATTTAGGAAATCAATTCAATGCAGTCACTACGTTCAGTCCATCAAGTCAATGAGGTTACCTTTACTACACCAAGGAACACACTGGAAAGACTTTTTGAAGACATTCCAATGCATACCCATATGTAATGTCATAGCAAACAGCAAGCATAAAAAAATGCCTACACTCCCCCAGTAAAATGACTTGCTAGAAGAAATTTATTCTAAAAGGCAGTGAAGGTACAGCAGGTAGGATCAAGGAGCCGCGAGGTGTTCCCTGATCCTACCCGCTGTACAGTCACTGCCTTTTAGAATAGATTTCTTCTAGCAAGTCATTCTACCGGGTGAGTACATTCTATGCTACCTTCTTCTCGTACAACTTTTACGGACTGTGTCTATCAGAATAGTACCCCCATGTACGATCCACCACCTGAGCCTCAGTCTCTTCAGCTTATAGGACATAATACATACTGTGCGGTGACTGACCTTTCTTTCCTTCATTGATAAAAAAAAAAAAAAAATGTCTACGCTGGGGACAATAGACCTCTATTTTCATAATGGTTAGGGATGGGCTTCCAGTGGTCGGACCCTCATCGATCAGCTAGTTATCACCTATGCACAGGATAAGAGTTAACTTTTTATGTTGAGAATAAGCAGAGTTTTAGTACTAGACATGACTCAGAAGAAGCATATTTATCTAGTCTTATAAACCACCATGGGGGAGATTTATCATTGTATTTCAAGTTTTATTTTTATTTTTTGCCCCCCGGCCCCCTAAACTGCCTTTGGAGTGCACAGAGGAAAGGACTTCAAAACTCACTTTCCAAAGACAACAATGATAAATCTCTGCCTGTGTGTGATATTTTGAAAACTTAATCTAGAGAAGATACTGTATTATGTTTTAATACAAGACACCAAAGGCAGATATTTCCAGCTTAAATAGCTAAATGAAAACATTTTAATCCAATATATGCAAAACGAGGATAAATATTGGATTCATATTTCAATTATTATTACACAGTTTGATCCTGACCCATGTTAAGTGAATGGAGGCTAACATTTTTAACATAGCGGGGGGGAGTTATCAATGCACAAATTATCAAGGAATAATAAAGGAAATAAAAACTCATTAAAATAAAAAAACTTAGATGTGTGATGGAAAAGGGGAAACTGTTGAAGGAAAAAACAAAAGTTCACTAAACACAATGAATGGAAGTCAGATAATTGCGGCAGCGCTATAAAAAAAAAAAGTAATTTGAAATCGTAAAAGAATGTTCTGAATGTGAAATTAAAAACCCTGCGAGACGCATAAATGATCACTTCGGACTCCTAAAATAGAAAACTAATAACTAAAAGCAGTTCGCTACCTTATCGGCTGATAGGAGCCAGTCACAACTGCGTACAGAAAACTTTTACCACATTTGCAATAGGAAAACTATCACCTTCCTGCAACTTTAGGTAATTAGATGGTGGTGTATAGAAGACAGACATAAAACAAATCTGTGCAGAACCTAAACAGCGTTACTTTATTTTCAACACAAACAAAAACTTCTAACATCAAGAGACAGTACTGAGCTGCAGCAGGCATGCCTCCTCCCTCCCCCATCCCTTTCTGCACTGCCTATCTGATGTACAAGTAAAGCTGCCCTCAACAGCTAACCCCCCTGTTACATTTTTGCAGGGGTGTAGGTGTATACTCACCCAAAACCGATTTGTTATTGTGATTTTGGTTTAGAGAAAACCAATGCAGCAGAAACACCCCAATACCGATATATGAGATTTTAAAAGCAAGAATGGTCTTCATTAAATTTGCCACATGTGACTATATCTTCATCATGATTTCTGGATGGAAAGTTATTCCCGTACAGAAATGCTAATTAAAGGCAGATGGACCTCTGAATAAAATAATATGAAGTGTGTCCATAGGTATCAAAATTCTATTCACTACGGCATATGTTTCTAAGGACAACAGAAGCGGCCAAAGGTATGCAACATCCTAAACTGCATTTTTCACTAAACATTTACCTCTGCTTGTCACCCGACATGGTTTTTAGGACACAAAATGATCAAACCTATTGATTAGTTGTCAAAATGGAACAAAATTGAGAAGTTGAGTTAGCAATGTAACAGGATTAGATGGGTCAGTAAAAGAATAAGTGAACTCTTGGCATAGTATAGCTTATGCTTATTGAGGACCATCTGGACAAAATGAGGACCTGCTGGTGATCAGCTGGTACCGCCAGTAGGAGCTGCCAGCAAAACCATTCTCCCGCAGGAGTCTAAACATGCTTTGGCCACTGCCCTGAACAGTGATGATGCTACTACCAATTTTTCTCTTTAGTCTAATCAGAACAGGCTTCAGGTCCACCAAGGGATGCAGCATGCTTCATATTCACCTGTAAGTCATATACAGGAATACCATTGATGGGGCTCAACCACTACATCTGCTCCGTTCTCCTGAACAGCTGTACTTAGTGAGATGAATCATTATAAAGATTAATTTAAGCTTGCTGGTTAAAGTTAATGCATTTCTTGTTTCCAGTGTGGAAGAGACCATAGAGCAGGCAGGTCGTATAGATTAATGGAGTTAGTAGCGGTAAGCCCTGTGACGGCGCAGATGTAAGTTGATCTTCTATTCCAGCCAAGTGGCAGGCAGGATGAAGGTTTTTATGAAGTGATCTTTTCCTCTACCCTGGTCCCTTACGATCCTGATACTGTGGGGCCTAAACACGGCTGACCACATCCTCAGCTACAGGACTTTACATAAAAAAAAAACAATTAAAATTCTATTTTTGGTGTTTGATACCACCGCAAAGTAGTAGAACAGTTGTGCAGTTTTCCACACTGACAGAACTGAAATTCTGAAATATGAGGTGTTAAGTTTTATGGGGGTAAAAAAGATTGACAAAACAGGCGCTAAACAGTTCAAAATGCTTGTAAGATAGACATCCAAAACCAGCAACATGGACTCAGAAAGCGGGGACAGTTTTGGCAAGGCTCCTCTAGCTCATATGTGCATACAGTTAAGCAGCCAGCAACCTGTAATACCATTCATCAAATCCAACACATAAAATGCCTATGTATATACACACACACACACACACACACACAGTAATACTACATTTCGAATGTATGGTATGCATATTACACTTTTTAATACAATATGGGTGGTGACTAACAAAACAAACATATGGCCTTAGGATGCTGGATTACAAGAAACTGCAGTACCTTCAATTCCCTATTCGGTTTAGGGAATGTAGACATATTTGCGATGTTTGGCTTTATTTCCTATGCCATGTTACTTAAGGGGAGGGTCACGTGTGTATTTTCGCTAGCAAAATCAGCTTAACAATATAGGCAGCAAAATACGGCATGTCTGACCCTTCCTTAAGGATGCAATCCTATGTACAGTATTGTGCGCAGATTTTTGTTTAGCATTTTAGTTTACATTGAAATCTGCAGCTTCAAATCCTTTTTTTCTTTTCACTAAAATGCTGGTTTTTCCCCAAATTTTACAAGGGGTAATAGGAGAAAATGCCCCCCAAAAATTGTAACCCCATTACTTCATAGTATGGAAATACCCCATGTGTGGATGTCAAGTGCGCTGCTGGCGCACTACAATGCTCAAAAGAGGAGGAGCGCCATTGAGCTTTTGGAGAGAGAAATTGTTTGGAATAGAAGTCGGGGGCCCTGTGCATTTACAAAGCCCTCCATGGTGCAAGAACAGTGGACCCCCCCCCCCCCCCGCCCCACACACACACACACACACACACACGTGACATCCTCACAGAATTTAATAAGGGGTGCAGGGCAAATGAAAAAAAAAAATTCATTTTCACGGATCACTGTTCCAAAAATCTGTCAGAAACCTGTGGGGCGCAAATGCTCACTGAACCACTTATTACATTCCATGAGGGGTGTAGTTTCCAAAATGGGGTCACATGGGGATGTCCAATGTTCTGGCACTATGGGGGCTTTGTAAACACACATGGCCTTCAATTCCGGACAAATTTTCTCTCCAAAATCCCTCTTGTGAAAATAAAAAGTATGGGGCAACACCAGCATGTTAGTGTAAAAAAAAAAAAAAAAAAAAAAAAAAAAAAAAAAATTTACACTAATATGCTGGTGTAGACCCCAACTTTTCCTTTTCATAAGGGGTGCAATTGCTCCAGAGTATGGAAATACCCCATATGGGGCCCTAAGCTTTTTCCTTGAAATACGACAGGGCTCTGAAGTGAGAGAGCTCCATGCACATTTGAGGACTAAATTAGGGATTGCATAGGGGTAGACATAGGGGTATTCTACGCCAGTGATTCCCAAACAGGGTGCCTCCAGCAGTTGCTAACCTCCCAGCATGCCTGGACAGTCAGTGGCTGTCCGGAAATGCTGGGAGTTTTTGTTTTGCAACAGCTGGAGAGCTCCATTTTGTAAACACTGCCGTACAATACATTTTCATTTTTATTGGAGAAGACTGTGTATGGGGGTGTATATGTAGTGTTTTACCCTTTATTATGTGTTAGTGTAGTGTTTTTAGGGTACATTCGCACTGGCGGGGGTTTACGGTGAGTTTCCCGCTAGGAGTTTGCGCTGCGGCGGAAAATTTGCCGCACCTCAAACTTGAAGCAGGAAACTCACTGAAAATCCGCCCATGTGAATGTACCCTGTGGGGTTCTTGCTGATGGAAGGTTTTCACAAAAAATCTCTTGATACATAGCCCCATTCATTCTTTCCTTTACACAGATCAGTCGTCCTGGGCCCTTGGCAGAAAAACAGCCCCAAAGCATGATGTTCCCACCCCCATGCTTCACAGTAGGTATGGTGTTCTTTGGATGCAACTCAGCATTCTTTTTCTTCTCCAAACATGACTAGTTGCGTTTTTACCACTAAGTTCTACTTTGGTTTCATCTGACCATATGACATTCTCCCAATCCCCTTCTGGATCATCCAAAAGCTCTCAAATTTCAGAAGGGCCCAAACATGTACTGGCTTAATAAGGGGGACATGTCTGGCACTGCATGATTTGAGTTCCTGGCGGCGTAGTGTGTCACTGATGGAAGCCTTTGTTACTTTAGTCCCAGCTCTCTGCAGGTCATTCACCCTAACCCCCCCCACACACACACACACACGCCCCGTGTGTTTCTGGGATTTTTGCTCACTGTTCTTGTGATCATTTTGATACCAATTGGGGGGATCTTGCATGGAGCCCCAGATCGAGGGAGATTATCAGTGGTCTTGTAGGTCTTCTATTTTCTAATTATTGCTGCCACAGTTGATTTCTTCACACCAAGCTGCTTGGCAATTGCAGATTCGGTCATCCCAGCCTGGTGCAGGTCTACAATTCTGTTTCTGGTGTCCTTCGACAGCTCTTTGGTCTTGGCCATAGTGGAGTTTGGAGTGTGATTGTTGGAGGTTGTGGTCTGGTGTCTTTTATACTGATAAGTTTAAACAGGTGTCAACAATACAGGTAACGAGTGGAGGACAGAGGAGACTATTAAAGAAGAAGTTACAGGTCTGTGAGAGCCATAAATCTCGCTTGTTTGTAGGTGACCAAATACTTATTTTCCACCATAATTTGCAAATAAATTCTTTAAAAATCAGACAATGTGATTTTATGGATTTTTTTTTCTCATTCTGTCTCTCATAGTTGAGGTATACAGGTTACAGGACTCATCTTTTAAGTGGGAGAACTTGCACAATTGGTGGCTGACTAAACACTGTTTTGCCCCACTGTATTTAACAGTGGAAAAAAAAAAAAGAGTGATGCATACCCTTTATAGATGTATAGGCATAAATAAAAGTAAGACTTGTATAATCCATCTTGGATGCAGCATTTTATTTACTATGCCTGTAATGTGCGCACAATAATACGATGTGCTGCACAGACAATTGTCTGGCCAAGGGAGTAGACTCAGCAGCCCCAGCCAAGGTGTTGAGAAAGCTTCTCCCAATGGCCGGACTACAGAAACCTAATCCCGCAGTCTGGGAACAACTGACTACAGCCGAATAGTTGCTCCATCACATTCACTTAATGGCCGCAGTTAAAACAGTTCGTTCATATAAAAGTTTCAACATGTTTAGATTCTTGAATAAAAAGAGTTATCAGGAGAATTGCATCCTAAAATGAGCCAAATCGTTTTATGAGAACTTGTCTTGGCTCGATGATTTATACAGCCTGGCAGTTTGATAGGAAGATGAGGAATGGAGGAGGGGGGGGGGGGGGGGGGGGGGAACTAAAAAAAAAAAAGTTTCAGGCCAGAAAACTACTCGACTCCAGGGGCATCTTTCCCAGGATAAAAATCCAAGGTGGTCTCCGCTTACGAAAAAAACTCCTGTATTCATTACAGACAATATATTTAGTGTTAGACAATACACAGAGGGGAAACAGCAGTCATTATAAAGCTCCAGGATTCCATAGGTGAAACCACATTAGGCTGGGTTCACATCACGTTTTGTCCCATACGGGACCGCATACGGCAGGGGCAGCTGAAAACTTGCACTTCCGTATGCCTTCGTATACGGTCCCGTATGTAATTCATTTCAATGAGCTGACTGGAGTGAAACGCTGACTCCGGTCGAGTCGTTTTTGCCCCGCACCTAAAATCGTGGTCGACTACGATTTTAGGTCGGGTGGAAAACCGCGTATGGGGCAAAAATGACCCGACCGGAGTCAGCGTTTCACTCCGGACAGCTCATTGAAATTAATTACATAAGGGACCGCATACGAAGGCATACGGTAGTGCACGTTTTCAGCTGCCCCTGCCGTATGGGGTCCCGTATGGGACAAAATGTGATGTGAACCCAGCCTTAGACTGATAATAAAGCAGAAGAATGTATAACAACATATCCCATGCCAGTGCCAGTGCCATGCCTCCATGGTTCCTGGGGTAATCACAGGGAGAGAAAAAAAAAGCACCTCTGGATATTGTTGACATTGATTTCTTTAGCGTTTTTACTTTTCTGGTTCTCATAACATATAAAACAAAGTGACATTTACTGCCGCAAAAGCCTCAAGTACAATAGAGACAACAAAGCTCTTCTTGCTCCACCAAAATCCTGACCGCCTCATACCATGATGGCACACAGTACCACAGCCTTTTCTATAAAACTAGTGATGAATTTGTCTCCCTCACTGCGCATGCACAGGATTAGACCTGGCCTCAGCGCTGTAAGTGGAACCCTGCTTATCTAGGGATTGATAGAACAGAGGTGTAGCTGCCCTATGGCACAGCAGAACATAGGCTCCTCCGCTATGACACTTGAACTCAATTAATTTGTATCCTTCTATTGCATTCAGTCTAAAGCCACGTTTACACATCATAAAAAGTGCGGAATTCCCGCCCGGAAAATTTGAAAATGTGGTGGCCACTAGGACCACTCAAACGCGACATCTCATAGACGGCAATGCATTTGGGAGCAAAATCCGAAGAATGAATAGACATGTCTATTCCTTCTGCGGACGGCGGAATCAGGATTGTACATTTGTGAGCAGCGCAGAAAAATCTCTGATATCAATGGGATTCTGCTGAAGCTGAATGTCCGTGCCGAATTCTGCACAGACATTCCGCCGTGTGAACATGGCCTAACCGTGCGGGTGGTATCAAAACTATTTACAGGGTGGCAGATTAGCTTTAAGGTTCATGTATCTGTAATACGTGTTGGTTTATTATTTTATGTAGGTAGAAGTAATATCTAAGCACAGTTAAAAGGGACAGCAAGTTCTGGGGTGTTTCTTCCTTTTAGACTGCATTTGGCTTTATTTCCCCCCACTTATGTACTCCTTGGGGAAGATTTATCAAAATCTGTGCGAAGGAAAAGTTGCCCATAGCAACCAATCAGATCACTTCTTTCATTTTACAGAGGCCTTGTTAAAAATTAAAGAAGCGATCTGATTGGTTGCTATGGGCCAGCTTTTCCTCTGGACAGGTTTTGATAAATCTCCCCCATTGTACATATAAATAGTCTACCCCCTAATATTGGAAATTATGCTGCACTGACTTTCTGGCACAACTGTAATGAACCTGTGCTTATATACAGCAGCCAATCAGAAGAGGGAGAGCTGCAGCCTAAAGTGATGATCAGAAAGAAGGTGGATGCCAGACTCCCTCTAAGTCAGTATCCCAACAAGATTTCCTCCAGCTGTTGCAAAACTACAACTCCCAGCCTTCCTTTGGCTGTCCGGGCATTCTGGGTGTTGTAGTGTTGCAACAGCTGGAGTGACCTTGGCTGGAAAACACTGGTATAAAGAAAGGGCTGGGGAATTAAATAACAGATACGATCATACACAAGCACTGATTTACATAGAACTGATAGGATTACAGCTGAAACATTAAGGGGTACTCCGGTGAAATTTTTTTATTTTTACTTATTTTATTTATTTATTTTTAAATCAACCGGTGCCAAAGTTAAACAGATCTGTCAATTACTTATATTTAAAAATCTTAATCCTTCCAGTACTTATCAGCTGCTGTATACTACAGAGGAAGTTGAGCTGTTCTTTTATGTCTGACCACAGTGCTGCTCTCTGCTGACACCTCTGTCCATGTCAGGAACTGTCTGGAGCAGAAGAGGTTTGCTATGGGGATTTTCTCCTATTCTGGACATTTCCGGACATGGAAAGAGGTGTCAGCAGAGAGCACTGTGGTCAGACAGAAAATATCTCAGCAGCTGTAAGAACTGGAAGGATTAAGATTTTTTAATTATTTGTAGTTCACAAATCTGTTTAACTTTCTGAAAAAAAAAATTCCATCGGAGATTAGGCAGGTCTCCGATGGTTTCTTCCCCCCCCCCTAACCTTTTAACAATAGATCTCGCCCTATATCCAAACAGGAAAACATTATCTATCAAAGCTAGTGGGGCAGGGAGAGAGCCATCAGAATCCACCCAGTTGACTCAGGCAGCATGAAAGTGATGACAGCTTCCCTTTAAACTAGAACATGAGGCTGGAGCACTAGTAGTCCTTCTCTAGTGAATGTAGCTGCATCCACCATTAACATATAGGCACATGACATTAGAAATCACTGGCACCAAAAAACAAATCAGATTAATGGATTTTATGCCATCCCATAGCTAAGACGTGATTAGGGACACAGGAACACATTAACCTTGGTACATATACTCATTATCAAAAGTGTCAACCGCAGACACAAGGTTTTCAGATGGAGAGTGTAAACAACATCTATTACACATATAGGTATGAGAATAATGTATAGGTGTCGGTCGCTCATTGGAATGTTTAAGTGGACCTGTCATTAGCAAAAACTTTTTATAATATGTAGATAACATTTTATGTATATTTGTAATATACATTGGTTAAAAAATGTGTGCTTATTCTTGTCACCGCAGCTATTGCCTGTGTGTATCTGTGAGGAGCCAAAATACAGGAAGGGAAGGTAGGACAAGCAGGGCCCTGTGCACCGAGGACAAGCAGGGCCCTGTGCACCGAGGACAAGCAGGGCCCTGTGCACCGAGGACAAGCAGGGCCCTGTGCACCGAGGACAAGCAGGGCCCTGTGCACCAAGGACAAGCAGGGCCCTGTGCACCGAGGACAAGCAGGGCCCTGTGCACCGAGGACAAGCAGGGCCCTGTGCACCGAGGACAAGCAGGGCCCTGTGCACCGAGGACAAGCAGGGCCCTGTGCACCGAGGACAAGCAGGGCCCTGTGCACCGAGGACAAGCAGGGCCCTGTGCACCGAGGACAAGCAGGGCCCTGTGCACCGAGGACAAGCAGGGCCCTGTGCACCGAGGACAAGCAGGGCCCTGTGCACCGAGGACAAGCAGGGCCCTGTGCACCGAGGACAAGCAGGGCCCTGTGCACCGAGGACAAGCAGGGCCCTGTGCACCGAGGACAAGCAGGGCCCTGTGCACCGAGGACAAGCAGGGCCCTGTGCACCGAGGACAAGCAGGGCCCTGTGCACCGAGGACAAGCAGGGCCCTGTGCACCGAGGACAAGCAGGGCCCTGTGCACCGAGGACAAGCAGGGCCCTGTGCACCGAGGACAAGCAGGGCCCTGTGCACCGAGGGCAAGCAAGCAATGATTGACAAGTCAGGAGCCTGCACTGAGCCCAACTGGTCCCCTCACAGAGCAATACCTGCAGGGACAGCATTTTTTTTTACCCAAAAATATACAAATTTTTTAACCAATCACAAATACACCTATTACATGTACTATACAAAAAGTTTTTGCTCACGACAGGTACAGAAGAATAGCCCATAAAAAAAAACTTGACAGGTGCAATTGTATAGGCCGGTGTATCCCAACCAGGGTGCCTCCAGCTGCCATTGGTTGTCCCGGGCATGCTGGGAGCTGTAATTTTGCAACAGCTGGTAGCACCCTGGTTGGGAAACACTGGTATAGGCATATGTGTAATTGTCACCTATAAGGTCACATGTTAAAGGGGTACTCCACTGCCCCAGAAGTGGGAACATTTTGTTTCGAACGCTGGGTGCCGGCTGCAGGGGTTGTGACATCAAGCCACGCCCCTTCAATGCAAGTCTATGAGAGGGGGCATGGCAGCTGCCATGCCCCCTCCCATAGACTTGCATTGAAGGGGCGTGGCTTGATGTCACAACCCCTGCAGCCGGCACCCAGCGTTCGAAACAAAATGTTCCCACTGCTGGGGCAGTGGAGTACCCCTTTAAAGAGACATACTGCATGACATCTTTTTGACTCTGGATAGAAACATAGGAGATTTATCAAGCTCTATAGTAGATTTTTTTGCGTACAAAACTTCTCTCTACATGCTGCGACTTTTTGATTTTTGCTTTTTCCAAAGCACATTTATGGAATCTGCTCACGTAGTAATTATTATTTTTTTTTTACATTGCATTGGTCATGTATTCATCAAATGTGATAGTTGCTATTTATGAAGAAAAAAAGTCGCATCTCCATTTAAAAGTCGCATATGTATTCCAGGTCCAACCTGGCTTACAGAAAGTGCATACTTCTTCAGAAAAGGACATTAACCCTTTAACAACTGTTCTTGTTCCGCATCATGAAACAAAGCTACTACATTATGAGCGGAATTTCTCAGCTCAGAAATTCCATAATGTGAATCCATGCTTACAGGAAAAAATCAGTCCAGGAGTGAAGCTGATGAATGCTGGGGAAGACCGCAGCATTCTGAACACACAGATGTCACATACAGCATATATTATCAGAAGGGACACACAAGACAAACTAGGAGCAGGTTGCTAACTGCATATTGGAGTGAGTGAAAATGAACGAAGGAATACAGCAGACCGATAAACTCAGGGCAACCAATAAAATATGTAAAAATTATTTTCCATGTCAAAAGTCTCCATTGACTAAGACAGCACACACACTAAAACAGGCACTGTTTGACAATAATCAATTCTGATTTGAGGAAAATAAAAAATTCCTTATTTTTGGAGTACAGGATTACAACGCCAAATGGGAAATTGTCTAGAGAGACAGAAAAGAGATCCAAGTATGAAAAACAAAGTGATAGTGTTCCTGTAACAACAAGCTCTCCCACTACGCCCACCGAAAGAACAAGACTCCCTGGAACTTTACTCTGTCATACAGGAATCTTATTAAAAAAAAATTCTAAACTCCAGAAATGAAACCACAGATACCGACAAAAGGCCACCGCATAAACAAAAAGGAAAAAAAAATTTAAGAAAACCACATCAAATATATAAAAAAAATTATTAAAAAAAAATGCTGTCCCTTCTGTTTTTGTGTACAGCACGGTTACAAGACTGCTTTATCACTGGTTTGTAGTTTATGTTTAGGTTCTGTATTCAGGAAACTCCCATAATCCTTTTATTAGGGATCGATCGATTATCGGTATGGCCAATAATATCGGCCGATAGTCACGATTTTGGGCATTATCGGTATTGGCAATTACCTTGCCGATAATGCCCCGCCCCCCGTACAGCCCCCACCGCACCGCGACCGCCACCCCCCCGAGCCACCGCACCGCGTCGCACCCCCCACCGTGATGCTGGGCGGTATACCGGTATGGATTCTTGCCCATACCGCTATAACGGTCAGGCCCCTCCCCCACCCTCCGAGTCAATAAAAAAATTAAACTTACCCGTAATGGGGATGTTCCGGGCCATCCATCCTTCCTTCCTGTAGTGTCCGGGGGCGTTCCGGGTGAAGAGCGAACCGGTCCGGGCTGTCCTTCAGCTGTCCTTCTATGCAGCGTACTAGGCCGGAGCCTGCCCGGAGTGGAGAAGATGACCGCCGGAGAAGAAGGACAGCCCGGACGGGTTCACTCTTCACCCGGAACGCCCCCGGACACTACAGGAAGGAAGGATGGATGGCCCGGACCACCCTGACAGGTAGGGGGAGAGAAGCTGGTGGCGGCGGCGGCCTATGGCCCCGTAAAAGCCACTGCAGATCATTGATTTAAAGCGCCCGCTTTAAATCAATGATCTGCAGCGGTGTCGTAGGGGGTTAAATAGCCGATAACTTATACCGTAATATCGGTATAAGTTGTCGGCTATCGGCCCTAACCTACACCGATTATCGGTATCGGCCCTAAAAAAAAAAAAATAGATATCGGTCGATCCCTACCTTTTATCCTCCATTATGCTTTTATAGATGCTTTACACGGTGTGCAATAGAACAGCACACCGAGCTATTTCCCACAATGGATAAAAATAATAATTCAAATGGACATTGTCAGATCCAAAAACTTTTTATATGTCATTACTAATGAAAATTAAAGACCATTTGTAATATGGTTGTTTACAATTTAAAAAAAATATTTAACAGGGACGTGGAATTTCTATCGCCTAAAGCACGGGACATGCAGTTCCGGGCGACGGGCAGGTGAATTTTTCAGGCCCTTAGCCCTGCTTCGGGCAAGCAGGGTAGGACCTGAAAGCCCCCGACAAGCACGGCGGCGCTCAGAGGGGTGTATGGAGCGGGCTCCAGACTCTCCGAACTCCATACTCTGCAGCCCCCGGCTGTTTTCAGTAGCTGGAGGCCGCCGCTAATAGCCAGCATGCAGTGATCGCCACTGCTGGCTATTAACCCTTTAGATCGTCGCTGTCAAAGGCTTCTAAAGGGACATGTGAATGCTCCCTGGAGGGCTAGTGGGGTGGATCGCCAGCCCCCTCCCCCCACAGTGTGATTCACTATAGAGGTAGCCTGAGGGATTACCTCTTCTCCCTGGTGTCCGTGGCTCTGTCATTGATAGATCCTGGCTGGATTAGGCTCTATCAATGGATCTCAGAGCACAGAGTGTGCAGAGTTCAATATAGGCCGATAATGCCCTGCACAGCCCCCACCGCACCACGAACAACTTCCCTGAGCATGCTTTACAGCCTTCTGGCAGAGAAGGCATGCTGGGAGTTGTAGTTTTGCAACAGATGGAGGTCCACACTTTGGAGACCACTGTTTTACCAATTCTTCCTAAGGAATTGCCACAAACAGCATCAGAAATTCTGAAGCTTCTCTCAATGTTGTTATTGTAACACCCTAGATCAGTGGTCTCCAATCTGCGGACCTCCAGATGTTGCAAAACTACAACTCCCAGTATGCACGGACAGCCGTTGGCTGTCCAGGCATGCTGGTAGTTGTAGTTTTGCAATATCTGGAGGTCCGCAGGTTGGAGACCGCTGCCCTAGATAGATATGTTCCACTTCCCACCTACAACAATGTACTAAAGAGAAAATTCATCACCACCAAGCGTCAACTTAGAGAGATATTTTTCGGGTCTTGCTGTTCTTGCATGCAACCAGCTGTTCAGAGCACAAGAAGCTCCTGACGTCCCTGACTGAACTCTAGTAACTTGGTTACAGATAATGCTGCTCCGTTACTAAGCCGATCCACCAGACACTGTACGATCACTGGTTTAATACTGAAGAGCAGGGACAGAATAGCGGAAAGTGCTCAGCAATCCCTGTAAAGCATTCTCAGAGGAATATAGCAAATTACTGTGTTTCTGACTTTGAAATAACCTGGCATATAAAGGGGTACACAGATAAAGCCATGGTTATATTGCATCTGTTATCCCTACACAGAAAAGTGTTGTGTTGGGATATCCTAATGTATCCGAGATGATGAGAACAACAATGTATATACACTGCTCAAAAAAATAAAAGGGAACACAAACAACACAATGTATATACACTGCTCAAAAACATAAAGGAAACACTTAAACAACACAATGTAACTCCAAGTCAGTGACACTTCTGTGAGATCCCACTGTCCACTCAGGAAGAACACTGATTGACAATCAATTTCACATGCTGTTGTGTAAATGGAACAGACAACAGGTGGAAATTAGGCAATTAGCAAGACACCCCAAATAAAGGAGTGGTTCTGCAGGTGATGATTTGGTCACTTTTGAATGCTGGCGGTGCTTACACTCTAGTTGGTAGCATGAGACGGAGTCTACAACCCACACAAGTGGCTCAGGTAGTGCAGCTCATCCAGGATGGCACATCAATGCTAGCTGTGGCAACAAGGTTTGCTGTGTCTGTCAGCACAGTGTCCAGAGCATGGAGGCACTACCAGGAGACAGGCCAGTACATCAGGAGATGTGGAGGAGGCCGTGGGAGGGCAACAACCCAGCAGCAGGACCGCTACCTACGCCATTGTGCAAGGAGGAGCAGGAGGAGCACTGCCAGAGCCCTGCAAAATGACCTCCAGCAGACCACAAATGTGCATGTGTCCACTCAAACGGTCGGAAACAGACTCCATGAGGGTGGTATGAGAGCCCGACGCCCACAGGTGAAGGACGTTTGGCATTTGCCAGAGAACACCAAGATTGGCAAATCCGCCACTGGTGTCCTGTGCTCTTCACAGATAAAAGCAGGTTCACACTGAGCACAATGACAGATGTGACAGAGTCTGGAGATGCCGTGGAGAACGTTCTGCTTCCTGAAACATCCTCCAACATGACCGGTTTTGCGGTGGGTCAATAATTGTGTGGGGTGGCATTTCTTTGGGGGGGCCGCACAGCCCTCCATGTGCTTGCCAGAGGTAACCTGACTTCCATTAGGTACCGAGATGAGATCCTCAGACCCCTTGTGAGAACATATGCTGGTGCGGTTGGCCTTGGGTTCCTCCTAATGCAAGACAATGCTAGACCTCATGTGGCTGGAGTGTGTCAGCAGTTCCTGATGCTATGACTGACCCGCCCGTTCCCCAGACCTGAATCTGATTGAGCACATTTGGGACATCATGTCTCGCTCCATCCACCAACACCAGGTTGCACCACAGACTGTCCAGGAGTTGGCAGATGCTTTAGTCCAGTCTGGGAGGACATCTCTCAGGAGACCATCCCCCACCTCATCAGGAGAATGCCCAGGCCTTGTAGGGAGGTCATACGGGCACGTGGAGGCCACACACACTACTGAGCCTCATTGCAACTTGTTTTAAGGACATTACATCAAAGTTGGATCAGTATGTAGTGTGGTTTTCCACTTTGATTTTGAGTCCGACTATGTAAAGACTAAAGCCATCTGATTTATTGCACAGCTGCATCCACATGGTACATTGTAACTGGGTCATGTGACCACCACTGAGCATAAGAAAAATTACAGATCTTGCTTTGTCAGATGAAGTGGTCAGTGTTGGGTCAGCTGACTATCTATAAACTACTACAAGAGCACATCATCCGTTCCCTCCCAACTACATCTGTATACTGCTTCCATCTCTATTGGTTCAGGATATATAATAGATATACACCTCTCATCCAGCTCTATCTGTATACTGCTGCTGCTATCTCTACGGGATCAGGATATGCAGTAAAATGTCCCTTAGACAACTCTAAATAGTGTATAGTTCTATTCCCCAGCAGAGTCCTATAAGACTTAATGTATTTGCACCCTCCAAATAGGGGACACTCCCAATAGCGGATGCGAACACACCCAACAGGTGTTAAAACACACCCAAATGGGGACAAAAAACACACCCATATGGAGACAAAACACACCCAATAGGCTAATGTGCTGGCCCTACCTTGTACACAGGACCACTGTTGGGGGGGTACAGCCAATGCCCCAGTAAAGAACCTGGCCCCGCTTCACCCCCTACAGCTGCCACAGCACAGAAGCCGAGAATATCTGCTTAAATAGTGGTCTCTTGCTTTTTTAAGTCCACCATCCTAATCATTGCTCCTGCACCTGAGGAGGAGGAAAGGCAAAAAGTGGTGTGGCACAAAGGGTAAGGGGGGGAGGATGATTTGGCACAGGGGGAAATAAAGTGGCACAGGGGATAAAGGGGGGAATGAAATGGCACAGGGGGTGGTAAAGAGGGGGTGATGAATTTGCACAAGGGTAATAAAGGAGGAATAAAATGGCAAGGCGGGGGGGAGATCAAGAGGAAATGATGTGGCACAGGGGATAATGATTTGGCACAGAGGGAATAATGTGGCACAGGGGAAATGAAATGGCAGAGGGGGGTCCAAGGGGGAGGAATAAAGTGGCTTTGAAGGACTCAAGAGGGACAATAAAATGGCATGGGGGGGGGGATTAAAGTGGTACAGGGGTGTGTTTAAAGGGCACTTGGAGATTCTACTGTAATATAGTTTATCCTGTTTTATAGGTGATTACACTCTGGAGTGAGTACAGAACAGTATTTGGTCATTTAGAAAGATTTTTGAGCCTTTTTCCCCCCAATATGGGACATCTCTCAAAAGCTGATACTTTTTTTCCCCTCATGAGTGTCCACTATTGGGAGATTCTACTGTATAGTAGGTATACAACTCCCCTCTTGCTCTCTGTATAATGCTGCTGCTATCTCTATGGGATCACGATATATAGTAGTTATACACCTCCATCCATCTCTATCTGTGTACTGCTGCAATCTCTAGGAGATCAGGATATCTAGTAGTTATATACCTGCCCTTCTCTCTCTCTCTCACTTTTCCTTCAATGCACATCTATTTTATCTTCAATAATTCTAGAAAAAAAATGTCTACAAATAACTGAAGGGTCAGAATGAATAAAAAGTACACTTACAAGCTGCAAAAAGACGCCCGCACACCTGAAGACCAGGCAGCAGCTTACAGATTACCTTTCCCTCTATGTAAACCTCATCTCAGTAGCTCATCAATGTTATTACATATTCAACAACGCAAAGCAAATTAATTCGTAAAAAACGACAACATCTGTTAGTTTGCATTTTTACATTTTACATCAGCCTTTATTTATGAATCAGCTTACATCAAGGAGAGAAAAAATGCATGAAGTTGATAAGTCAACGTTTCACCAATTTCAGGTGTACAGAATTCTCCTCTGCCTTTTAGCAGCCATTTTGACAAATTTGACAAAGATTGCACGAGAAGTACCGGAAGAGTCTCCTGAAAGCGCAAATAACCCACCTCATATTGTCAGATTGGTCTTAAATGTATTTCAGGCCTTTTACCAGATTTGGTTTTAGAATAAATCTTAAAAGCACCAAAAAAAAAAAAAAAAGGGAAAAAAAGTGATTATTTCTAAAGCTACAGTGACATCTGCTGGATGCTGGGAAAAATGTCTGAAACCAAAAAATAGTAATAAATCTGCTTAGTATATTCATATAATGTGAATGCTTATAGTATTCCAATATTTGCAGAATTGTAATAACACTGCCACATGTAAAAAAAATAAATAAATTTGTATAAATAAAATTACAAAAAAAATCTGTGGAGGACAAAATCTGTGGAGGACAGGAGACGACAGGATAGTACATGGTATGGATAGTATGGGTAGAAAACGGGAGAGTACATGTAGCATCAGTAGAGTGCAGTACATGTACTAAAGGTAAAGGACAGTACAAACGGCAACAGTAGAAGGTAATGCAGCTTGTGTAGCATGGGTAATGGTCAATACAGTACAGGTAGGAGGCAGTGCAGTACATGCACTACAGGTATAGGACAGTACAGTGCAGTTACCATGGGTAGAGGATAGAGCAGTACATGCAGGACAGGCAGAAGACAGGGCAGGACAGGCAATAGACAGGGCAGGACAGGCAATAGACAGGGCAGGACAGGCAATAGACAGGGCAGGACAGGCAATAGACAGGGCAGGACAGGCAATAGACAGGGCAGGACAGGCAATAGACAGGGCAGGACAGGCAATAGACAGGGCAGGACAGGCAATAGACAGGGCAGGACAGGCAATAGACAGGGCAGGACAGGCAATAGACAGGGCAGGACAGGCAATAGACAGGGCAGGACAGGCAATAGACAGGGCAGGACAGGCAATAGACAGGGCAGGACAGGCAATAGACAGGGCAGGACAGGCAATAGACAGGGCAGGACAGGCAATAGACAGGGCAGGACAGGCAATAGACAGGGCAGGACAGGCAATAGACAGGGCAGGACAGGCAATAGACAGGGCAGGACAGGCAATAGACAGGGCAGGACAGGCAATAGACAGGGCAGGACAGGCAATAGACAGGGCAGGACAGGCAATAGACAGGGCAGGACAGGCAATAGACAGGGCAGGACAGGCAATAGACAGGGCAGGACAGGCAATAGACAGGGCAGGACAGGCAATAGACAGGGCAGGACAGGCAATAGACAGGGCAGGACAGGCAATAGACAGGGCAGGACAGGCAATAGACAGGGCAGGACAGGCAATAGACAGGGCAGGACAGGCAATAGACAGGGCAGGACAGGCAATAGACAGGGCAGGACAGGCAATAGACAGGGCAGGACAGGCAATAGACAGGGCAGGACAGGCAATAGACAGGGCAGGACAGGCAATAGACAGGGCAGGACAGGCAATAGACAGTGCAGTACAGGTAATAGACAGTACAGGTAATAGACAGTACAGGTAATAGACAGTACAGGTAATAGACAGTACAGGTAATAGACAGTACAGGTAATAGACAGTACAGGTAATAGACAGTACAGGTAATAGACAGTACAGGTAATAGACAGTACAGGTAATAGACAGTACAGGTAATAGACAGTACAGGTAATAGACAGTACAGGTAATAGACAGTACAGGTAATAGACAGTACAGGTAATAGACAGTACAGGTAATAGACAGTACAGGTAATAGACAGTACAGGTAATAGACAGTACAGGTAATAGACAGTACAGGTAATAGACAGTACAGGTAATAGACAGTACAGGTAATAGACAGTACAGGTAATAGACAGTACAGGTAATAGACAGTACAGGTAATAGACAGTACAGGTAATAGACAGTACAGGTAATAGACAGTACAGGTAATAGACCGTACAGGTAGAAGACCGTACAGGTAGAAGACCGTACAGGTAGAAGACCGTACAGGTAGAAGACCGTACAGGTAGAAGACCGTACAGGTAGAAGACCGTACAGGTAGAAGACCGTACAGGTAGAAGACCGTACAGGTAGAAGACCGTACAGGTAGAAGACCGTACAGGTAGAAGACCGTACAGGTAGAAGACCGTACAGGTAGAAGACCGTACAGGTAGAAGACAGTACAGGTAGAAGACAGTACAGGTAGAAGACAGTACAGGTAGAAGACAGTACAGGTAGAAGACAGTACAGGTAGAAGACAGTACAGGTAGAAGACAGTACAGGTAGAAGACAGTACAGGTAGAAGACAGTACAGGTAGAAGACAGTACAGGTAGAAGACAGTACAGGTAGAAGACAGTACAGGTAGAAGACAGTACAGGTAGAAGACAGTACAGGTAGAAGACAGTACAGGTAGAAGACAGTACAGGTAGAAGACAGTACAGGTAATAGACAGTACAGTACAGGTAACACAGGGAGAAGGCAACAGTATGTGTAGGATGGGTAAAGTACAGCCCAGTACAGGTAGGGGGCAGTGTAGAACATGTACTACAGGTAAAAGACAAACCAGTACATAGACAAATTTTGAAATAAATGATATACTAAACTGTATTTAGGATAACCCAGAAAGGCATGTTTTTTGTTTTCCTTAGCCCTTTAAAACTACAAATAAAATGCCTTTTCATCCAATCTTATTTTATTTTATTTTATTTTTTAAAGATGCCTCCTTTATTTATTCCCTGGCCTGGCTATAGCAATATGTGAACACTGCAAACTACATCTCCGCATTTCATCTTATATATGGCTCCCACTCCACCAGCACCAAATATAATGGGTGAAGCGGTTACATTACAAGCTATAAGTTTTGACTGTAGGAGTCTGGGTCCTGGGATCCCCAATGATTGCTAAAATTAAGGGGCAGAAATGCCTTTGGCTGTCCGGGCATGCTGGGAGATGTAGTTGCACAACAGCTGGAGACAGCCTGGTTGGGAAACATTGATCTAGTAATAAAAAGTATGTATGTATATATATATATATATATATATATATATATATATATATATATATATATATAAATAATTTAAGGGGAATCGTTCTGTCACCAAGAAATCTAGTCATCTGATTGGGATGGTCGTCTCATGGAAGGGCTATTCGTGTGGGAGATGTTTACCCAGTATTACGAGCATTACTTCAATCTTTACTGGGTTATTTATCATTATAAATGTCCCTTTCACATCCTGGCAAAGCACTTGAACCTTGATATCTGCATTTTTCATAGAACTAATCGGAACCTGCCGCTCTTCTATCTTTATATGGTAAAGTGATGCTTAAATGAACGACAGAATATAATAATATGATCATAAGCATCAATCAATGATAAAATGGAAATCTAATAAATGTCTGCAGAGGATCTCTCCTGGCATGTAAACCGCCACTTACAATGTGCATTATAGTAAATGGAAATGTGATTGGTCCTTTATGTGCATTAATGAAACACCGCACAATGAGGCGGACACCCTCCCCCCTGTAATGTGCGGGGCTCCGACAACATAATGGAGAAATCCAAGCAGCATCAGGATCTAGTCAAATAAATGGGGACTGACTGGTCACTTATTTAGGACATTATTTGTTTTCAAAGCTTTCAGGATTTAGTGGCTCATCAGGTTTGCCTTTGGCAGATCTGTACAATGACACGATAATGCACTGGGAAGACTGGGCGTTAGTATAAGAACATGAAGTGTAAAAATAAGTACAGTGATCCCTTAAGTGGTAATAATTGTTTTCTGGGATGATGACTGTAACTTCACAACAGTGTAACACGAGACTAATCCAAAGACTGGTCATTGAATATTAAAGAGATTGTATCACACATATTTATTTATTTATATTTATATATATATATATATATATATATATATATATATAGATATAGATATAGATATATATAGATATATATATATATTTATTTTTATTTTTTTAATTATTATTATTATTATTATTATAATTTTTTTTTTTTTTTACTAATTAGAGCTGTGTTTCCCATACAGGGTGCTGCTGTTGCAAAACTACAACTCCCAGCATACCCAGACAGCCTTTGGCTGTCCTGGCATGCTGGGAGTTGTAGTTCTGCAACAGCTGAACACACCATGGTTGGGAAATATTGGATCAGAGGCTGATGCTAAAATATGTTATCTATTTCTATTTACTAAATATATATATATATATTATTATTATTATTTTTTCCCATTATTTTGCATATTATTATGGCATCTGTCATCTAGCCTGAACTGTTGCTAAAAGCATTTAGAGATATGTTTTACAGAAAGCAACAATAGACAGGAGCTGTCCCATAGACATGAATGGGAAATGTTACAGTGCCTTTTGCAAAGTTCATTTGTAGTGGTCTTCAACCTGCGGACCTCCAGATGTTGCAAAACTACAACTCCCAGCATGCTGGGAGTTGTAGTTTTGCAACATCTGGAGGTCCGCAGGTTGGAGACCACTAATCTATTGTCTTGTCTATCTACTGGTGTCTCTCCTAAGTGCTGTAGAGATCACGCAGTCTCCTCCTCCTCATCATCTTCCTTTTCTTTTTTTTTTTTGTCTGAGCAGCCACAAGGAAAATGCTTTAACCTTACATCCCACCTCTCCCCCAATGCTGTCGATATTTGTCTCTAAACCTTCCATCCCTGGGACACTGCGCTGAGCTTCCCGCCGGCCGCTGTGATTGCCCGCCCCTGACTTAACGTGCCCGTGCCCATTACATGAAGCTGTGCATGAAACTACTTAACGATTATAATACTAACAAAGTGCTAGACAGATATAGAAATTACTTTGGAGAGAAAAGAAAATTGGTCCAAAATATCAATCTGCCTGAAACCTAAACCTCAGCTTTCATATCTTAAGCTCTGGTAAAATGAGACCTGGGCTGTGATTGGTTACTATAGGACCATTTTGATTTCAGGCAGATTGATAAACATGGGCCTTTGATTTTTAGTACATGTCCAAAGTTCTTTCACCAAAAGTCTTTTGGAGTGCTGCCTAAATGTTGGAGTGGTTTGCTAGGAGGACATAGAGCCTGATTCTTGCTCCCTTACCAGCTTTAATTATGGTGCGGGGCAAAGAAATATATTGAAAATTAACAGAAAGAAATTAAAGGGGTATTCCAGGAAAAAAATAATAATAATTTATATATCAACTGGCTCCAGAAAGTTAAACAGATTTGTAAATTACTTCTATTAAAAAATCTTAATCCTTTCAGTACTTATGAGCTCCTGAAGTCGAGTTGTTCTTTTCTGTCTAAGTGCTCTCTGATGACATGTGTCTCGGGAAACGCCCAGTTTAGAAGCAAATCCCCATAGCAAACCTCTTCTAAACTGGGCGGTTGCCGAGACAGGTGTCATCAGAGAGCACTTAGACAGAAAAGAACAACTCAACTTCAGAAGCTCATAAGTACTGAAAGGATTAAGATTTTTTAATAGAAGTCATTTACAAATCTGTGTAACTTCCTGAAGCCAGTTGATATATAAAAAAACATTTTTTCCTGGATAACCCCCTTTAATAAATACTGATGCTCAAAAAGTCAGTCTACTCCTCTACACCTGTACCCCGGCATCCATCCATCTTCCTGTGAGTGGGGGCTCACCAGTGCTGACACCTCAATTTCAGCTTGTGTGCGAGTACTCCTGGGCCATCATTCACCACCTTTTAAGCACCTTCTATAGTACAATAAATCAAAACGGAGGAGCGGGGCTTTCATACACAGATGAAAGATCTTCTCCGAGAGCTTGTCTGCCAAGGTACCTAGAATACTGGCATATTAAATAAGGATAGAATAGGGGGTGTCGCTTTGGGGGGTCTGCATAATTCAACGCTTGCTTCATTTAACACATTGATAAGCTAACAGGTATATTTATTTTACCGCAGTTTTGTAATAACTTGTGAACACAGTAGATCAAGAAGCAATAGGAACGATCAATTGTATACAGATCACCAAATATACATTTGTGCATAGACTTACTAGCCGCCTTATTAACTACAATTGCTTGTTAACACAAATAGCTATTCAGTCAATCATATGGCTTCAACTAATGCATTTAGGCATGTAGACCTGGTCAAGACAACATGCTGAAGTTTTAACAGAGCATCAGAATGGGGAAAGAAAGTAGATTTAAGTGACTTTGAATTTGGCATGGTTGTTGGTGCCAGACTGACTCGTCTGAGTATTTCAGAAACTGCTGGTCTATTAGGAGTTTCACGCACAACAATCTCAAGGGTTTACAGAGAATGGTCTGAAAAGAGAGATTAATTACCGGGTAATCTGATCTTCATTAGCTTATGACAGCACGGTGCGGGGAGTTATCGGCAAGGTAATTGCAGATACCGATAATGCCCAAAATAGTGATTATCGGCCGATAATCGGACGATCCCTACATTAAGCAAATTTTTTTTTAGGGCGAGATAATTGAGGGGTGCTGTCATGAGCTAGTGAAAAACAGATTACCCAGTAAGTAATCTATCTTTACCTGATCGCTCACGACAGCACCCCTGGAGAATTAGAATAGTATCAATCAGGGTGACACCACCGCCTGAAGGACTCTACGTCCAAAGGAAAGATCAGAAACAGGATTTAATTGCAACCTATAGTGTTTAAAAGTATGTTTTGAGGACCATGTAGCTGCCCCACAGATCTGGTCCAAAGAGGCTTCAGCCTTCTCTGCCCAGGAAGAAGCCCCTGCTCTGGTAGAGTGAGCTGAAAAAAAGGAAGGTGGATCCTGATTCTTTGTAGTACAGTGACAACCCCCCCCCCCCCCCCCCCCCCCGAAATACGATGGCCCCGACATACGATCATTTCAACATACGATGAGGCCTCTCAGAGGCCATTGCATGTTGAAGGCAGCATCAACATACGATGCTTTTGTATGTCGGGGCCATCGCATAAATGGCTATCCGGCAGCGCAGACTGCTTCAGCTGCCACCAGATAGCCGTTTACGGTGCCCCGTGTGCTCCGCTGACGGTCACTTACCTGTCCTCGGGGCTCCGGCGCGTCCTCTTCAGGATTCCCTGCATAGTCGGCGCTCTCCATCGTCATCATCACGACGCTGCGCACGCCGTCCCGTCATCCAATAGGAGCGGCGTGCGTGACAACGTGATGGCGGCGACGGAGAGAGAGGATGCCGGGGAAGCAGAGGCCTTGCCAGAGCGGCGGGGACACACCAGTATAACCTCCAATACCAGTGGTCTTCAACATGCGGACTTCCAGATGTTGCAAAACTACAACTCCCAGCATGCCCAGACAGCCGTTGCAACATACCCAGACAACGTTTTGCAACATCTGGAGGTCCGCAGGTTGGAGACCACTGTCCTATACTTTACATTGCACGGATCCCTCAACATGCGATGGTTTCAAGAAACGATGGTCCATTTGGAACGGATTACGATCGTATGTTGAGGGACCACTGTATAGTCTAATGTAATTGATGCCCTGATCCACCTAATAGACAGTTTAGAAGCAGTCTTGCCTTTATTAGGGACAGAAAATTTAACTAAAAGATTTTCTGCAGAACAAAAGTCCTTAGTAGAGTCCAGATCCTTTAGGAGGCATCTTCTGACATCAAGGTTATGGAACTTGACTTCAACTTCATGTCTCGGCTCATCACAAAAGAGGGAAGAATAATCTCCTGAGATTTATGAAACTCTCAGATCACTTTCTGCAGCCGTTGGCTGTCCAGGCATGCTGGGAGTTGTTGTTTTGCAACAGCTGGAGGCACCCTGGTAGAGAAACACTGCAATAGATCACTGCCAGGATGTGGGGAAACGGAAGAATTGCATTATGGATGTTCAGCTGACAACTGTGTGATGCCATCATGATGTATCAAGGTCTATAAAGACATGTTTTCACACCCTATAATGTACATGTAGTAACAATATTGAGAGAAGATTTGGTGACAGCGAGCGCACTGCCCACATACAAATATATTGTGATTGCCTTATAGCTGCATTATTAGATATAAAACACTATTACCAAGACTTTATGAAAACAAGGTATAGTTTTAGAGCCTTGACTTTAGCTGGGAGGCAACTTGCTGTAGCAGGAACCTTCCAATCCAGAAGAAAGGGTTTTGTCTCCCTGCTGTTCTGTATGTTGTGAAAACCATATACTGTACATTACACCATGTCTAAGCTTCTTACGTGAATACTCAACCATAAGATGAAGCAAATTAGAAAAACGTGTATCTAAAAAGAGAAAAAAGAATAAAGAATGACTTGGAGGGGAAGAGGTTTCATTGTCCCTTTTTATTATGTTGTACTCCTATTTAAAAACAAATAAAAATTCTCTATTTTATGCATATGAGCTCCCAGGCCATTTTTTTTCTCAATACATCTCCAGCAGGCAGTGTGAGGTGACCCGTCCCCTGGTTTAGTGGCAATCATACAATGCATCACTCATCACGTGACGCTCGTTTTGCTGCCAGCTTTCAGGTGATAAATACGCTGTCTGGAACGCAGACAATATCGTTGCTGAAGATGTGATTATAGATTCATAAGTTGTTAGACCATTTAGGTAGTTTAATTAAAACTTGGCACGCGGACAGAAAATAAAATTTAGCGTGAACAGGAAGAGTACGTGCGAATCATGGAAAGTGCGGGATAATGATGTCGGCTCGGTGATTGATGTTTAGGGGCCGAAAGGTAAAGCTTCTTGGGCGACAGTACGGAACGTAATGCTGAGAATTGTAGGTGAGGTGTCGGGGAATTGGAGACTGAGTCTGGCAAAAGGAAGTGCCAAGCTTTGCTGGAATCCCCAATATAATTGTGTGTGTGTGTATATAATATATATATATATATATATATATATATTAGTCAAAGCTAAATATTCAAGCCTTTATAACTCCTAAATATGTCACTGGTAAAACTTGGTGACTCCCCCATCACAGATAAACTTCTTTCCCCCATCACAACTAACGTTCTCACCATCACAGACAACGTTCTCCCCTCCCATCACACACAACATTCTCCCATCACACATAACGTTCTCTCCTCCCATCACAGATAATGTTCTCCCCTCCCATCACAGACAACGTTCTCTATTCCCATCACAGACAACGTTCTCTCCTCCCATCACAGATAATGTTCTCCCCTCCCATCACACACAACATTCTCCCATCACACATAACGTTCTCTCCTCCCATCACAGATAATGTTCTCCCCTCCCATAAAAGACAACGTTCTCTCCTCCCATCACAGATAATGTTCTCCCCTCCCATCACACACAACGTTCTCTCCTCCCATCACACATAACGTTCTCTCCTCCCATCACAGACAACGTTCTCCCCTCCCATCACACACAACGTTCTCTCCTCCCATCACACATAACGTTCTCTCCTCCCATCACAGACAACGTTCTCTCCTCCCATCACAGACAACGTTCTCTCCTCCCATCACAGATAATGTTCTCTCCTCCCATCACAGATAATGTTCTCTCCTCCCATCACAGATAATGTTCTCTCCTCCCATCACAGATAATGTTCTCTCCTCCCATCACAGATAATGTTCTCTCCTCCCATCACAGATAATGTTCTCTCCTCCCATCACAGATAATGTTCTCTCCTCCCATCACACACAATGTTCTCTCCTCCCATCACAGACAATGTTCTCTCCCCCATCACACAACGTTCTCTCCCCCATCACAGACAATGTTCTCTCCCCCATCACACATAACGTTCTCCCACCACAGATAAAGTTTTGTGAGTCTGGCTGGCCAGCAAATAGTTTTTTCTTCTCAGTAAAATGGCGGAACCAACATTAATAACGGATGTTATTTTGTGACGGGAGAGGTAACATAAGAAATGGTGAATGCATTATTTCTTCCGTTCTTTCTCCCGTCACAAAATAATGTCCGTCATTCATAACGGGCTATGACAGGTTAGAACGGATAATATAAAAATTCCATAGACTACGAAGGTATTTTGTAACGGCCGTTTAATGCCCGTTTTTAATAGATCATTATAACAGATCTTTAAAATGGATGAATTTATAGTGTGAAAGGAATCTAAGATTTAGTATTTTTTATTTTTTGGGAGGGGGGGGGGGGGTTTGAGAGAAGGAAAGAGAACTGAAATGTAAAGTTGTGTCCGAATAATAAACCGCTGTGTATTATGTGCGTCATGGGGGCAGGCAGCAGTCAGAGCAGTGCATCCCAACCAGTGTGCCTCCAGCTGTTGGAAAACCACAACTCCCAGCATGCCTGGACAGCCAAAGGCTTACACTAAGTCAGAGAAAGGTACAAAATATAAGTAAATCCTGCTCATTTAAGCACTTTTTGACAAAACTTTCTTATCTATACAATGGTTAACTACCAGCCACCCAGCAAAATGGTTATCCCAGCCTTAAAGAGCTACTCCGGTGGAAAGCATTTTTTTTATTTATTTTTTTATTTTTTTAATCAACTGGTGGGAGAAAGTTAAACAGATTTGTAAATTACTTCTATTAAAAAAAATATTTGTTCTTCCAGTACTTAGCTGCAGTATGCTACAGAGGGTTCCTGAAATGGACAGAGGTGTCAGCAGAGAACACTGTGGACAAGAAAAAAAAGAAATTCCAAAATAAAAGAATTTCCTCTGTAGCATACAGCTGCTAATAAGTACTGGAAGGATTAATATTTTTAAATAGAAGTAATTTACAAATCTGTTTAACTTTCTGGCACCAGTTCATGACAAAAAAAAAAAAGAAAAAAAAAAAATAAGTTTTCCACTGCAGACTGAGTTTTACCTTGAACTTATGGTCATTAACCAGCTGTCTTGAAACGTACCTGTTTGATCTCAAGAAAAAAAAATGATGTTACTCAGTACCTAATCCTGACCATGTACATCTAATTTTTATGCCTCTATCACCAATGTTTATTATAAAAATCCCTCTTTTCTTTAGCTCACACTGTTAGAAATCCTCTCAGGGGAAAGGGGGTGTGTCCCTCCCTTGTGGTGTGAGGTGATTGGTGTATCTGCTCATGCAGCCTTTTCCATGAGTTATCTTTTGTCAATGACTCCTGGACAAGAAACATGCTGCTGCATCACTGGTTAGTGTCCCAGCAGGTATGGGGACCCCTAGTGGTGGGATTTTCAGGAGCCACTTTCTTTATGAAATATTCAAACATTTTTTAAACAACCATATTACAAAATAGTCTTTAACATATAAAAAGTTTTTGGATCTGACAGGGCCCATTTCAGCACCTGTGATGATTTTGGGCCATGCTGAAAACCCGGACTGGCCGGGAATGTAATGAAAAGCACCACTACCAATCCTGCCTTTCAGTCCATAAAAATCCAGTCCGAAAACAAAACTTTATCAAAAGGTTTGCCAGCAGCTATGGCCTGTTAGGTATTTCACACTATCCTGGAATTCCAGACTCTGACTCAGCTTTCCCTGGATGAGATATTCGCTTCGTAAAACATTGTATCTACGTATTACAGGACCATTGGGGAATTATAGCAATCCCTGACCAGCATTTCTGCCACTGTCTCACTATTTAAATCCAATGTAAGAACAGAAAACACAGGCCGACTCCCTGGAAGCCAGCAGCCCCCTTCTATTAAATCCCCCTGGAAGTGTGAACTGTTCTGTATCCCTATCGCTACCCAAATGGTGTTTCCAAGCGTTTCCTAATAAAAGCAATTACCCATCTGGTGCCGATGAACTATTCCCGGTTGGAAATCCTGCAGGCCTTGCTCCTCACATTAATAATGCTCACAGCGAGAACGCGGAGACTATTTAAACGTATGTGAGAGGAGTACAAATCTGTCGGATGAGAGGGGAGTAGGACCCAGGTAACTCCCTGCTGTACTATCTGCTAGGCCATATTATGGGCCTTGTTAATGCTCTCGGTTTGGAGAACAGATGCTCTATGAAAATTGCACGAGCCCCGAGACGGAGCACGTGTGCCTGCTTCATATAAACATGCGGCAAAGAGACAGACGCACATTAATCATTAAAAAACGGAGCCGGAGAGAGGAGAAGGAGCAGGCAAGCTGTTGGGATTTCTGCAGCATACTGCTTATATTTTCATAAATCCTGCTGACCCTCCAGCAACAAATGCAAACGCCTATGGTGAGGTTGGAATCCGCTCAAGAACTGGTGAGTGTGGAAGAAAGAAAATAAATAAATAAATGAATAAATAAAAAAGCCCTATGGCGCTCTGTAGGGAGGAGAAATAACTGATGTTACTTTATTATGTCCACATACCGGGGCTGGACAAAGCCCAGAAAACTAGACAATTACTGCTATTGCCAAAGCATTGTGGTGGATCTACAACCCATCCATCTACATCGGGCCCCTACGTTTATCTGGCTGATGTCTAGGATACTCGCGCGCTTTTATAAAATTCCTGTACAACTTTAGAAGACATTATTGCTAAATCTAAGTGACGTTGTCAATGTTTAGATACGTCGGTGAATTGTCCCATAAACTTGCTGCTGCTAGTATTCCTATGCCGCACATCCACTTTGGGGGATATTTAGAGCCACATTTCCCAAACAGTGTGCCTCCAGCTGTGGCAAAAATACAACTCCCAGCATGCCCGGACAGCCGTTGGCTGTCCGGGCATGCTGGGAGTTGTAGTTTTGCAACAGGTGTGGGGTGTTGACAAATGTATCTTGGCACGCTTCATATTATGGAGGTATTCTCCCATAAGGCATTGCTTTTAAAAGATAAAATCTGGGTACCAATCATGGAGTGCCTATCGCTCAGTAGTACGGCCCTAGTGTACAGGATGGCTAAGACAAAGTAGCAATAAACCTTAAAGGGGTACTCCCATGGAGAACTTTTTTTTTTTTAATCAACTGGTGCCAGAAAGTTAAAGAAATTTGTAAATCACTTCTAATGAAATATCTTAATCCTTCCAGTACTTTTTAAGGGCTGTATATAGAGAAGAGTGAACTTACAGTAAATTCGATTCGTCACGAACTTCTCGGCTCGGCAGTTGATGACTTATCCTGCATAAATTAGTTCAGCCTTCAGGTGCTCCAGTGACTCTCCAGGAAAGAATCTCCTCGGAATGTATCCACCTTTTCCAGCCCACGCGAGCAGCTGAAAGCTGAACTAATTTATGCAGGAAAAGTCATGAACTGCCGAGCCGAGAAGTCCGTGACGAATCGAATTTACTGTAAGTTCGCTCATCTCTAGCTGTAAACTAAAGAGAAATCCAAAAAAGAAATGCATTTCCTCTGATGTCATGACCACAGTGCTCTCTGCTGACCTCTGCTGTCCATTTTAGGAACTCTCCAGGAGGAGAAAATCCCCATAGCAAACATATGCTGCTCTGGAGAGTTCCTAAAATGGACAGAGGTGTCAGCAAAGAGCACTGTGGTTATGACATCAGAGGAAATGCATTTATTTTTTGAATTTCTCTTTTCCCAAAAAAGTACTGGAAGGATTAAGATTTTTTTAATAGAAGTGATTTACAAATCTGTTTCACTTTCTGGCACCAGTTGATTTAAAAAATAAAATTTTTCCTCCACGGGAGTACCCCTTTAAAGGCCATCTGTGCCAATTGATAGTTTATTTTATTTATAGAAAAATTACCAGAAAAACTTCATTAATTTAAATCCTTGATAATTTTGGGCATTCAGTGGGCAATACCATTTGGTGATTATACACATGAGTAGGACCGCCCACTGGACTCCTATCTATTAATTGCTATTGCTTGCTTGCATAAGGAAGGCTGTCAATCATCAAACCAGGACCGCCTATTGGACTACAAAGGAAAGGCTGCCCACTAGCCCTCCAGGCCCAGAATAAGCAGAGATTTATATGAATTGAATATAAGAAAAAATAAAAAGGATCCAGGTTAAAAACACATCCATTAAAACTGGATACTCACAAATTTTCCGAACACACTTCTCCTTTAAATGGTATCCTAAAGAGTTAAAGAGGTATTCCAGGCCAAACCTTTTTTTTTTTTTTTTTTAAATCAACTGGCTCCGGAAAGAAACCGATTTGTAAATTACTTTGATTAAAAAAATCTTAATCCTTGCAATAGTTATTAGCTTCTGAAGTTGAGTTTTTTTCTGTCTAACTGCTTTCTGATGACTCACGTCCCGGGAGCTGTGCAGTTCCTATGGGGATATTCTCCCATCATGCACAGCTCCCGGGACGTGACATCATCATTGAGCAGTTAGACAGAAAACTTCAGAAGCTAATAACTATTGGAAGGATTAAGATTTTTTAATAGAAGTAATTTACAAATCTGTTTAACTTTCCGGAGCCAGTTGAGATATATATATATATATATATATATATATATATATATATATATATAAAAAGTTTTTGCCCGGAATACCCCTTTAATGTTTCATGGTGTTCTCTAAAGAACATTTCAATGATTATTACCTTAATTGCCAAGCTAAACCCCCCTCTGTGCCAGCCAGCTGTTCCAAACATGGAGCGGGCGTATGAAGCTTTCCATCAGTGTTTCCCAATCAGTGTGCCCCCAGCTGTTGCAAAACTACAACTCCCAGCATGCCCGGACAGCCGAAGGCTGTCCGGGCATGCTGGGAGTTGTAGTTTTGCAACAGCTGGAGGCACTCTGGTTGGAAAACACTGTTTTACATCATTGGTGGTAGCAGGGTTAGCCTGGCTGTACAGAGAGAAAAGACCTGCTATCCAGGCATGCTGGGAGTTGTAGTTTTGCAACAGCTGGAGGCACACTGGTTGGAAAACACTGTTTTACATCATAGGTGGTAGCAGGATTAGCCTGGCTGTACAGAGAGAAAAGACCTGCTAGTCGGAAGTATTCACCTCCTTGCTTCTCTTTTGATTCCTTATAGAGCAGGGAACAGTCTGTGCTAAACAGAAGCCAAAATCACTACCCCTACATGTTTCTTTACCGAAACTCTGTGTTAAGCAGAATACTTCTGTAACCACAATATCCACCCACACTCCGTACAGAACTAACGTGTACGTCTGGGGGTCACCACCTACTCAGTAAAGTGAAAAGCCACTTCAAGCCCTGGATACTGTGGACATACAGACCCGGCCGCTGAAATCGCCGCAGTGGTTAGAAATGATCGTTTCCTAGGTAAAATCTCAGTTATTGCTCATATCATGGGAAAATGTGCATTAAAAATAAAAAGTCTGGATATCAAAACTGCAAACTCCTCACCCACAGCAGTGGGACCATCTTCTTTATATAAATATTATAGACAACAGGACAGAGGCACTTACCATTGGGCAACCACTCAAAAATTATTTTCTAGGGAATTCCTAAAACTTTTTAGGTCTCCTAGGCAAAACCATTATCACCTATGAGTTCGTATAAACATCATGAAGGTAGTTCCCACCCAGGGCCCCCTCCATGAGCTAGAACAGAAAGCTGCAAACCTATCACAGCTATAACCCCAACCGCTCCTCTACACTACGTATCTCCATGGCTACAGACTACGAACATGATCTGTGTAGTCTGATCCCGCAGTCATATTCACCTCCAACTCTACCTCAACTTTAAGAGGTACTCCACTGGCCAGCGTTCGGAACATTTAGTTTTGAACGCGGTGCGTGTGCTGCGAGGGTCGGCCACGCCCCCTTGTGACATCGTGCCACTCCCCGCTCAATGCAAGTCTTTGGGAAGGGGACGTGGCCGACCCCTGCAGTGCGCACACAGCATTCGGGAACTAAATGTTCCGAAAGTTGGCAAGTGGAGTACCTCTTTAATAAACTGGGAACAAATGTATTTGGTACTCTAGAGCTCGTCGGATTCAATGTTATAGAGCAGGATGAGCCGAGCAGATTGATATCCTACTAAGATTTAGGAGAACTCTTATTTTATTATTTTATAACCCCTGCTGACTCTGGGCTTAGGAGTCCAGCGGGCGGTCTTAATCAGTGAACGACAGTTATTTGTTGAATGTTCATGCAGGGAAAGCTGCCAATCACTGAAAAGGACCACCCACTGACCTTCCGGTGTGAGGTGCAGGACTGCGCCCCATGCATTTTTACTTTGGCCCCTCCCCTCAGTTGTTCAGAGATTTCCAAACATACAGCGAGGGTAGGGGAAGGCAGAGATGGTCAGGACGCAGTTCCCCTCAGCCCCCGTACATGGTTTCCTCTTCACCCCTCCTTCAGGAGGACATCAATTCTCACAGCCCCGCTTCTAGACGTAGATTTTGACAGCTGTGATAATCTACGTCCAGGGGACTGTGGGAGCGGGACTGTAAAAATCTCTACTTGTGGTTGTGGGGCTAGCGACGAGGAGGGAGCGACGAGGAGGGAGCGACGAGGAGGGAGCGACGAGGAGGGAGCGACGAGGAGGGAGCGACGAGGAGGGAGCTTTGTACGGGGCTGAGGGAGCGACGAGGAGGGAGCTTTGTACGGGGCTGAGGGAGGGACGAGGAGGGAGGGACGAGGAGGGAGGGACGAGGAGGGAGGGACGAGGAGAGAGGGACGAGGAGAGAGGGACGAGGAGAGAGGGACGAGGAGAGAGGGACGAGGAGAGAGGGACGAGGAGAGAGGGACGAGGAGAGAGGGACGAGGAGAGAGGGACGAGGAGAGAGGGACGAGGAGAGAGGGACGAGGAGAGAGGGACGAGGAGAGAGGGACGAGGAGAGAGGGACGAGGAGAGAGGGACGAGGAGAGAGGGACGAGGAGAGAGGGACGAGGAGAGAGGGACGAGGAGAGAGGGACGAGGAGAGAGGGACGAGGAGAGAGGGACGAGGAGAGAGGGACGAGGAGAGAGGGACGAGGAGAGAGGGACGAGGAGAGAGGGACGAGGAGGGAGCTTTGTACGGGGCTGAGGGAGGTGCAGAACTGCGTCCTACATAGCTCTGCCTACCCCTCCCCTCGCTGTATGTTCGGAAATCTCAGAGGGAAGGGGCCGACGTAAAAATGCATGGGGCGCAGTTCTGCACCTCACACCGGAACTCCAGCCCAGAGTTAGCAGAGGTTTCAAATCTATTAAATGAAGGTTATACTCTGTCTTTTCCCACAAAACTATACATCCACCGGTTCAGCCCCTCCTGGCAGGAGATAGGATGGTTCTATTTAAAGGGGTACTCCACTGGAAAACATTTTTTTTTTTTTTTTATATATATATATCAACTGGTGCCAGAAAGTTAAAACAGGTTTGTAAATTACTTCTATTAAAAAAATCTTAAACCTTTCAGTACTTTTCAGCTGCTGTTATGCTCCAAAGGAAGTTCTATTCTTTTTGAATTTCTTTTCTGCTTTCTTTTCTGCCTGCCTGCTCTCTGCTGACACCTCTGTCCCTTTTAGGAACTGTCCAGAGTAGGAGCAGACCCCCATAGAAAACCTCTCCTGCTCTGGACAGTTCCTGAAATGGACAGAGGTGTCAGCAGAGAGCACTGTGGTCAGGCAGAAAAGAAATTCAAGAAGAAGAAAAAAAAAAAAAAACTTCCTGTGGATCATAACAGCAGCTGAATTGTACTGAAAGGTTTGAGATTTTTTAATAGAAGTAATTTACTTTCTGGCACCAGTTGATTTAAAAACAAAAATATTTTCCAGTGGAGTACCCCTTTAAAGCATCCCTGTCCGAGTTGTCACCCAGATACTGACCAAAAGTTTTGATAGGTTGGGATCTGGGTGATTAAACCCAATGATTGCTAATATGAAGCGGAAGAGACACGGGTGATCGCTTCTCTCTTCACTGCACCTCATGCAAACATGTCAGAAGTTTTGATCTGTTGAGGTCTCAATGCACTACTGCAGAGACCCCCAACAATTTCTAGATAAGTCCCTATGACTGATTTATAACGGTTTATCTGAAAATTCCTCTATGACGGTTTTTCCCAACCAGAGTGCCTCCAGCTTTTTGTAGTATTCCAACAGCTGGAGGCCCCTTTGTTCGGAAACACTGTTCTATGGGTTCCACCAGTAAGTTAGTTTACTTTTATGTAAGTACTTATCTATACTTTTTAATTCTATTTTAGTACCAGAATGCTGTCACACACAATATAAAGTAGCAATTACATAAACTATGTGACAGCAAAACAACTTATAGTAAAAGCAGACTAGTCATTATGTACAGAGATGGCCAATGTCTCCTAATGCTGTGCCCTTGTCACAAACACGCAGCTAATGCGTTGGCAGCTTTATATGAGCAATGCATTCCATGACTACATCACCTACGAACTCATAAAAGGCCACAATCATTTATAAAATGACAGATAATGGCTGTTTATTTCCTATACATTAAGTTCCATTAACGGGCAAATAAAACATTAAGATGAAAACTGGAAATTCTTTATAAACCAGTATAAAAAGGAAAATCTAAAAGTAAACGACTCCATCTAGAGGTAGTTTTAATAACTACACCCAACGCAAGAACATTCACAGACCCTGTATATAATTACTCTGTCAAGAAAGTGAAAGGAAAAACTTTGAAGTCAATTAGGAAAAAAAAAAAAATTTTTGGGGGGGGGGGTCTGTGTCCAAATCAAAAAGACACATAATGGATCCAGATTATAATAATTGCCTTCCAGCGCCATGTAAGAGATCCGGCGTCATAGAAAATCAAAGGAAAAATAATACACTGTTCATTAGCATAGCGCAACGTGACACGGCGCCGGAAAAGAAAATCTGAGTCACAGCAAGTGGTCACATTCTTTTTTCGGATTTTACAGGGTTTTGGAAAGAGTCTAGAATTGAATGTATCTAAAATTTCATTTACATCACATTCCTCGCCTCCATCTGAGGTACATGTGAGAATAATGGCAACGAGATACATTCATGTTATTGGACCAAACGTAGTCTACTAGTGCCAAAATATGTTTGAGGCGTTAAAGGGGTACTCTGGTGGAAAACACACACACATTATATACACACACACACACACACACACATATTTATATATATATATATATATATATATATATATATATATATATATATATATATATATATATATATATATACATATATATATATTGATGTAGATGCACCGACACCAGTACCAGGCTAGGGAGGAGAGAAGCTGTACGGGTGATAAGTAGTACCTGTCTACGGTAGAAGTTCCGATGGTGCAAAGCGTATCAGAAAGTCCTTAAATGAATCCAATAATCATAGAAGCAAGAAAATGCCGCAGCACTCACCATACAATCTTCAATCACCGTCTTCTTTATTCAGTAACAATGCATAGACAGGTACAGCAAGGGAGAGGGAATCTGGCGTGTGGGGGGGGATGTGGGTGGCGACAGACCGTTGTGTGCTCACGGCACTTCGTCAGGCCATATATACACACACACACACACACATATATATATATACCGTATATATATATATATATATATATATATATACGGTATATATATATATGTGTGTGTGTATATATTTATATTACAACTGGTGCCAGATAGGTAAATAAATTTGCAGATTACTTCTGTTTCAAAGTCTTAATCTGATTGTGCGGGAGCAGCCTTTGGCTGTCTGGGCATGCTGTGAATTGTAGTTTTGCAACAGCTGGAGGCACTCTGGTTGGGAAACACTGTGGTAGACCTTAATAGACTTAAAGGGGTACTCCGGTGAAAAACTTTTTTTTTCTGATCAACTGGTGTCAGAAAGTTAAACAGGTCTGTAAATTACTTCTATTTAAAAATATTAATATTTTCAGTACTTATCAGCTGCTGTATGCTCCAGAGGAAGCTGTGTAGTTCTTTTCTGTCTGACCACAGTGCTCTCTACTGACACCTCTGTCCGTGTCAGAAATTGTCCAGAGCAGGAGAGGATTGCTATGGGAATTTGCTCCTGCTCTGGACAGTTCCTGACACAGACAGAGGTGTCAGTAGAGAGCACTGTAGTCAAACAAAAAATAAATAAATAAATAAAACACAACTTTCTCTGTAGTATACAGCAACTAATTACTGGAAGGATTAAGATTTTTTTTTTTTATAGAAATTGTTTTCCACCGCAGTACCCCATTTAAAGCTACAAAGCTACTCCCTATCCACTGATTTCCAGAACTAGGGGCCGGGTCTCTTGTTAGAATGGTGCAACCTGGCTGTGCAAGTGTGACGCTGCTCCATATATTCTCTATGGGAGCAGCTGAACACAGTACTCGGCTATTTCTGTGCCTCCCAATGAGAATGAATGGACCTGCACAAAAATTTACAACTATAGGTCAGACCTTGATTGTACAGCTATAAACCGCGATACCCCCAACAACCCACATTCCCCCACCCCGCCACATGAGCGCTATTTATGGTTGCACTTAAAAGGGGTTATCCAGGAATCAAAAAAAAAATGAACTGATTTCTTTTAAAAACCACTCCCCGTCTGTCTCCACGTTGGGTGCGATTCTGCAGCTCAGTTCCATTGAACTGAATGGAGCCAAGTTGTAATACCACACCGCACCTGTAGACAGACTGAAAGCTATTTTTGAAAGAAATTAGCTCTGTTTTTCGATTCCTGGATAACCCCCTTTAAACACAGGGCAGCAGATTTCAAAATGTGACTAAATGTAACAGACCAGATTTACCAGGCCTGTGTATTCCTTAGGCAGTTAACCCTTAAACTGGGAATTAGAAGGACGCAACAATTTTATGTCAGCATAGACACATTTAAAGGGGTACTCCGCTGTAAAACATTTTTATTTAAATCAACTGATGACAGAAAGTTAAACAGATTTATAAATTAATTCTATTAAAAAAAATCTTAATCCTTCCAGTACTTATAAGCTCCTGTATGCGCCACAGGAAGTTCTTCTCTTTTTGAATTTCCTTTCTGTCTAACCACAGTGCTCTCTGCTGACACCTCTGACCACTTTAGGAACTGTCCAGAGTAGGAGGATAACCCCATAGCAAACCTCTCCTGCTCTGGACAGTTCCTGACATTGACAGAGGTGTCAGCAGAGAGCACTGTGGTCAGAGAGAAAGGAAATTCAAAAAGGAAATAACTTCCTGTGGAACATTCAGAGGCTTATAAGTACTAGAAGGATTAAGATTTTTTTTAATAGAATTTACAAATCTGCTTAACTTTCTGTCATCAGTTGATTAAACAAAAAAAACGTTTTCCAGTGGAGTACCCCTTTAAGTAATGCCATAAAACACTGTTTCTTCGCTAGGGATCCCCTTTTCGACACTAATAAGCCCTATTGATATGGAAAGGGAATGTAAGGAAGAGACATTCAACAACGGAAAAAAAGAATTGATTTTTGCTGGTGACATGGCAACATTGCATTAAATAAAAAATGTATGAGTGCAAACTTTAGTTGTAAATACAAAGATCATTCACTAGATGGCAGCATTCAGTAAAAAACACAAGGAGAGGTATACATTGTATTTCATATCTGCAACTAAAATATGACATTCTAAACAAACATCAACAATGTTAAAAATGGAGAAACTGACAGTACATGCCACATGCAGAAAATACCATTATTGCTATAAATCAATTTAAATAAAATAAAAATACACATTATCACACGATTATTAGTTCCGAGTTCTGTTTTCACACATACACAATGTACACCTAAGAATAATAAAAACAAAAATAAAAAAAAACAAAATGTACACAGGATGTTCGCTAATAATATGTACACAAGTTCAGCAATAGCCCAGTGCAGCCACTAGGGGGCATGTAAGGACTGTCTTCTAGCAGTTTGGATTTAGGTATGGGGAAAGCTTTACCCCCGGCCACACCCTGTAAAAAGTAAATAAGAAATGAGGCCAGGTTCACCCTAGGTTTACACTGAATGTATGATAATGTATAGATGTTACAGACACTCCCCATACTTAATAGGCCATCAACCGTATGTACCATACCCAAAAGATTAACATCTTGTTTGGATAAACTCTTTAAGAGATGGTACTGTACATAAGCATGGCATGTTACCAAACCTGGGCATTTTAGAGCAGTGGTTTCCTAACAGTGGACCTCCAGCTGTTGCAAAACTACAGCTCCCAGCATGCCACTGAGACCACCGTTCTAGAGAGACCTTGGACATTTAACCCCTATCAGAAAGAAAAAATAAATAAATAAATAAAATAAATAAAAAACAAAGACAAACAAAAACCAACGACCGAAGGCCGGTGCCTCGTGTATTATCTGGGCGTATTGTTTGAGCCTACACAGGAAAAATAGATCACTCTTTAAAGGGGTACTTCGGTGGAAAACTTTTTTTTATTTTTTTTTATCAACTGGTGCAAGAAAGTTAAACAGATTTGTAAATTACTTCTATTAAAAAATCTTAATCCTTCCAGTACTTTTTAGCTGCTGAATACTACAGAGGAAATTCATTTCTTTTTGGAACACAGTGCTCTCTGCTGACATGATCACAGTGCTCTCTGCTGACATCTCTGTCCATTTTAGGAACTGTCCAGAGCAGCATGTTTTCTATGGGGATTTTCTCCTACTCTGGACAGTTCTTAAAATGGACAGAGATGTCAGCAGAGAGCACTGTGCTCGTGATTCAGCAGAGAGCACTGTGTTCCAAAAAAAAAAAGAATTTCCTCTGAAGTATTCAGCAGCTAATAAGTACTGGAAGGATTAAGATTTTTTTAATAGAAGTAATTTACACATCGGTTTAACTTTCTGGCACCAGTTGATTTAAAAAATAAAGTTTTCCACCGGAGTAACCCTTTAAGATGGCCGCTTATGTAGGTCATAAATATGTATCACCCCCAGAATCAAATGGGGTACTGAACTGGAAAATAACTGTTTTGCCCGAAGGTCGCAGGAACAGGGGCAACCTGCCTTGTAATAAAGCAAGAGACAGATCAGTGTTTCCCAACCAGGGTGCCTCCAGCTGTTGCAAAACTACAACTCCCAGCATACCCGGGCAGCCGGTGGCTGCCCGGGCATGCTGGGAGTTGTAGTTTAGCAACAGCTGGAGGCCCCCTGGTTGGGAAACACTGAGATAGATTGATGGAAGAGACTCTTAGTAACCAGGAGCTGCTAAATCTTATTCAGTCAAGTCACAAAGTAAATGTCAGGATTTTTTTCTTGATCAAGAAGAAAAATAAATTACGTGTTTCGGATGTAGCCACCTCCTTCATCAGGTGGTGGAACATTCGGTGAGCCAGGCTGCATGCATCATGTTTGCACTCTCTACATTTTCTGGATTCAGTGAAACAGAGCTGCAACCCCACACAAACTGGATAGGCGCTGTTACTGGAAGCAAACAGCCGCCATGTTCTAACCAATAGGTTAGTCTTCATTATAAGGGCCACACCACAAGAAGAAGAATGTTTCTGTAAAGGTCAAGTCCTTTTACTCTGAAGCACCATCCCCATCCTGTTGGCAGACCTTAAAAGGGGTACTCTGCCCCTAGAAATTTTACTCCCAATCCCAGTGATTCCCAGCCAGGGTGCCCCCAGCTGTTGCGAAACCACAACTCCCAGCATGCCCAAACAACTGAAGGCTGTCCGGGCATGCTGGGAGTTGTAGTTTTACAATAACTGGTGGGTCACAGGTTGGGTAACAGTCCTGAAGAATATATACACACACTATACTCAGTCTGCCAACAGGATGGGGCTGGTGCCTGGGAGTAAATATTACTAGCTAATAATAGTAGATCTGAGGATTATGAAACTCTGCGGGAAACACCCAGGTGACTACCAGAGCCCTAGATGTTGGACTATGACAACCTGAGGGGAACCAACACCCCCCCCCCCCCCACCCCACCCCACCCCCCAAACTAGGATTATATAGACTAAAGGCAGGAAGAGTGTCTTCAGCTTGATAACTTCACTCATCTCACAAATCCTGCACTTCAGGTCTTGCAAGGTTCAGTCATAAAAGAGAAAATAAAAATTGTCCTCCGCTCCTTTCACGTCTTTCAGGAAGTTTAATTGTCTGGATGAGTAAGTGCGCAGGACGCTGAGGAGGGAAGGGAACGGTGAATACTGGCGTTAAGGTATTCCTTCATCTTGGGTCAGTAGGGTCAGCAAACGTTACTAGTGATACCATAGGTGACCCCCTCCAAAAACCACAAGCACCTGCTGTGAATGGACGGCCCTGGTGGGGGTTTAGTTTTAGGAGCGTGACAGTTGTCATGTGAGGATTCCTGAAATCTTCCGGGACATGCCGGCAACATTACATATATATAATGGATGAAGTTTCACAAGTAAAATATTGTATTAAATTACATACAGTAAAAGTGCAGGGCTGCTTCTGTGTGTCCAAGAACTGCCGTCTAACACTGCAACTTAATACCTATAAATTGGCGCTCTGAAGAGAGAGAGACGTGCCAGACATTGCCACGGCTGGCTGTTAACTACATAAAGTCAAGAAAGGGACCTAAAACAGTCCGAGATTTCGGTCAATGGAAATTTGGTGACTGATAGTGGTCTTCTACGTCAGGCAAAGCACCTATATTATTTATCACTCTTGCTCTCTAGCGCCATCTATTGGAGGAGAGCTCATTTGCATACTATTTCCACAGGGAGCATTGCCTGGTCTGCAAGACTGCGTGAGGCACTGTTTCCCAACCAAGGGGCCTCCAGCTGTTGCAAAACTACAACTCCCAGCATGCCCGGACAGCCAACGGCTGTCCGGGCATGCTGGGAGTTGTAGTTTTGCAACAGCTAGAGGCACCCTGGCTGGAAAACACTGCCGTAAGGAGACACTACCCCTTAGACCCATGCCATAGGCCTCTCTCTCAGCCAACTAGTATTCTTGTCTGTATCAGCTGTCCAGAGATGGTCTGTTTGGAAGATGATCCCTAGTCCTGTTTCAAGGCTTCTTAAAAGTAAAGTGTTAGCTATTGATTAAGATTTCTGTTCTTTAAGAATTTTTCACGTTTTGATTTTATTTTATTTTTTTTTCATTTTACTATCTATATTTTTACTAATCAGTATTTAAAGGGGTATTCCAGAAAAAAAAAAAAAAAAATATATATATATATATATATATATATATATATATATATCTCAACTGGTTCCAGAAAGTTAAACTGATTTGTAAATTACTTCTATTAAAAAAAATCTTAATTCTTTCAGTACTTATGAGCTTCTGAAGTTAAGGTTGTTCTTTTCTGTCTAAGTAATCTCTGATGACAAGTGTCTCGGGAAACGCCCAGTTTAGAAGCAAATTCCCATAGCAAACCTCTTCTAAACTGGGCGGTTCCCGAGACACGTGTCATCAGAGAGGACTTAGACAGAAAAGAACAAGCTAAACTTCAGAAGCTCATAAGTACTGAAAGGATTAAGATTTTTTTATAGAAGAAATTTACAAATCTGTTTAACTTTCTGGAACCAGTTGATATATTTAAAAAAAAAAAAAAAAAGTTTTTTCCTGGATAACCCCTTTAAGTCAGTCATTCTGAAATCTTGTAGTCTATATTTTGGTCACTATGCCTAAAAATAAGCTGAGAATTTCTGTTCTGTCTGCCAGTAAAGGAACCCCTTTTCTGCATCATCAGACTTACTCTTTGGTAAGTACATAAGTATTCTGAGCACCTTCTGCTTTAGTTCAGCTACTGAGAATCCAGCAGAGACAATCCCAAATAAAAGATAAATAAGGCTCTAAAATAAATAAGATCTCTTTATAAAAATAACTTTGGGAGAATAAGAATAGCCTGGCAGGGTTACTAGTACTGAAGGGGGATGTATGACTTCTATACTGCTAAGCCAATAAATTGGGATGCATAGCTGCAGACCATCAACATTCCTTATCTGCAGTATATTATATTACAGCCTTCACTGCAATGTCCGTCAATTCTGAAACCACTTCTGTGAAAGGGTTATACCAGCATTAAATATCATTCTTTACAAAAAAAAATAAATAATACTTAAAGGGGTTTTCCAGGATTTTTTTTATTTGACTATGCTACAGGGGCTGTAAAGTTAGTGTAGTTCATAATATAGTGTCTGTACCAGTGTGTGACGGTTTTCTCACAATTCTTCTGTGATTTTCACTCCACTATTTATTTTTACCAGCATACAAAATGACTGTTGTCTCAGATTTTTCCCACGTTGCAATGGGGCCGAGACCTTACTCACTAGTCAGCTGATGACAGGGAGCCTGTCTGCTTCAATGGGTGGTGCGATCGCTTGGTGGAAGAGAGATCAATCTGCAACTAATGCAACAGCTGTAGGTACCCTGATTGAAAACCACAAGTCTTTTGAATGGATGCAGCTCATTTACGTTTCAATGGGTGGCATGGCTGATGTGTGGGAGGGAGGAAAATGGAATTGTGGGATTTGTAGTCAAAAAGAGAAAAGTCAAACAGGAAATACCAACTCACAAAAAGTTAGCCACAGTATTATGGTAATCTCACAACATAGCCATTTAGCCCCTAAGACAAGCGTAGATCCTTCCTAAGCATGTCCATTACTGTCTGCCAGGTACGTACTAAAATCACCTTATGGTGGAGAACCCCTTTAAGGATTTTTGGAATCTATATGCTGTTAAAAAGCAAATAATTATTACATTAACATAATAATATGGTGCCCCCTGGTGTTCAGTGTGTATAGCAGTGTACATATCCACCTACTGCCATTAGTGCCACGAACATAATTGCTGCCCCACTGACAGACAGGATTTCTGCCAGATTCCAATTCTTCGTCTGAAGAGTAATAAAAGTTGAAGATGTTTTATCAGTACAGAGTTCTGGCTGTGGAACTGTTTGTTACTCTTAATAAAATAGATAGAAGTCACGGGAACAGCTTGTCATGCTGAAAAGAAACCAACTTGGATTCTGAGAAGGCACAAAATTAGTGTCCAAATAAGATGAACACAGCTCGTCAGTGTAATGCCTAGTGCAGGACTTGTGGGGGCAGTGCTGGAGGTCAGTGTGTAAAGTTACAGGCGTGATACTTTAAAGGGGTACTCCAGTGGAAAACTTTCTTAAAAAAAAAAAAAATTTAAGTCAACTGATGGCAGAAAGTTAAACAGATTTGTGAATTATCAACTAGAAGAAAACCAGAAGGGGCACTCACGAGTCTTCTTTCGTTACGACATTTATTGGGAGGGTTTACAGCAGCGGGAATGCCGGGCAGATCTTTATGCCACACCGGACCTGGACCAGAGTCTCAGACACCAGTACTAAATATAAGAAGGCTGGCTTAAAGTGGTACTCCGGCCCTAAGACATCTTATCACGGCTGTCACACCCCCTCCCATAGGCTTGCATTGAGGGGGCGGGTTGTGACACCACAAGGGGGCGGAGTCGTGACGTGACGATACTCCTGCCCTGTGGTCTTAAGTCTTCAGGCATGGAGCTATTGTCGCTCCGAGCACCTGAGACAGCTGGGTGCTGCATGAGAGATTGCAGCGGGACCCCTGTGATCAGACAGCTTATCCCCTAACCTTTGCATAAGGGATAAGATGTCTTGGGGCCGGAGTACCCCTTTAAGTACCCCTTTTGCGTCAGACAGCCTGTGCGCCAGAAATCATACACCAACTATGAGCTAAAGTAGCTTCATGACAGAACATATGCTATTTTCTGGCATAAGAAATGATAACTGTGCAGGGCTGCGGGCGGCCTCGTCCCACCTAGATAAGCTGTGTCCACTTTTTCTAAACAAGGCTGAATAGCTGCAGAAAATATTGGATATTAACTCAATTTCAGAACTTCTGGTATGCAAATACTTTACTGGATAACCTATTATTTAATGCAAATGTTCTTTAAAGAAATTCAGCAATGTATGGGAAGACCCCTTAAATACAGCTTGAATCCATGGCTGGAACTTTAGAACTCTGCTTATTGCAGGTAGTGATTAGACACAGATCCAAAAACTACACTAAACCATTCCCTAGGGCCGCCACGCATCACAGAAGAGCAGAGTCATATATTCGGTAATTAAAGGTTTCACTTACTCTGTCTTTATCATCAGCCACGTCACAGAGAATGTCATCGAGGTCCAGAATGCCGCCGTCCCCATGTTCTAACCGGTGAACTTGTATCCAGTAATTATGGTCCTGTCAGAAGAAAATTATTAGTTAGAGAAGGACACATGTAAGTGATGTAATGAGGTCTCCTGCACCTTATGTAGGTCTGTGGTTTACTGCAGAACACTGGTGACCAAGCACACGGACATTATACTAAAAACACACATGGCAGACAATATAAAAGATCACAGTTAGGGCCCATTCACACTACAGGTATCATCCTGTAAAAAAAACCTCCGTTATTTCTCCCAGCAAAAAGTCCTGAAACCGGCTGGCAAAAAATCCCATTCATAGTTAGTATGGTTGAAAAAAGACATACGTCCATCAAGTCCAACCAGGGGATTCGTGTCAATGGGATTTTTTTGACCATCATTTTGCATCAGGTATGTCTGTTTTTACTAATGTCCGTTTTTTTGTTGGCACAAAAGACGGTGCATGCACTAATTTTTGGTCCGGCAAAAAAAAAAATGGTGAAAAAACGGATATTAAAATTTTACATTTAAGTCTATGGGAACCGGATGTTCAAAAAAACTGTCAGGTTTTTTAACATCCGTTTTTTGCACTGAGCATGCTCAGTACAGCTTTACAAAAAAGGGGTTAAAAACCTGATAAAAAAAACAAACCTATGTAACTGGTGATAACGGATGAACACGGATGAACAAAATCATGTTTTTTAAGAAAAAAAACTAAAGATATCGGATTATGGTCAGTTATTACCAGTTATTGCTTCCGTTCTTTTTTCATCCGTTATTGTAAAATAACGGCAGTAAAAAAAGCAGGATGATACCTGTAGTGTGAAAGGGGCCTAAGTCAAAAGCATCCATAGGTCTCTATTCAGTCTACATCCATTGGGCCAAGGGTAGATCGGTGGAAAGCCATTCCATACAAAGGCAATAGATAAATAAGAAGTGTATACCACACAGCACCAGATAATGTTTAACATACCCACTGGTGATGTACGCCATGTCTATACAGTGATATACACTGCAGGTATACATATGGAACAGCCTTTAATAGCGTTTGATGCCTGCGTCTCTGTTTAAAGGGGTACAATTATTATTTTTTTTTTAAATGAACTGGTGCCAGAAAGTTAAACAGATTTGTAAATGACTTCTATTAAAAAACCTTTACCCTTCCAGTACTTTTTAGCAGCTGTATGCTACAGAGGAAATTCTTTTCTTTTTGATTTTATTTTTTGTCTTGTCCACAGTGCTCTCTGCTGACACCTCTGTCCGTGTCAGGAACTGTCCAGAGCAGCATAGGTTTGCTATGGGGATTTTCTCCTGTTCTGGACAGTTCCTGATACGGGCATCAGGTGTCAGCAGAGAGCACTGTGGACAAGACAAAAAAGAAATTCAATAATAAATAGAATTTCCTCAGTAGCATACAGCTGCTAATAAGTAATGAAAGGATTTTTTAATAGAAGTCATTTACAAATCTGGCACCAGTTGATTTAAAAATAAAAGATAGAAAAAGTTTTCCACCGGAGTACCCCTTTAAACATACAGGAGCATTACTGCTCACGATATATTCGCAGGGCTGAATGTGAATGCACCCGCTCTAACATACATAGTGGGCAGCAATACACTCTGTATTGTTTCTGCTGAGATACAAGTGAGCAGCAGTGGTGGGGAAACACGTATGTATTACCACTCACATACACTGGTCTAGATCGCTGGGTGCGTGAGAGCCACAGAATGCTGGAACACTTGCAGTCCCATGATTTGACTGGTCGAAACGCATAAGTCTAAGACTGTTCCATGTTTTTGTGCCATATGTGAATGTAAACCCCTGTTTCCTGTTCATGGACTTCACTGCTGATTTTATCAAAGGGTATTAAAAGTTGAAGATGTTTTATCAGTACAGAGTTCTGGCTGTGGAACCGTTTGTTACTCTTAATAAAATTGATAGAAGTCACGGGGAACAGCTTGTCATGCTGAAAAGAAACCAACTTGGATTCTCAGAAAGCACAAAATTAGTGTCCAAATTAGATGAACACAGCTCGTCAGTGTAATGCCTAGTGCAGGACTTGTGGGGGCAGTGCTGGAGGTCAGTGTGTGAAGTCATAGTTGTGCTACTTTAAAGGGGGTAAATTACATCCAGAAAGTTAAACAGATTTGTAAATGACTTCTATTAAAAAATCTTAATCCTTCCAGTACTTATTAGCTGCGGAATACTAAAGAGGAAGTTCCTTTCTTTTTGGATTTCTTTTCTATCACGACCACAGTGCTCTCTGCTGACACCTCTGTCCGTGTCAGGAACTGTCCAGAGCAGGAGAAAATCCCCATAGCAAACATATGCTGCTATGGACAGTTCCTAAAATGGACAGAGGTGTCCACAGAGAGCACTGTGGTCATGACAAAATAAATCCCAAAATAAAAGAATTTCCTCTGTAGTATACAGCCACTAATAAGTACAGGAAGGATTAGGAATCTTTAATAGAAGTAATTTACAAATCTGTTTAACTTTCTGGCACCAATTGATTAAAAAAAAAAAAAAAAGTTTTCCACATGAGTACCCCTTTAAAGTTATCTCCGGAACAATTACACTTACAACATGGATATAAAGAAAAAAGCCCTCCAAATCCCCCACTCCACCCCCCAAAAATAAAATCACATTTTATACATACATATATATATATATATATATATATATAAAAATTCTCCTCTTGATCCCCTCACCCTCCCAGACCCCTTTTAAATTAGAACATACGGAGAGCCCAGACAAATGTGAATACTTTTTGTAAGAAATCCAAAGTTTTATAACAGGCGAAAGAGAGAAGCAAACGTATAATTTGCTTCCCCAAGCTCTGGCCAACAAGGCAGTTCCATTCCCTGTTCTCCGCAGACCTTTACTAACAAGACCAGACAAGTAATGTACATGGCTTGTGTTACAGGGAACGTATGCTAAGCTTCTAAAACATCCAGATATCCTCCTCTAATGTAGACTTAGGGAATTTATGGGTTAAAAACAAGCTTAAAATGAACTTCAACTTGTATGGGGGTGTAAGAAATCTCATTCAGAAACTATTCCGACCAGATCAGATAAACGTCCTAAACGTAAAAGTGTCATATTATTTTACCTTTAAATTGAGCAGGTAAAATGGTCAATGCTCAATATTCACTAAATATTCAATAAATCAGGGGTGTGGAAATTCAATAAAAACTACTTGTCCGTGGGAAAAAATGAGCAAAATCTACTTGTCCCTCATGACGATCCACTTGCCTGGGCCAATTTACGCTTTTACACTCGTTACACTTTTAATATGGAAGGGGTTAATGTGTGTATTTTAAACTTATAATTTTTTTTTTTTTTTTTTTTTTTTTTTACACTTTATTAGTCCCTTAGGCGACTTTTAGGAGGAATCATTAGATTCCTCATACAGATCAATACAGTTCTATTGAACTCCATTGATCTGTGTGCTCTGCGATCCATTGATAAAGCCTGGTCCTGCCAGGATCTATCAATAACAGAGCCAAGGACACCAGGGAAACAGAAGTAAGCCCTCCGGATACCTCTATAGAGGCGGCCCCCAGCTACTGAAAACAGCTGGGGGCTGCAGAGTGTGGAGCAGGCAGGAGTCAGAAGCCCGCTCCATACACCCCTCTGAGCGCCGCCACGCTTGTCGGGGCTTTCAGGTCCGGCCCTGCTTGCTCAAAGCAGAGCTAAGGGCCTGAAAAATTCCCCTGCCCGGCGCCTGGAACTGCATGTCCCAGGCGTCGGGCGATGGGAATTCCACATCCCTGATGTTTGTCACTTTTTCATGACAGTAAGTTTTAAGGTTGATTCTATCCTATGGCTTGTAAGACACTGGGATCAGCAGTGATTTAATCACTATAAACATCATAAAAATCCATCAGGTCAGGGGTATGACATGGGGGTATGAAGTCCACAGACTGGAAAGATTATGTGGTTCTTCACGATGTTGTGGAAAGACATCCAGCCTGCTCATTATTGAGACCACAAAATATGAGGCTCCCGACCATTACTGCACAACTACAGCGTTACCAGAGTCCCGGCTGGAGGAGAAGTGACCACAGAGCCGCTGACGCTGCACAACAAGGACTCCACAGAAATCCTCTGCCAGCCATGCAGATCATTACTTTCCAGTTCTTTGCATGCAGTTTTCGGACGTTGTAAGTAATGAGGCATAACTCATGCAAAATACAATTGGGTGTCTTTTCTTTGTGCCCGACATTTTACAAGGAGAAACAAACAAAATCTTTTATTTCGTATTATTATCCTAACTAAAAGCTCTTCTATAAAACCTCTAATTTCATGCAATAAAATACAGTGGCCGATGTGAAACAACAAAAATATCTATATAAAGTCAGAAAACAAGGAGGATCAAACACAGATGGAATTTAAACAAACAAAAAATGTGTGTTAGGGGGTTATGTACATTCCCCATGGTCAACACGGGGTAATTGTGGGGCATGGTTTAGCTAAGATGTGGGGGGGGGGGGGGGAGCCCTAACCTGTGTGCGTGCAAGGTGAGCCTGTATCTGTCCTCCAGAGGATCTGCACTTCCCATGAAAGGTAAATCAAGGCTCCCTTTACAAATAAGCAGCAGCTCCATGCCAAGTGTAAACCCTCATTTTTAATGTGCTTTTCTTTCATTTCTGCCCATATAACACCTTGCAAAGCAAGTCCATCTGTGACCACTACTTCTACAGAAGATATATTGCACTGTACTAAGCAGCCTGTTAATTCCAGTGCACGCTTATCACTATGTTATAGCACAACAGATAGGAATAAGTGATATGATTGTCCAGAGAAATAAGGGAAAGGAAGTACCTGTGTGTGTACTATTTGCAAACAGCACAGTACAGCTCAGGTCTTTTTAAAGACAAGTGCCCTTTAGGGGTTCTACACCATTCTTATAAATTAATATATTATATTGTTCTAATAAATAATATAAAATAGATAGAAGAGATCTTCGTCCTACAACTGATATACTCATGGTTCCCCTTTCTCTGTTTTCACATCCAAAATGGATTTGTTTAATTTAGTTGTAATGGCTGTATTCATCGACATGTATATATCTGTATAGTTGTAAATGCCCTTTTACTCCAAATGAATACACAAACTGTATTACATGTGTGAAGAGTGGAGGGTATACAAACCCATTACAGCCACAACAGTGGAACGGGAACACCTCTGTTCTTTCTGGCAATGAGAGATTACAGGTAATTTAAAGGGGTACTCCACTGGGAAACATTTTCTTTTAAATCAACCGGGGCCGGAAAGTTAAACAGATTTTTAATGACTTCTATTAAAAAATCCTGATCCTTCCAGTACTTATCAGCTGCTGTATACTACAGAGGAAGTTCTTTTCTTTTTGAATTTCCTTTCTGTCTGACCACAGTGCTCTCTGCTGACACCTCTGTCCATTTTTAGGAATTGTCCAGAGTAGGAGCAAATCCCCATAGGAAACCTATCCTGCTCTGAACAGTTCCTAAAATGGACAGAGAGCACTGTGGTCAGACAGGAAGGAAATTCAAAAAGAAAAGAACTTCCTCTGTAGTATGTAGCAGCTGATAAGTACTGAAAGGATTGGGATTTTTTAATAGAAGTCATTTACAAATCTGTTTAACTTTCTGGTACCAGTTGATTTAAAAGAAAATATTTTCCAGTGGAGTACCCCTTTAAGAACATAAATCTTATTATCCTAATTCTGTGGGTTTGTCATGTCCATCTAAAATCTCATGCGATGATTCAGGTGAATGACTTCCATCTATGTCACAATATACAACAAAGGACAACTTAGTTTCACTCTAAAGCAAGAATGGTAGAAAAGCAGAGCTATAAAAGCCTGTGATCACAACCTGGAGACAGAGACGTTCACCGAGATTAAAGCAGGTTTAATACATTAAAAACAGGACTTGACCCTTTGTTCTATAAACCCCAAGTTATGGGCATTACCAACCAAAAACACCAGACATAAAAGACGGGACAAGTCTAACTCAAGAGGAAAATTAAGCAAGACTGATAAACCAAGTATACAACGTGGATTGGAAGAAGACCAAAAATACACTAATTGTAGGATACTTCTATAATATGGCACGAGATGAAGCTACCGCCACAGATTCACTAAACAACCCTGTGCACCGTTATATTAAATGGGTATTCCAGGAAAAAAAAAATAAACTTTATATATAATCTCAACTGGCTCCAGAAAAAGTTAAACAGATTTGTAAATTACTTCTATTAAAAAAATCTTAATCTTTCCAGTACTTATCAGCTGAAGTTGAATTGTTCTTTTCTTTCTGACAATAGTGCTCTCTACTGACACCTCTGCTTCTATCAGGAACTGTCCGAAGCATTAGAGGTGGGGATTTGCTCCTACTCTGGACAGTTCCTGAGACAAGCAGAGGTGTCAGCAGAGAGCACTGTTGTCAGACAAAAAAAGAACAACTCAACTTCAGCAGCTGATAACTACTGGAAGGATAAAGATTTTTTAATAGAATTTACAAATATGTTTAACTTTCTGGAGCCAGTTAATATAAAAAAATAAAAATAAAATAAAATTCCTGGAATACCCCTTTAAAGAATAGAAACCCAGAGTTAATTTCTTCCAAAATCAGCACCACACCTGTCCTCAGGTTGTATGTGGTATTACAATTAAGCTCCAGTCACTTCAATGTAACTGGGCTACAATATCACACACAACCTGAAGGACAGGCTGTTTTTGGAAGAAATTAGCTCAGTTTTTTTGAATTTAAATAAAATCTGTTCTCCACCTAAATACACTTCTATGAAAATCTGCTTATGTGCGAGTTGCCGGGCACATGTGCTGTATACTCAAACACATCACAGCTGCTCCCTGAGCTAGGCCGAGAGCAGCCGCAATGTGTGCGAGTATACTGGGCATGCGTGCGTCAACTCGACCATCGCAGTGTGTCTGCTCGTAGCGGTGGATTGCCGCTCCGAACAAGCACATCTGAGACACTGTATGGGTCCATCGTTGGCGGATCCACAGGGTAAAATACGCTGTGGATCTGCCCGTGTGAACAAGCCCTTAAAGCGTACCTGTCATTTCCCGTTACTTGTTGGGATAAGTCAACCTGCGTGTGTACTTAAGAAGCTGCACTATTTCTGGCCATTACATAACTTGTATGTGGTAATTAATACAGTATGTATGGTCCTCCCTGGGAGTTGTGGCTGCTCTAATAGGGTCCCAATCCTTCATATAGCATATAAATTATTGCATTTTATTCAAGCAAGCAATCACAAACAAACCTTTTGTTTGTGATTGCTTGCTTGAATAAAATCCAATAGTTTCTATGCAGGTGGAGTGCCTTGTTTTTATATTCATATTGTATGTGGCAATTTTCAGCAAATTTCTGCGCTACAGGCTCCATCTCTAATTTGCAATTCTCCCAGAGCTGATGGGTGGAGCTCCCTCCTCCCCCTCTATAGACTTGTATTGCTGGTCTTGAAAACACAGGACAAAGCTGAGCTAATGTTAAGTGGAATGCAGTGTCAGGAGAAAGAAAAAGATATATTGCAAAGTTTCTTGTATAGGCTGTCTGGGCATGTAGGAGCATCTGGGAGTTGTAGTTTTTCTTAAAAAAAAAAAAGTGTTCACCTCTGTTAAGATGTGAGCATTTGGGGAAGGGATGTTTAAACATCGAATTACGTCAGCAAGATAACACCCCATGCATGATTTGATCAGAGAAACTTCAATGGAACCTTATCCTTGCAAATGACAATAAAATGGAATATTTTAGGCGTGCATCACATGACGACCACATCAAGATCAGCACCAAATAGCTGCATTTCTTCCATACTACGTCCTTCACATATAGTGAGGCAATGAAGAGTATGTATCATGTGGATGTTAATATGAAATACCTTAGCATCTTGTGACTACCTCGTTGCTTAAACTCTAAACACAGTCGAGAAGGTATTTCTTGTACATAAATGGAACCCCGTACAGATTACGAAACACTTGACAGTATGCTGTAAGGTCATTACCCCAAGTAGATTTTTTCCTAAATCGATATAACAAAAAATATTACATTTATTATTATTAATAATATAAATGTATTTATATATGGTAAAAAATAAATAAAACCTAAAAATCAATCTGCACTTCCAGGAATACAGTAACACAAGACAAGGTCATTAGACTCTGCAGGGAGTCACGAGGTCAAATACACAGCGGACTATGGACTTCAAGGATTACACACGCTGAGCCGCTGCTTTGTAGCCTCTGAGTGTGAATGCAATTTTGGTTTTTTTTTTGGGGGGGGGGGGATTACAGAGATAAACGTAATGATTTTATCCTTAATGCTCCACTTTTATCCTCAATAATCCACTTTGAGATTGTGCAGATAAGCCAGTTACTAGATTGAGAAGAGCGCACAGAATAAAGAAACCTCCAGAAGGATCAGATCGTTATTTGCTTTTTTTTATTTTAAGCGACAGATTGATCCCTAACACACAATATTGCATCTACATTACAATAGAATATTTATCTACTGAGCCGAAGATGGCAGATAGAGACTAAAACTACTAGACTAAGTGCATTAAAGAAAAGAGAAGCCTTATTGGGGTACTTCACTGACTAAATGTTCCAAACGCTGGCTAGTGGAGTACCCCTTTAAGTCTGCATGGCTTTTTTGTATATGGGAAATGCACAGCGTTTTTTTTTATTTTTTTTATTATATATATATATATATATATATATATATATATATTAGTTTGGTATCAACTAAAGTGCTGGCTGACTTATTCTTTGTCTGTATTGCACATACGGGGGAGTGGCTACCTCCATGTTGGCCTTGCACCCCACCCACCTCTATCAGGTGTGTATATAAGGTGTCTTGGATGTTCCAGACCCTGCCATGCTTACTGAACTGTTCACACAGAGGCATATTCACAGTGTAGGGTCCGTCCCAATGAGGCCACCTTATCGCGGTGGGACGGTCCAAGCTATTTGACCTCCCCACTATTTCATGCCTCACTATTTCATAGTTTCACATTTGCATCTATTACACCATAGCTGTATAGCTCTCCATGTTTTATCTGCATGTTCATGTTTTATCTTTGTGCTGGCAGTGTGCTGCTGCATTCTTTTGTTGCTATATATGTAAAGCTTTCTAGATTAGCCACTTAAAAGGTTGCTACTGATAACACCTATGCAGGGGTACAGGTGTACCCGAGAGTCCACATGCCCGCCCCCTACCAGGGCCAGATACACATGCAAAATATAGTTGTTTTTTTTTTTACGTATTAAGTTTTAAGTCCCGACTGTGGGTCATTACACCTGCAGTCAGACTGGGACTTGAGGCCACAAATATGGGTACATAAACGCTCTCCTATTGCTTGTGAGAGTCAGGCCTTAGAGTAATACTGCTGACAATACCCAGTGATCATGCAATGCCATAACCACAATACATGTTCCCCCCATGGAGCCTGGCCCATTGTTAGCGGGCACAATGACAGATCTACAGTGCACATGTCCAAGTAACATGTTATTTAGAGACAACAACAACAAAAAAGCACAGTAGAAATAAAAAACACTTCATTCAGGATTCACTTGTGTCTATATCCCAATGCCAAGAAAAGGCAGAGCAGACGTTACTCTGCCAGGTACAAATATTAATATAAGCCTGAGGCTAGGTTTTAATTTTTCATCAAAAACACCCCCCAAATAGCAACATTTGTAGAACAGTGTTTTGGGTTGGTTTTTTTTGTTTGTTTGTTTGCAGCAAAAACGCAGTGGCCAGAGGTTAGCTAGAAGTCAATAGGGAATTATGAAATGCCAAACCAACACGAAGTGTTTTTACCTTTGGCATTTTTTCACTCTTTTGGGTTGTTTTTTGTTTTTGTTTTGCTCAGTGGCAACTTTGTGAAATCACTGTATGAGACTAAGGCTTTTTTTTGTTTCATGTTTTTTTTTTGTATTTTTTTTTTTAAGAAATGTTGGCGTTTTTCTCAATTTCGGAATGAAAAATGACAGGACAGTTTTTTGTTTTTTTTGGGGGGGCCCAAAAAAAAACCTACAGAAAACAAACCTAAGTAAATGGGGTCCCTCAGAATCAATTCCCGAATAGATTCATACTTCGTAATACAATGGTCGTCCTGGAACCAATTAATATTGTAACTTGAGGGACCACTGTATGTTGAAACCATTGTACATTGAGACCTTAACTCTATGGAAACCTGGTAATTGGTTCTGAAGCTCCCAAAATATCATTCAAAAATAGGAAAAAGTGAGGATTAAAGAAAAATAAGTAAATAACTAATATAGGTAAAGCAAATCCTTACATATAAAAGTAAGAAAGATCTGCTGGGAGCTGTAAATCACTGTCTATGTAGAGGACAGGAGCTTCTTCAGGGTCCTGTACAGTACATAGTGTCCTAAAAAAGTAACATGGAGTCGCCCTCACCTGGTGTCCAAAGGAGCAGCTAACCCTGGGACAGGTAAAGTGTACAGAACATGTAATACCTCCCTGTACTGTAGAGGGCGCTACCAGACACCAGTCAGTACATGCACTAAAGTAATACAGGGGTTTTACCAGTAAAATGTCCATTCTGATTGGTCAGTTCTTCCAGCCATTGACATGTTTCGCAGATCTGGACTGTTTGTAACATTGTAACTTGAGACCAGACTCAACATACAATGGTCCAGAAAAGACAGAAAACATTGTAACTGGAGGCCTTAGTAATCTGAGGGACCAATGTACGAGGCTGAATCCAGAAATGCTGAAAAATTACAAGTTGCTCATGATTTTATATAAAATTCTAAAAGGCCTGCATTACAAATAAAAGTGGAAGAGATTTTCTAGCAGTCTGATTTGGAACAATATCCATAAACTCTGCAGTGCTAACTGCTGCTACTTCAGCCAGATATGAATAATGTCCCTGGATGCTGCATAAAGACTGCATTATAATTAAATATTCTCCGCTTCACTGCCAGCATTCCCTATAACAAGGTGTGTGGAAAATCAATGCCACGGCACAGGGGACACCCAATAAGGCTAATCCACTCCATGCAGATCTTTAGATGGCCGCACTCCATATCACAGAGGAAATCCTTTAATCTGGCCACATGTCAACTCATTTCCTGAAGGCTCCTGACACTTCCCTGTCAATCCTATTGTGTAAAGGGTTATTCGCACTGTGGCGCTTGCAGAGATTGGGCGGACAGTGTTTAATCCTGGACACTGCACAGCGGGCGACGCCAATGACATTAGGACAAACCCGAGTACAACCCTACGAGAAGACGACAACATTTCTAATAGATGCAATATAGTCACAGTGAAGACAACTACACCCAATTTATATAGTATACACCAGTGTTTTCCCAAATAGGATGCCTCCAGCTGTTGCAAAACAACAATTCCCAGCATGCCTGGACAGCAAAAGGCTATTTTGTAACTTTTGGGGGCTTCTGATTCTACGCAGTGCACTTCTCGGTAAAAATCACACCATATATTCTGCAGGTCCATACGGTTAAAATGATACCCAATTTATACAGTTTTTTATTTTACCACTTAAAAAAAAAAATGACCAAAATGTGTATGTTTAAAATAGTCATCTTTTGACCCCTATAACTATTATTTTTCTGTATAAAATGGCAGTGTGAGGGCTTATTTTTTGCGCCGTGATCTGAAGTTTTTATCGGTACCATCATTGTTTTGATGGGACTTTTTGATTGTATACCTTAAAAAAAATGCATAAAAAGCAAAGTAAATTTTGGACTTGAGTTTTTTTTTTTTTTTTTACGTTGACCGAGCGGTTTATTTAACATTATATTTTTATAGTTTGGACATTTACGTACACAGCGATACCACATATGTTTATTTTTATTTACACGTTTTTAAATGGGAAAAGGGGGGTGGTTCAAACTTTTATTCAAGAAGGGGTTAAATCACATTTATTAACTTATTTATTTTTTTATACCTTTTTTTTTTTTAGCACCCATAGGGGACTATTACATGCACTCTTTTTATTGCATACACTGAACCATGCTATGCCATAGCATAGCATCGATCAGTGTAATCTGTGCTTTGTTACTCCAGCCTGGATCTAAGGCTTTGAGCAATGGAGCGACAATCTGACAGTGAGGAGCAAGGTAAGGCACCTCCAGTTGTTCGGAATGTCGCAATTTCATCGCTGAGCTAACCATCAGTATATTCTCCTGATTTAGATTCTGCTATCATCTTTGATCGTGGCATCTAAAGGGTTAATACCAGACACCAGCCTGATTGGCGATGTCCGGTATTAGCCGTGGGTCCTGGTTGCTGATAGCCACTGGGACCCAGCAGATACGAAGCTCCTGAGCGCACTTCACATAACGGGAGCCGGCCACGGACGTATACATATGTTTGTGGTCTTTAAGGGGTTAAAAGGGTACTCCAGTGGAAAACATTTATTTTCTAATCAGCTGGTGGCAGAAAGTTAACAGATCTGTAAATCACTTCTATTTAAAAATCTTAATCCTTCCAGTACTTATCAGCTGCTGTATGTTCCAGGGGAAGTTATATAATTCCATTCTGTCTGACCACATTGCTCTCTGCTGACACCTCTGTCCATGTCAGGAACTGTCCAGAGCAGGAGAGGTTTGCTATGTGGATTTTCTCCTACTCTGGACAGTTGTGACAAGGTTCCACTGGAGTACCCCTTTAAGGAATGTGAAGCAATGCATCACTATAGGCCATAATACAGGATAAATGCAGGAAGTGTGACTCTTGTGCACTGTGGGGTGTATTAGAAGACATAATAGGGTAGTTTCTGTATTTGCTCATGACAGCCACACTTCAGAACCTCCCTCACAAATGAGCGGATAAACATTTACCTAACCTTTTAGCCTCGCTTATTCATCCCATTGTGACCGGCTGCTTACATTAGTGCTGGCAAGATGATCGTGGGCTCAATGCGTTGCAGTGACTCACCTGCGGCGACCTAGTCGTGCTCCGTCATGGTGGGAGGAGGGACACCACACACCCGTATGCTACATGTGAAGAAGGAAAGAACACCTGATACTGTCTATTACAATGACAGGTAATCTCTACATCACTCACACTGCCCGGGTAACATTACACATTCTTTACTATCCCTAATAGATGAGGCGTCCATTCTGTGATCTGATATAGGTGCCAGTCTATACATGTGCTTTATCAATACAACAACATGCTGTATACTGCAACTTCTTCTAAATATAAATACCAAGATTCACTTGGTCACTCATTCTATACTAGGAAAGTTAAAGGGGTACTCCGGCCCTGAGACATCTTATCCCCTTTCCAAAGGATAAGGGATAAGAGGTCTCACCGCGGGAGTCCCACCGCTGGGGACCCCCGCAATCTTGTATTCACCACCCACCTGTTTGAGCTACACGTCGTGGTGCCAGCTCACATACTGCCGGGCGGCGACCACGGGGCCAGAGTATTGTGACGTCACGCCCCGCCCCCGATATGCAAGTCTATGGGAGGGGGCGTGCTCCCTTAGACTTTCATAGCGGGGGTGACGTCACATGGGGGCGGAGTCATGACGTCACCATACTCCGGCCCTGTGGTCGCCACCCGGCTGTTTCTGAGCTGGCACCGCAGCGTGCAGCTCAAACAGGTGGGTGGTGTATACAAGATTGCAGGAGGCCCCCGCGGCAGGACCTCCTCGGTGAGACATCTTATCCCATTTGGATAGGGGATAAGATATCTCAGGGCCAGAATACCCCTTTAAATCCCAGGCAGCTACCTTGTTGGAGGCTTAAAGGGGTACTCCAGTGAATGATGATGATTATTTATTTATTAATTTATTTAATCAACTGGTGCCAGAACATTAAACAGATTTGTAAATTACTTCTATTTAAAAATCTTAATCCTTCCAGTACTTAGCTGCTGTATACTACAGAGGAAGTCCTTTTCTGTTTACATTTATTTTCTGTCTGACCACAGTGCTCTCTGCTGACACCTCTGACTGTCTCAAACTGTCCAGAGCAGGAGCAAACCTCTCCTGCTCTAGACAGTTCTTGAGACAGACAGAGGTGTCAGCAGAGAGCATTGTGGTCAGACAAAAAATAATTTTAAAACAGAAAAGAACTTCCTCTGTAGTAAACCGCAGCTGATAAGTACTGGAAGGGTTAAGATTTTTAAATCGAAGTGATTTACAAATCTGTTTAACATTCTGGCACCAGGTCTACCGTAGTGATTCCCAACCAGTGCGCCTCAAGCTGTTGCAAAAAACTACAACTCACAGCATGCCCAGACAGCCAAAGGCAGTCCCCCCGCAATCAAACATGTATCCTCTATCCTGCTGATATAGGATAAGGTCTTGCACTGCATTTCTTCTCTTAATGTGATTTACATTGCCGACATGAAATGTATTTTCCGTATTAATGAAAACAAAAAAGACCTTGTTCCAGTATAGATAACGATGAAACTTTGCTTTAAACAGATCCTGTAACCACCGCAAACAATCGATGTCCAATGGAGCAGATCACTGAATTAGTCAATGGTATTAAATCAGATCATTCAATTATGTAGTCAAAGAAGAATCCGACAGAATGTATTTACTAGAAGTGAAATCCCTGGAGATGAATTGTATGTCAGAAGATCAGGCTCGTCAGCCTTTGTTCTGCCACCAGTTTCTCAACCAAAAGGATAAGAAGAAAAAAAATTGGATTGATCCCAATCCTAAAAATACATCATCTATACAACAGATGACATTGTATACCTGATACAACCAGCTCTGATGGGTTCATAAGTGACAAATCTTGTCTAAAATTCTGAGAGGTCCCCCCAACCTTCGGCTCTCCAGTTGTTGCAAAACTACAACTCCCATCATGTCTTCACAGCCAGCATAGCGAATGATGAAACCAAGCAAAAAATAAATAAAACTATAAAAAATAAAACAGTTTCCCAGGAGCTAACACAGAAGACCGATACCCCGAATGTAAGCTATGCGGATACGTTGAACGCTAGCTACTCATTCCATTTTCCCCATACACATGTATGCTCAGTCTGGCTGAATGTGCATGTAATTTTAATGGTTGGGAGAAGAGAGAAAGCCACTGCCAGACATTTCTGGTGGATCATCTGTAGGAAAAACAAATGGACCAGGCATTGAAATTCAACATGGACCAGACATGATGATTCCCTTCACTGACATCATTAGTATGGGGACAGTGAGGAAGCGCCCCCCAATACACATCACCTCACTTTTTTCTAATTTGTTTTGGTCCTCAAATGGGCCCTGCCATTTTTCAACATGTGAATTTTTACCGCACGGACCTGTGTTATCACTATCACCACATGGAAAACCACCAAAACAATGAACATGTGTATTCTTTAGGTGGAAATTCTGCAGCAGTAATACATCAGCACAATTTCTAATGAGGAATCCCACTGACCGCAATGGAAGGTTACAGCAAAGTAAATTCTGCCCAGAATTTTCTGTGTAATCTTAAAGGGGTACTGCGGTGGAATTTTTTTCTATATCAACTGGTGCCAGAAAGTTAAACAGATTTGTAAATGACTTCTAATAAAAAAATCTTTATCCTTCAAGTACTTTTTAGCAGCTGTATGCTACAGAGGAAATTCTTTTATTTTTGAATTTCTTTTTGTCTTGTCCACAGTGCTCTCTGCTGACACCTGATGCCCCTATCAGGAACTGTCCAGAGTAGGAGAAAATCCCCATGGCAAACCTATGCTGCTCTGGACAGTTCCTGACACGGACAGAGGTGTAAGCAGAGAGCACTGTGGACAAGACAAAAAAGAAATTCAAAAGCAAAGAATTTCCTCTGTAGCATACAGCTGCTAATAAGTACTGGAAGGATAAAGATTTTTTTTTAATAGAAATTAACAGCAGGTGAGAGTTTAGACTCAGATATGTCAAGGGTTTTTAAGTGACAGGTACATGTTAAAAGGGGTTTCCCGGCTGCTGGAATCCCCACCTATGACAAAATCACAGGCCCCTTGTACCCAGAGTAAATGGAGCACCGGTGCATGCTTAATGTCCACTTCACTAAGGGGGGTATTCACACAGCAGAATGTTCACTTGCGGAATTCCGCCTCAAATTAAAGCCCATAGACTTCTATAGGATTCCACACTCCCATTCACACGTCTGAATTTTCGCTTACGGAATTTTGCAAGCGGAAATTCAGAAGTGTGAATGGAAGTGCGGAATCCCATCGACATCTATGGGCTTTAATTTGAAGGAATTCCGCAAGGTGAAATTCTGCTGTGTAAATAGACCCTAAATTTAATCCCCATAGATTGTATCATGTATCCTAGGGTCAGGAGATAACCATTAAACTTGGGATAATTCATTTATTTGTATTCTTTAGAGGGTGTTTATATGCGCTCACATTATTCCACACAGGTCTGCAGATAATCTGAAGGCAAATTCACAAGACAAATCCAAACAAAATTGTGAGAACTTTGGATAATACTTTCCTGCAGAAGGTAAATAGAAATTAAAAATAAATTTGTCATTGTTACAACACACAATTCTTTATAGTTCTAAGACTTCATAGAGTTTTAGATGAACTATAAGATAAAGAACGTCTCTGATCAATGTTCATAAGAAAGCTGAGTGGTATGGTGTGGACACTTCATGTGAATGAACCTATGCAAACACAAAATACACCATACTAACAAGCAACCTGCTTCACAACAAAGACCAGAGCCACAATAAGAGGCTCATAAATCTACTCTGTGCTGGAGCACAATGCACCTGTACATGCTGCCTCATTGTAGATAATTCACATATTATTCATGTTTTATTTAAATATATACATAGACTTCACAAACTCATCTGTCAATTTAAGTGCAATGTTTACTTTTAGTGACCGTATGGAATTCTATAAGCAATCAGAGAAAGGGCATATGCAGCAAGTAAAGGATATACAGTGACACCTCCCTTAGCGGACACCAACCAATAGGGGGAGACAGTTTTTAATTCTTAATGTATTTTCAGTCTCCGAATAGGGGACATTCCCAATAGCGGTCATGGACACACCCAGAAGGGGACAAAACACTCCCAATAGGGGACAACCAGGCTTATTTGCCACCCTACCTTCTACACAGGACTCATCAGGGGGTACAGCCAATACCCCAGTACATGGTTCGGGTTCCCAGGGGGCCTTGGCACCTTGTGCTAAATCACCCCCCCCCCCCCCACCCACCGTGCCAAATCACCCCCCCCCCCCCCAACCGTGACAAACCACCTCCCCGACCCCCCCCCCCCCCCCCCCCTCCAATCGTGCCGTCACTGTCCTCACTGAGTGAAGCGCAGAGGAGCATCACTCATCGCTGCCTGCTGGCCAGGGAAGAAGAACAGGGGATGAAGGAATTTGGGAATGATTTGGCATAAAGGATTACTTTTCCTAATTGATTATATTGTTGAGATTTTTTTTAAGCCATATTACAATGCAATTTTTTAAATTTATATTTAGCTTGTTATCATGTTTTGTAGGTTATTACCCTCTGGAGTGAGTACAGTACAGTTTCCCGTCATTTAGAAAGATGTTTTAGGCTGGGTTCACACTACGTTTTTGTCATACTGTTTTCAATCCGTTTTTCTAAAGAAAACTGTACGGCAAAAAAACTGATGGAACAGTATTGCCACTAGCAAAAGTATGGTGCTGTGTCTAAAACAACAAATAGCCACAAAACATTGATCAGCTGATCGTCAGGGGTGCCAAGTCTCCTCCACCAATCTGATGTTGCAGGACTATCCTAAGGATTGGCCATCAATATTTTAGGATGTTGTAAAAGTATAAAAAAATACCATCTGATTCCAATAGAATAGTCAGTGGAAACCCAGAATAATGCCTGAGGAGGTGGATATGTGATACCCAATACAAAACTAACAAGCAATAGGATAAAGAGCAACACAAACTGCTGTGTATCCGTGCATGCAATACATGGTTGGAGAGTCCATCAATTATGCATTATGTTCCAGAAAGTGAAAGTGTTTGAGAATACGAAATACAAAATGGTCAGGGGAAATTTTACATATCAATACACAGGGATTTACCTTAGTAAAAATAACCTTGCAGACTGCAAAAAAAAAAAAATCACAAAAGAAATATAAAATTATATATATATATATATATATATATATATATATATATATATATATGTATATATTATATGATATACACATACATATAGATAGTTATGTAGATAAAGATATATTGCACATGATAATTTTTTAGATGGGTGGCGCATGCACGTAATTGGGTGAATCAGGGGAGACCATTGTTGTCCGAATGAGCATCCAACGTGTATGGCACATTTAATGCAGTGGGAAACAACTGTGCTGCAGAAACCTGCCAAACAGTATGTGTTATAATGTAGTTTTTGCTCCCGATTATACTGAGGATTCAATGCAGACTTTGCTCTATACATTACAAAAGTGAGAAATTCCCAGGATGCTTCCATACGATAATGGCGTATCCTTGTGATAAAACAAAAATGTATGCAATGGGAACACCCCTTTTGTTTCTCCTGACGTGTATAACTCATTTTCTAAATACTCATTTTCTAAAAAGTAAAAAAAAAAAAAAAAAACATCTTTTATTACAACTTTTTTTTATTTTTATATAATCTGTATGAATAAATTGACAACTAGGAATTTCTAGTGAGGGGATGTCCATGCAGATGTGCATTCAGTGTTTGTGTAGTGCAGTGGTCTCCAAACTGTGGACTTCCAGCTGTTGCAATACTACAACTCCCAGCATGCCCGGACAGCCAACATGCTGAGAGTTGTAGTTTTGCAACAGCTGGAGGTCCATAGTTTGGAGACCACTGGTGTAGTGACACACCTCATTTGACAAACAGAATGGTAACACCTACTTATTTATTTAAAAAAATATTAGGAAACAAAAACAACAACAGGAACTGCACAAGACATACTAGAGAGAAAAAAAAAATAATAATAAATAAAATAAAAACACTTTGCTATTTGCTATTGCACTCCTTATGGTAAATAAAAAAAATCTTTCTAATGTACTTTGTTTAAAAATAATGAAGTTTGCTGTGTTTTATTTGTGTTTAAAAAAACTGCCACTAGGTGTCTCCCTACTTGTCTAGAGCACATTTCCCTACCCTCTCTTGCACAGACTTTGGGCTCCTGCTGGCCTGGCAGAAGTCCAAAATCAGGAAATGTAGTCTGGAGTGCTGAGGGGTGTGTGCAGCCTTAGCCAATCATAGCTCATCTCACACTGAACTGCTCTGGGCTGTGTGTAGTCGAGTGAGAGAGGAAGTTCTCCCCTGTATGGCGTCAGATGATGTCACACCAGCTGGGGAATGCCCCTTCCCAATCTGTGAATCTGACTGAGACTGAGCAGAATATACAGAGCAATATCAAGGTAAAAAACTAACAAATAATAAAAATAAAGGCAGGGGTGGTTTATCGTGATGGGGCAGTGACCTGGGAGGATTATACAATTTAACAAGATCATGACAGGTATTCTTTAAGGAAATTCAGTGAGGAATTTTGCATCAGTAAATTCCGCCACCCAAAAGGCGTTAATTTTGTGCTTTTCGGGCATAATTCTGCCTAAAGCATGAACATTTTTTTTTTTTTGGGGGGGGGGGGGGGGGGGGGGGCAGAATACAAATAGACTTCGAAATTTCCTTAGGGTGCATTGAGCAGCAGAATCCTATTGAGGTCAATGGGATTCTGTTACAAGCAGATTCTGGAGTTAATCGATACTGTGCATGGACCATTAGGAGTAATACAAGTATTTAGTAAAACACATCAGGAGAGATAACCAGTCCTCTTTATTTAATAAAGAAAAAAAGCATGATTCTCAGCTCTAAAGCCTTTACATTAGAAATGTACAAAAAATACTAATAGTGATAAAGAATCAATGACCAAGTATGCAGTCAGTGTACAAAAAATATACTGCAACTTAAAAAAAAAAGGCTAATAATAGTACAGGGCTCCACAAAGCCAGCATCTGTTGTAAAAAAAATTAGGAACTTTGAACTGAATATTTTGTTTTTCCTTCATTTGCAGTCACAGTCACCTTCAAAAGTTAAAATTCCACTGAGGTTTTTCACGCAAAAATAATGATAAAATGCCCAATTTGCTGCGCAGCATTTTTTCTGTGAAAAAACGCCGCAGCCAGATGTTAGCTGCAAGTCAAGAGTAAACTGCAAAATGCCAGATCCATTTAAAAAAAAATGTCCTCAAATTCAGAGTATGGTGTTTTTTTTTCCAGGAAAATCTTGGCATTTTCCTCCCATAGAAGTCATTGGGAGTGAAAAAACACCATGTGGATTTTTAACTTTGCTGTTTTTACAGGGGGGTTTTATTCCCTTTTTGGACTTTAGCCATCCAAAAAAGTGATGGAGATACCTTTTTATTTTTTTTGTTAAATTTCGTAGGGTACCATTAAAAATAAATTAATAATTTATTTAGAACAAAATTGCTATTAATTTTTAAAAAGGGATCAATTTATGTGGGCGGGAAAAGAACTAAAAATCTAGCCAGCAATATAAAAAATGTAGAAAAGGGCCATTTAATAATAAAAATTATATTTTTATTAGTAATTTATTTTAATTATGTGTTTAATAAAATTAATGTGTTTTTTACTTTTTTATTTTATTGGGGATTTTTTTTAGGTTGTACTACTACTCCCAGCACAGACTGTTCCATGATGGGAATAGCAGTACCTGTACTAATAGACAGATCGCAGCGGCTGTCACTTCTGACACCTGCTGCGATCCTCTGGCATAAGCTATAGAAGCCAGCATCCGGCCGCACTTCTCAGACACAATACTCCCCTGTGATGTGAAGTTCTCTTCACTGCAAAGATTCATATTTCCCACTGAGAGCAGTCATTGACCGGATATTGTTGGCCACTCACAGCTCTCAGTGACATATACGAATATGATATGAAGATAACCTCACATCACAGCGGAGTATAGTGAGGGCAAGGGACCAGACAAGTGCGGCTGCCGCCCGCTTCTATAGCTTATACCAGAGGATCGCAGTATGTGTCAGGAGTGATACCTGCTGTGATCTGACCTTAACTGCAGGTACTACTACTCCCAACATGGGGCACACTCTGCTCCATGCTGGGAGCTGTAGTACCTGAATTAATAGACAGATCGCAATGGGTGTCAGAAGTGACACCGGGCCATCTGTCTATTAGTACAGATACTACAGCTCCCAGCACTGAGCAGAGTGGGCTCCATGTTGGGAGAAGTAGTACAGTAAGGGACAGATAGCAGCAAGTGTCACTCCTGACATCCGCTATGATCCTCCTGATGTGAATTTCGGGACTCAGCTGTGCTCATCACTACAGAGCCGGGAGAACAGCTGATGCTGAGCAGTAGATATACGTTGTATATCCACTGCCCAGCAAGAACTTACAGTGAGCCTGCAATGTGTATACAGTATACACATTGCTGGCTCACTTAACCCCTTGCTGAGCTGTGCGCTATGCGCAAGCCCAGCAAGCAAAGAGTTAACTTACACTGCTGGACAGTGTAGGTTAACCAATTGGGCGGTATACACTATTACAGATATCTATAGATAGCTGTATATTGTGTATACATAAGATGAAGAAGTCCCCTTACCTCTCTCCAGTCCCGGCTGGGTCCGTGTAGGTCCGCCCCTAGTGGTTAAGTCATTAGGGGCGGAGCTACAGAAAGGAGCCAGGCTGTTAGGGTGTGAGGCTCTGTTCATTGTACATTTTGTATAATGTGAACAGACCCTTCTGCCAGTGTCCTCCCAGAGAGGGAGACTTCAGCTGTTGCTAAGCTACAACTCCCAGCATGCCCAGACAAATAAAGGCTGTCTGGGCATGGTGGGAGTTGTAGTTTTGCAACAATTGGAGGCTCCCTGTTTGGCAAGACATTGCAATATGGGCTCTCCCCCAGCGGAGAATGCCAAAAATGTCCTAACCAATTTTTTGTGTTTTTTTTTTGTGTATGGAGAGGATTACGGTGGATTCGGAGGACTACTGCGGATGAACTGGATTTTTTTTTCTTTTAATAAAATGGCTAACGAGGGCTGTGGGGAATTTTTTATTATTTTTTTTTAAACCCCCCCCCCCCACAGCCCTCGTTAGCCATTTTATTAAAAGAAAAAAAATCAAGTTCATCCGCAGTAATCCACCGAATCCGCTGCATACACTGATCTGAAACGAGAAGAAAAAAGAAAAAAAAATGGGTTAGAGTGCGCCCATAATGCATTGTCTTCCCGAACAGAGAGCCTCCAACTGTTGCAAAACTACAACTCCCACCATGCCCAGACAGCCTTTGGCTGTATGGGCATGCTGAGAGTTGTAGTTTAGCAACAGCTGGAGTCTACCTGTCTGGGAGGACACTGCCAGAAGGGTCTGTGCGCATTATACAAAACATACAATGTGAACAGAGCCTCACACCCTAACCAGCCTGGCTCCCTTCTGTAGCTCTGCCCCCTCGTGACGTCATCACTAGGGGCGGAGCTACAGGGAGCGAGGGAGGCAAGCGGACCTCGTGTTCTGTATACAGCTATCTATAGATAGCTGTATATTCTGTATACCGCCCAAAGGGGCTATAGGAGCAGGGAGTCCTGTCAGTCTGGTGACAGGATTCCCGGCTCCTGTATAGTATACACGGGTACACTATGCGCCCCCTGTATACTATACGGCCGGGGAGGTGAGTAGTGATGCTGTACATCATTCCTCATCTCCTTACACTCTGTGGACCGGGCGCTCAGCATCCAACCCTCAGAGTGGTACCTGAAGACAGTGAGAAAACTGCAACAGGGGACAAATTTGTCTGTTTCCACCCACCAGGGAAAACGCCAGAAAAAAATGCCAAAATGCAGGAAAAAGCTGTGGCAGTTTTTCTGGTGTTTTTTCTGGCAGTTTTTGCTGGTGGGAAAAAACCTTAGTGGAAACCTAGCCAAAAAGTTACATTTAGAAAGTGAACCAGAAACCCCTTATCAGGAGCAGAGCTTGCCAACCTGTAGGTTATTAACTTTAAGGGTGAAGGTCTCTCTCTTATCTCAGGCTACTGCCCCGTCATCCATTCCGAAAATACAGGTTCCCACAATTGTCACCAGCCCGAAAATAAAAGGCAGGGGAAGCAACAAAACCTAACACTTGTTTAACCATTTAGGTTACCACTAATATTTTCTATATAAAATTTAAAAAATTAACTTCTTAAGAGCAAGGATAATACATCCACAAAGATATAGATGCTTTAGTTTGAAATTACTACTGAAGGGGATGTAAAAAATAAATACAATAAATAACTAAATACAAAACATATCGAAGAAAAAAAAAGTTTATTAAAGCAAAAACATACTGCAAATAAAACAAAATCAGTGCATGACAAGTAGGGGAGCACCAGGACCAGTGGAGTCCCAATTGTGCACCGCAAAGACGTTTTTAGAAGACAGTTAAAAGGGTACTCCGCTGCTCAGCGTTTGGAACAAACAACCGTCACACCCACCTCCCATAGACTTGCATTGAGGGGGCGGAGTGTGACATCATGAGGGTGTGGGGCTATGATGTCACAAGCTCCTGGCGCCGGCTCCAGCGTTCGTAACAGTTTGTTCCAAACGCTGAGCAGCAGAGTACCCCTGTCGCTCATACATAACCAGATGGTATCAAGAGCAAAAATGCAATAAGATAGTATAATAAGAAATAAAACAGACAAAAGGTAAACAGCCCAATAACAAAATGTGACTTCATCACAACCAAACTCAAAGTGAATCAAACCACACGGGAAAATAAAGTATCAAGTTTTACAGATGACCATCCGGACAGGAAGGCTCAGCCTAATAGAAAAGAAAGGAAGCAAGTAGGGAAAACATGAGAGAGATCAAGGGAATCCCACTAGATATGACAAAGGAAAGGTGACGGGACATAGGCAGTCCAAGGCAAACCACAAGAAAAAACCAACAAAAAGCAAGGGCGTAACAATTCCATCACACTTTTATTCGATAAAACGTTTTCAGAGAACTTCGTAAATAGCTGTTTTCCCTGATATTGAGGTTGTCTATTTTCTGTTATGATGAGGACTTACAATTTCAGCAAGTGCTAAATAACTACAAATCTCAGCATGGAACTTTTTCTAAGCTTATCCTTCTCCACCTACCCCAGTCCTCTGACCCCAAGGGGCTTTTCATATATTTAAAGAGTACCTGTCACCAAATAAAACTTAATATAGTGTTCCTTGTGTAATTAGCAAACACTTTCCCATTCACTTGCTTTCATAATTATCAACATAAATATGTTTGAAATGGAATAGAAAAAACAGCCACTAGGTGGCTCTGTTCTGTTCTCTGCCACAATTCATACAGTGAGTTTGGTCTCCTCCCAGCCTGGCAGGAGACCAAACTCAGGAAGTGTTTCTCTGCACTGAGCTTGATTGACAGCTGCACAGAGCCTCACTGAAACATGCACAGAGCTTGAGGTCTACTATTCATCACAGCACTGCAACCATGTAAGGGCAGAAGTGGTTCCCCAGCAGGCTTCAGTGATGTCATGCCTGCTGGGAAATGCACAATTTCTCATGCTGGGAGATTGCACTATGTGAGCAAGAATAAAAGTTAAGATACACAGTTTTTTTTTTTTTTAAAGCTCTGACTTTTTATTTTATTTTTTAATTTTAATGTTTTTCTTTTTTTAAAGGTGGGAGGGGTGTTAGGAGTAGTTAGGGAACATAGACTGAGTTATTTTAGAAAAGTTTATTTGGTGACAGGTACTTTTCAAATATCCATCAGATAAGGGTCCAGGAAAATTAAAAAGGTCCAGGAAGTTGACAGTAGGATGACGGCCCTTGGTGAACACAACAGCTCAACGACATAGGGGTCACCGTGACTAATCCACTCTGTGATAAGGCTTCAACCACACTTGGGAAATAGTATTTGCATTTTTCATTAGACTACTACACTCCCTTTCTAATACTCCACATCTCTTTCTGCAGACTATAGCCATTTATACCACAAGATGAGCCAGGATTCAGTTTATTAGTACTCTGGCCATCGTTACCACCAATGTATGTTCACACGGCATGGTAACCTTGGATTTCTGCCCTGTATTTTGAAACTTCACATTGCATTTTCAATTGAGTTCAAAGATGGTAATAATTATGTTTGAATAAGAGTTACAGAATGGGAAGCCTACACCTCCAATGGGAATATCAAAGGAATATGTTTAGAGTAAGTGACCAGTAATTTATTCTATTTTACTTAAAATGCACAAAATGAACTGGGACATGAATTCCCTTTCAAAATAATCGGCACACTCTGCACACAATTTTTGCATGTATTAAAGGGGTACTCCACTACCCCAGCGTTCGGAACATTTTGCAGGGGTCATGGCGTCACAGCCACACCCCCTCAATGCAAGTCTATGGGAGGGGACATGGCAGTCGCCACGCCCCCTACCATAGACTTGCACTGAGGGGGCGTGGCCGTGACATCACGAGGGGCATGACCGTGACATCATGACTCCCGCAGCCAGCGTTCGAAACAAAATGTTCAGAACTCAGGGGCAATGGAGTACCCCTTTACTCAGGTGGAAAACTATATTTTTTTTTTTATCAACTGGTGCCAGAAAGTTAAACAGATTTGTAAACGACTTCTATTAAAAAAAATCTTAATGTCAGGAACTGTCCAGAGCAGGAGAGGTTTGCTATGGGGATTTGCTCCTGCTCTGGACAGTTCCTGACATTGACAGAGGCATCAGCAGAGAGCACTGTGGACAGACAGAAAATAAATTCAAAATGAAAACTTTCTCTGTAATAAAACAGCAGCTGATAAGTACTGGAAGGATTAAGATTTTTTTATAGAAGTAATTTACAAGTCTGTTAAGCTTTCTGGCACCAGTTGATTAAAAATAAATAGTTTTCCACCGGAGTACCCCTTTAAGCACCAAAGGCTATGTAAACATAGCCTCCGCACAATGTAATGATATCATGATGCACACATATGCCTACCCACGACATTAGATCACAAACATTAACAGCTGTGTTAAAACTGCGTATATCAGAGGAACTTAACCAAGAAGTCAAGCTGGAGTGTGTGATGTGGGAGCGAGGCGGTCAGGAACCTGAAATGCATTATTTATAATGTTTACACTGACTAAAGTATGAGGCATCGCAGAAGAGCATGTCATTGCATGATCACGACACACCTCAGAGGCTTCAGACAAAAGAGGCTTTCAAGGCAGCATGTTCTGCACACAGTGTCGTCAGTGCTATTTTACGAGTTGGGCCCATAAGGGGATGCTAAAACTAAAAAGAACCTACAGTGATCCAAAAATAGAACTTCCAGCCTGGGCATTGTCATGCGGATCTTGCCATGAAAGATGAATGAGTGTCCTGGCAGACTACTGACCAGGACACTTCAATAGGACAGTAAGTGCCGTGCGAGCACTTTGCTCCTTGCGCATTAGAGAGCCCTATGCTGATGAATGAAGTTCTTCAGCTTACATTGGGATTAAGCCGTGCTGTGAATCTGAGAGGAAGCGGAAAGTGGGTCAGACTTAATTATGGAGGTCAGAACAGTCTCTAACGTAATAGACTCATCACAAGTCTACACGGTCACTCCGATACAGCGGAGCTCCACAGCATACTAAAACCAGGCCAAACAAATACACATATGTTAGCTTCCTGGAATGTGGACATTGACTGAAGGCAATTAGGGGGTTAATGTTGGCCAAATGTTTATTTTTTTTTTATTTTTTTTTAAATGGTTGTCTAGGCAAAAAAAACTAAAAAAAAAATCCATCCAAAGCTGGGGGATAGAGATGAGCGAACTTACAGTAAATTCGATTTGTCACGAACTTCTCGGCTCAGCAGTTGATTACTTTTCCTGCGTAAATTAGTTCAGCTTTCCGGTGCGCTGGAAAAGGTGGATACAGTCCTAGGAAAGAGTCTCCTAGGACTGTATCCACCTTTTCCAGCCCACCGGAGCACCAGAAAGCTGAACTAATTTATGCAGGAAAAGTCATCAACCGCCGAGTGGAGAAGTTCGTCATAAATCGAATTTACTGTAAGTTCGCTCATCTTTACTGGGGGCCCTAAATGGGTACTCATTAAAATGTATTTTTTTAATGAAATAGTTTAGGCCTAAATAAATATCTTTTTAATATATGTTAATAAAAAAAATCTTGTTTTCACTGTTTATTTTTCTTTTGGCCACTAGGTGTCACCCTATGTGGTCCAGGAATCACTGCTTCCCCTCCCCCTCACATTGAGCACGTTCGGACCACTGCTGGCCGGGCAGCATGGTCCAAAATGCTCGTCCTCAGCTCGCTCTCTGCCTGTATATGAAACCGGCAGAGAGCGAGCACAGTGCTCGTGCGGCGCGCATAATCTAAATATCCCCACCCCCTGCATCTCCCTCTTCTCATTGGCAGCAGTCTCTCAGATACAGGAGAGAGAAAGACGGGCAGAAGTCGGCCATTCAGGCTTCACATAAAGTTTGCGCCTGCCGGGCCATACCCACTTCCTGCCCTCCGGAGAGAGAACAACTCTGAGCTACCGAAGATGCTTTTATAAAAAGGTATTTTAATGGGGATAGGGGATAAAAATGAATACAGGGATAGATATAGTTAGTGTCAGGGACAGATGGGGAGGGGATTAGGGAAAGTTTAGTTAATGAGGGTCCTCCACTAGAAAACATTTTTTTCTAAATCAACTGGTGCCAGAAAGTTAAAGAGGTTCGTAAATGACTTCTATTAAAAAATCTTAATCCTTCCAGTACTTAGCTGCTGTATGCTCCACAGGAAGTTATTTTCTTTTTGAGTTTCTTTTCTTTCTGACCACAGTGCTCTCTGCTGACACCTCTGTCCATTTTAGGAAATGGACAGAATAGAAGCAAATCCGCATAGCAAACCTCTCAGCAGAGAGCACTGTGGTCAGACAGAAAGGAAATTCAAAAAGAAAAGAACTTCCTGTGGATCATGCAGCAGCTGGTAAGTACTGGAAGGATTAAGATTTTTTAATTGAAGATATGTACAAATCTGTTTAACTTCCTGGCACCAGTTGATTTATTTTAAAAATGTTTCCAGTGGAGTACCCCTTTAAATAACAAACAAGCTCTAAATCACCTGTCCTCCTCCCCTGACGACTCCCTGTCTCACAGTCCTTATGGGTTCTTATTGGTTCCTGTAATGTCATGAACATGCAGGAATTGTCCTGATAAGCCAGAATTTCCCAACCAGGGTGCCTACAGCTGTTGCAAAACCAACTCCCAGCATGCCCGGACAGCCAACTGCTGTCCGGGCATGCTGGGAGTTGTAGTTTTGCAACAGCTAGAAGCCCCCTGGTTGGGGAACACTGTGCCAAGCCAACTAGTGTCCCACTTTACTCAAAGATTGGCTGGCTGGTACTGTTCCTGTATGGTTGCGACAGCAGAGGCACCAAGATAAAGCCAAAAGACCAGGAAACTGGCGGCACAGCAGGCGGCACGAGTAAGTGGCAGGTTTCATAAAAACCTCTGCCATGTCCCTGTGGACATCACCAACTGATCACTACAACATGCCAAGAGAAGTCAGTGCTAAGCACGTTCTCTCACAGTTATGTCACATAGCAGATACAGACTCCTAATGCAAGTCAATGGGGCTGTCTTACATACACAAAGGCCGAGGGGGGGGGGGGAATACCCCCTTTGTTCTAGCGATCGATCGGATCTGTGCGCTCAAACTTTAATCTATTAAAACTTACACATTTTCCCTAATTTTTTTATTTTTTGTTTTTTTTAACTCAAGTACCTTTTGAGTATTGATGGCATAAGGATTATGCATGGTCAGAAAATGGTCAAGTGTATGGATTAAGTGACTTAGTTCATAACAGTGTCTTTACCCGTGTTTCATGGTCGTCTCAGGCCTTTCAGTGTGACCTGAGACAATGTATCGCAAGTCAGGTGTTGAAAGGGAGCCTGTCTGTGCTTCAAAAGGGAGAAGTGACTGCTGGGTGGGAAGGAGATCATTCTCCACAGGGCTGCAGGGAATTGTAGTTTCAAGGACAACACACATGGAAGGGAGCCTAGTAATGCTGTAATGAGTGGGGTAACTGGCAGGGCACAGAAACCGGAAATGGTCAGGTCACAGAAACACGCCAGCAGCGTGATGGGGACACAAGACACTGCCATTGATCCCCAACACAAGCGCAGATCCCAGGCAAGTGTGTCAATTACTGGCTGACAGGTAATTAGTAAAGTCACCTCATGTTGGATAACCCCTTTAAAGGAGATATATCATGTACAAAAACATATCCCCTTTCCATAGATAAGAGATAAGTTTAAGATTTTGGAGGGGGCGGGTGGAATTAGTCTGACTGCTGGAACCCCCGCCATCTCTAGTATGGGGCCCCAGCTCTCTAAAAAAGGAAATACATTTTTTTTTAAATTAAGATAAACTATTGTTTTCCTTAAAGGAGTAGTCCAGTGGTGAAAAACGTATCCCCTATCCTAAGGATAGGGGATAAGTTTGAGATCGCGGGGGGGCCGACCACTGTGGCCCCCTGCGATCTCTCTGTACGGGGCCCCGGCTCTCGGCCCAGATAGCGGGTGTCGACCCCCGCACGAAGCGGCAGCCGACACGCCCCCTCAATACATATCTATGGCAGAGCCGGAGATTGCCGAAGGCAGCGCTTCGGCTCTGCCATAGAGTTGTATTGAGGGGGAGTGTCGCCGCCGCCTCGTGCGGAGGTCGACACGCCCCCTTCCCGCGGGCTGTCGGGGCTCCGTACAGGAGATCGCAGGGGGCCCCAGCGGTCGGACCCCCCGCGATCTGAATCTTATCCCCTATCCTTAGGTTAGGGGATAAGTTGCTCACCACTGAGTCACCACTGGACTACTCCTTTAATGATACAATGATAAAATGCACACAGAGGAAGTAAACGCACACTACAACGTAGGTGCCCTCTGGTTAATAAGCATGCTATTAGCAACCAGCGAGGGTTCACTTATTAGCGAGCGAGAACAGACCCAGGAATCGTTCACAATGCAGCTCTTTAGAAGCCTATGAGTAGGAGGCAGTGCTTTTAGTGACATTTCAAGAACGAAATTGTTTCATTGAATATAGAAAGATAAACGCAACCAATACCAGACTGCTCAAAAGGGAGAAATCCTTAGCACGACCAGCAGTCAATTAAATATTAAACGCTGGCTTATATTCCGCTAGCACGAAACCCTCTCACTCTGACGTAAAGCCGAAAAATGAATGCTCATTAGGGTGAATTGTATACAAGGATCCCTAAGTGGTAATAACTACTTACTAACAATCCGGTGGGCAACAGATGGCATCCAGCGACTGCTAATCGTGCTCCAGAAGTCAACTCAACCGCATCGAATAGCTTACACGGGGGCAATCACCTTATAGAAGAGAAATCTCTAGACGTACACCGTGTGATCATCTCACCTCTGAAGTTAAATGAACGTGAGCGACGTCAACCAAAACCTCAATGACTGGCGCTGCATGTATGGACCCAATATTGAGGTACCACGAGCCCCTTCTGGTCAATAGTACAATGTGAGCATGCCATTTGGTGCTTCCTTAATATCAATTTATTTTCTAGGACACAGTTTCCCCAACCTGTGGCTCTTTAGCTGTTGTAAAACTACAACTCCCAGCATGCCCTGACAGCAGTAGATTTTAAGGGCATGCTGGGAGCTGGAGGGCCACAGTTAAGGCTGCTTTCACACTATGAAGTTCCACCGTTTTAAAGACCCGTTCTAATGTCCCGTTATGAAAACCCTTAAAAATCTCCATTACATAATCCCATACAGCCGTTACATAATCCATTTTAACCAGTCATAGCCCGTTATGAATAACGGACACTTTCGTGACGGGAGAAAAATAGTGCGTGTAACGTTTTTTCTCCAGTCACATATAACGTCTGTTATTCATAATGGGCTATGACGGGTTAAAAACGGATAATGTAAAAATCCCATAGACTTTTGTAACGGCTGTATGGGTTTTTGTAACGGCCGTTTTTAAGGCTTTTCATAACGGGAAATAACAGGTCTTTAAAACGGAGGAACTTTATAGTGTGAAAGCAGCCTTAGGTCTCCAAACTGTGAACGTCTAGCTGTCGCAAAACTACAATTCCCAGCATGTACGGACAGCCAACGGCTGTCCGGGCATGCTGGGAGTTGTAGTTTTGCAACAGCTGGAGGTCCACAGTTTGAAAACCACAGTCCTAGGCATACTGAATCTTTAGGGTATGGTTACAGGTTTTTTTTTTGCGGAATGTGTACTCTGAAAATTTCTAGCGGGCATCCTGGAAAACATGCCGGCGCTAGGACCGCACAGAAATGCACCTCTCCATAGAGGGCAATACATTTCCACAGAAATAATTGACACGCCAATTCTTTCTGTGGATGCAAAAATTTCACCATGTGTACAGTGAAGTAGAATAGAATCCCTCCACAGGATTCTGTTTGGAAATTCTGCTGTGTGAACGAGGCCTTAAGACATTAACATATACATCATTTGCAGAAAATAATCAAATCAAGTACATTACAATGATTTATAAAAAAAAAAAAAAAAAAATTTTATAATAATAAAGTGTGTGTGTGTGTGTGTGTGTGCGCGCGAATATACTGTACTAACAAAAGGGATATAGCTCACAGCATCCGAGCAGCAGACTCCAAAATTCAGTACAAAAAAGTTGTAGTCTTTTTATTGGTTACCCAAAATGCATGCAATGTTTCGGCTATACTCCTTCTTAAATGGGCTCTGTCAGATACAAAAACTTTTGAAATGTTGTAAAGCACGTATAACCAATAGTCAAACAACTGCCCCTTCCTGCCTGCTTGGACACATACTAGTCCTGCTGTGTCCATGCGTCATCACCTATGTCATGGACACACTTCCTTGATTGACAGCTGTGAGCGCAGGGCTCAGAGCTGGAGGAAAAATCCTCCCACTGTCATCTTGTGTCCCGCTACTGTCAGTGAGGACAAGCTGGGAGTTGTAGTTTTGCTAATGCTAGGGGAGATATGAGCAGACAGCATACTGAGGGAGGGGGCGGAGACCAGCACAGTGAGGCCACGCCCCCTCCCTTTGAGAGGAATTCAGACTAGTGAGCTAAATTAAAAGTGTGATAAAATAAATAAATAAATAAAGGTTTTAGACACATAATTAAATGTACATGGTCAGGATTAGGTACTGAGGGATATATTTAAAAAAAAAAACATTTTTGCTGGATCTGATGGGTACGCTTTAAGCATAATCAAAATAAATACACTGTACCATATGCAATAGGAAACCGAGAAAAATAGATATTAACCTTACAGAATTTAAATGGGACCACACATGAGAGACACAATAGCAATGCTCCCTGTAGTGCCTCTTCACGTGTACCTCTACAGAGACTCCAATAAAAATGAAAAAATAAATAAAAGCCATTATTGTTCTTCAAAGCAAATGATGTCATCCTGCGCAGGACTCCACATTTAACTGTTTTCCGTTACCAGTGTCATAACAAGGGCAGGTTGCGTTTCCGAATGTTTGAATATCCTGTTGGAGAATGATTGGGGGGGGGGGTTATGACTTGAATTTGGAAATATTTGTTGTAGATGTGAGAAGGAGAAGCATTAATCCATGAAACAGAAGTCACTACTAATAATTGGACATCTAGGTGCTAAAGGCTGCACGGCCATGCTGGGAGCTGTAGTTTTGTAACAGCTGGAGACACACTGGTTGGAAAACACTGCACTAAGGGAAGCAGACCGGCTTACACAGGGAATTAATAGTAATTCGTCATAGAGGTTAGAGTGACTCAGATGGAAATCCATTTCATATCAACTGGTGCCAGAAAGTTAAACAAATTTGTAAATTATTTCTATAAAAAAAAAAAAATCTTAATCCTTCCAGCTGCTGTATACTCCAGAGGAAGTTGTGTAGTTCTTTTCTGTCTGACCACAGTGCTCTCTGCTGACACCTCTGTCCATGTCAGGAAATGTCCAGAGTAGGAGCAAATCCCCATAGCAAACCACTCCTGCTCTGGACAGTTCCTGACATGGACAGAGGTGTCAGCAGAGAGCACCGTGGTCAGACAGATGAGAACTACACAACTTCCTCTGAAGCATACAGCAGCTGATAATTACTGGAAGGATTAAGATTTTTAAAAATTAAAATAATTTCAGAATCTTTAACTTTTAGCGCTAGTTGATTAAAAAAAAAAAAATTAAAACATTTCCACCAGAGTACCCCTTTAAATCCTAGCAGCTTTCTCTATACAATCCCCAATAAACTGGGGGCTGTATACAGAAAGCTCCTAGCCAGAATATTACTTCAGAGCCAAGATATGGCACTCTTACCTCCATAAGGAATTACTACTGAATCCATGGAATGAATGACATTTGCCAAATATTTATAGCAGTCATATTCGCTTTTATGTGGCTGCTTATTTCTATCTTCCAGGAAAAACCCAACCTGCTTAAACAAAATCTGTCATTGGAGCAAGTAAACAGTCAGAGAGGTTGTGCTGAGCCATTGCAGCACACCCTCCAACTCCCCACCTTCACTGATCCTGAGCCCTGTATACGTGGGAAGCCGAGCACTGTATGTCAGTCATATAAGGCATGGGGTAGGAGGGAGACTGTGTGCTGCTGCAGCTCAACACCCCCTCTCAACCTGCAAAGTGGACATTTTCCCTTTAAACTTCTATTGCAAATAGGAATTCTGAACTAGGATAAGAGGGGTTCCCAGCATTTGGGGAAAAAATACAATATGGGCTTCATAAAATTGATATGTTTTGTCCAATTTCAGTAAATACATTTGGATTACACTCTTATTGAAAAGTTACATTCTGGCTCCTGTTACCAGCTACATAAACTGCTCCAAGTAACAAACTCAAACAGCGTAAGAGGCAATCCTCTGGAAACATAACACATCAATATTAAGACAGCTGCCTGAAGCGAATACACAGCTAGTTATATACATGGGCGTACACCCGTTATTTACGATCCTACAGGCGCAGCCAACTCCTCAATGCTGCCGAAAGAGTTCACAGAATCAATTGCGGAGGGAATATCACAATAAATATTAATGCCCGGTGATGATGATGCGTTACCATAGCAATATCAAAAGCATTGCTAAAACTTTTATACCAACCTAAATTATTTAGAACACAGATAACCAAGGATTTTAGTGGGATTAAAGCACAAATCAGCTCACGTCATGTAGCACTTAATGGTGCGGCGCCCTGGCTTTCCTCAGGCATAAGCCTGCTTTACATAGATTTCAAAGGACATGGCTTCCATGGCTACGAGTGATTCTTACCATCCTCAACACCGAGAAAGGCTTATTACAAGCAAGAGCACCGTACCCTGAGCTATTTCAACGTGAGATTCTCATTGGTATAATAGCTTTGATGATTTACATTACAAAAAAAATGCACACTGATTGGAAAACACTGCCATATAGATTCCACAGGACATCAATGGGTGCAAAATGCCTGACAAGCACCTTGGAGCCAAATGCGACAGGTCCGATAGCCTGATGTGGTGGTATACAAGACCTTGGGAATCACCGCTATTCATTTCAAAGCTATCAGCGTCCGGCACACAACATCAATAGGTAACCACAGCATGCTGAGCCTTCTGGATATCAATGGGATCCTATAGAAGACCACAGGTGTTGGATTACTGCAGATCACACCTATTTGGAGTCAAAGATATCTAGATTTCATTAGAAATTCCCCAAACTGAAAATAGTAGTCTTCTTATTTCTCAGTATTACTCCTCACTCTCACTCACTATTTGTTCACAAGAGACACGAAATTCATGGCTTTTTTTTTTTTTTTTAAATACATGTAATGTTGGGAGCTGTTATGTAGTGTCATTTAACAAAATTTGTCGTACATTTTGTGTAGTTCATTTTACTTTTCACTGAATACCGTATTTATCAGCGTATAACACGCACCCCCATTTTAACAGGGAAATTTAGGTAAAAAAAAAAAAAAGAAAAATAAATGACTGACTAAATGCCACATCATCCCCCCAACTTCGTTTTCTTCTTCCTGAACCTCAGTTTGGTCCCGTCCCCTCCAGTGCCACATGATTCCTTCCCTTTTATCAGTCCCTGTGCCACATTTACCCCTCTCATCGCCACGCCCCATGTCTCATCATTCCCCCCCATGTCTCATTATTTCCCCGTCATAGACCACCACTAACCATACAGACATTAAGCATTTAGTGACTCCCCCACCATCATTTCCCCGTCTCATCATCCCCCACCCTGTCTCATCATGTCCCCCCTTCATTCCCCCCTCATTATTTCCCCATCTCATGTCCCCCATCATTCCCCCGTCTCATCATGCCCCCCCCATCATTCCCCCCTCATCATCCCCCCACCCTGTCTCATCATGTCCCCAGCATCCCCCCTGTCTCATCATCCCCCCCATCATATTCCTCCTGTGCCAGTGGTCTTCAACCTGCAGACCTCCAGATGTTGCAAAACTACATCTCCCAGCCAACGGCTGTCCGGGCATGCTGGGAGTTGTAGTTTTGCAACATCTGGAGGTCCGCAGGTTGAAGACCACTGGCCTATGCTATTCTTCCTCTCCCTCATCATTCCCCCTTTTCCCTGCTTTTCATAGTTTTTTTTAGTTTCCTAACCTGGCTGCGCTTCAGCTGTCTTGCGGGCTGCAGTCAGTGAAGCAGATGAGTGACGTCCTCTCCCGACTCCTCTGCGCGGCATCAGGGATGTCACTTTTCGGCGGCGACTACAGGAAATGAAAAGTGATGTCACTGATGCCGCACAGAGAAGCCGGGAGAGGACGTCCCTCATCTGTTTCACTGACCGCAGCCCGCAAGACAGCCGAAGCGCAGACAGGTAAGGAAAATAAAAATAAAAACTATAAAAAGCATGGAAAAGGGGGAATGATGAGGGAGGGGGAGGTAAGAAAAATGAAAAGTAAAACTGTCACTTGTTTTCTCCCGCACTATCCACAGGTACTGGTGGATTGTGTGGGAGACACTGATTAA